>NC_137879.1:24477532-24895032 GCF_963924005.1 Protomyctophum bolini | reverse complement strand
TGAAGCCAACTGAACTTGATAAACTCTTCTTGTATTTTCGTTTCCACATCATGCATGGGTTTTAGGTCACAGTCGGGTTATTTTTTGTTGTTGTACACATTTACAAAGAGGGGGGGTGGGAGCGGGTTAAACAGCATCTGAACTGAACATACTAGCATACTAGTAGAAAATAATACTTATTTATTTGAATTGCTATTTTAGTCTGGAGTAAAACGGGTACACAATACATTTTGGGTCACAGATCTAATGTATGTTTGCGAAATACTACTCTATAACATTGTTGGACCCTTATTTCCTCAGCTGTGAATGAATAGATAGTCTCATTGGATTTGTTTATGTTTTGTACTTTAGTGTAATGCTTCTATCTATCCTGGCAGGATACTATGCCCGGGTTCGAGGAGTGAACCACCTCCTTGATGCGTTCATCAGAAAGACGGAATGTAACTGTCAGATTATCAACTTGGGTGCCGGTCTAGACACCACATTCTGGAGGCTAAAGGTACACATCAAGGCAGCCATGTTGACTGCCAGTCCAGAGCATGGTTATAGTAATACTATATTATATTAGTAATACTATAATAAAATATTAAGTATAACTAATTAAATAAAACTGGTACACTGCACTGTAGAATGGCAACAGAAACAAAAGTGAGGATATCAACCACAAATGGACCCCTACATCACCGCAACTAATTGAAGTTATGTTGGTCGGGGTGTGTGGTCTGTCTGTCTGTCTTACAGGATGAAGACCTCCTACCTAAAAAGTATTTTGAAGTTGACTTCCCAGTGGTGGTGGCCCGGAAGATCCACAGTATAAAGTAAGTGCTGTTGGCTTTTTGTGTTTGTAAAACTGGCAGTACCCATTATCAGAGTACTCAGAGGCCTGCCTATGACAAACAACTTTGGAGATTTATATTTGGGCATAAAAGACACACACACACACACACACACCCACACACACACACACACACACACACAGAGAGAGAGATATTCCTGAATTTATAGATGGGCTAGAGACCTGTAGTGGGAGACAGAGACAGAATTGTGATAACGGTCTGTAATGTTACTGTTTTTCTCTATTTAGGACAAAACCACCTCTATCAAAACCCCTCATCGAAACCCACTCCACGGACTCCTTATTATTAGGTAATACTTAAAACGCATTTCTAGTCATTCAAGAAAATATATGTTTAGATTTTTCTTTTTAAATGATGGTTGTTTTTTTTGGACAAGAGTGTGTAATGCGTATGAGAGACTTGAAGCTGAAGGCATGGCAAGGGGTAGAAAATGCAACACAGGTCTTTGGCCGTAGTTGAACCAAGGGACTGTGATACATTCTGAATTTATACCATTCTTATTTAGGTTTAATCTCTTCTTACTACTCTCATATTTTACAGCACTGGACCTAAACTTGTTTTAGTTTTCATGCACCTGATTTATTTATTCTTTTCTTTATTCTTTCTGTACACATGTATGAAATATATGCATGAATAAAATGGCAAGACACAGTTCTTGGCTGGAACTCTTTCAGAATATTCTCTCACATATGTGTGAAAATGTGTGCAATGCAATCTAAGTTAAATGAACACAGAGCGTTTTACTGCGTAGTTTTCTGCCTTTGTGTTCAGACAGCCATAGCCTTGACTCAGACCGATTCTGCATCATTGGAGTGGACCTCAGAGACATCTCAAGTCTAGACGAGAAACTCAAGAAGTTCCAGATTAACCCAGAGTGAGTTGAAATACATATCCCTGTTGGGCAGAAACCTTGCTTATACAGTATGTCCTAAATTATTACTAATCAGGAAATGGAAAAAATAATCTGTGTCAAAAGGTTCCTATGTGTAGTTATTATTTAGTTACTCATATTGCAGCTATATAGACGTTTTTGTTACCGCTGTGATCTGACTGCTCTGGTGTGTTGTCCTCTTAAAACATAAGCATTTGGCAAGAGTGAAGGGTCGCACTCAGAGTGACAAGATACATCGGATTGTTAATAATGGAAAAATATTAATATACGTTTCGGCTATCCAGCCTATAGCGTGTACTTCCTTTTTGCCAGCTGCTTGAAAGCGCCTGGACTACATTTGCTACTACCTCTAGTAGCGACTGTAGTAGACATGTTTTCACGATTGGCAGCCTCTTCTCTAGGCTGCCTCTAAGTCAATGGGCGATTTACCCATAAAATCCATAGTCTGAATGGCATATAACTCATACTCTGAATGTCCACAACGTGAAGCCGTGAGCAAGGCAGAGGCTACAGCACACTACTGATTATACTGTAACTGTAGATGTTCTTGCCTTTTCCAGGGAAATACTAAATGCAGCCTCTGGGCATGGAATGAAGGCCCTCCCCATATCCTAATCCTAACCTTAACTAAAATTAATTTAATAAACCTACACATAAACTTAACCCTACTAACAGTACAGTGAGGGACTTCTGTTGGGACTATTTTGAATTTAGAGATCATTACCAAAAATACTCTATACTGAACTGATCTACCCAACCAGTCTCCACAATGGATAATCAGCCACCTCTGGGATGTTATTTTCAGTTCTAATAGTCAATTTCCATGTTAAAACGTAAAAGCAGAATAATACCAGCACTCATGGAATGCCCTTCTGCCGGTAATTAGTGTGTTCGACGATATGCAAACATTATTTCATACAGAAGGATGGTCTTCCTGCTTTCAATGTCGCACCTCTAACGGTGCCCATGGTGGACTATGCATGGCAGGGGTGTCCTCTTCCCTGAGCCAAGCTTAAACCTGACCGCATACCAAAAAGTGCGTTTTGCTGCAGGGTCATCAGCTGGGTACCACCATTCATGGATGTTTTGCAACTTAGCCAGAACATCTCCTGGTGGCGGGGCAGTGAACAGGGACGTCTCCCTGACATCCCCTGCAGTGCAACTTATTTTGATGTTCCCTCATCGTCTAATATTGTTATTGGTCTTTTTGTTCTCTCCACGCACCAGCCTATGATTGCCCTCATATGATTGAACAATATACGGTGACATCACAATATGTGTATCTGTCCTTTCCTCTTCTGATTGGACAATATTCATATATAGGCAACCACACTTTCAATTCCCCAGGATTGCATCTTTCTAGTTGTTCCACAATGCCTTCCTCTTAAACATTCTCTTCTAACATCAAATTGTATTCTCCACCAGGCTACCCACACTGCTTGTGTCAGAGTGTGTGCTGGTCTACATGACCCCGGCCCAGTCCTCCAACCTGTTGCACTGGGCTGCAGACAACTTCCACACTGCCATGTTTATCAACTATGAACAGGTAAGACTTTCTGATGGTACAGAAGAGCACAGTGCGTGGGGAATTCTTCAACACACAGTGTGTTATAAAGATCAATAATGTGTGTGGAGAACGGTTCTTGATTACGGTTCTTGTGTGAGTTTGACATGCTCTGACAAAAGCTTGAGATTTGGCTTTTGAAAATGAATGTTTGACTGAAATTTGCAAACATCACAAACTTGGTTATAAGTCTTACATCTTCCATCATTTTGAAGTATGGACATTTTACATTCTTTCAGTTTCCTATTTTCCTTCACATCCATACATGTCAGCTTTCAGCTTCTTTGTTTTTGGTTTTCATATGTTGTTCAGGCTTGTTGTCATTCACCTGATAATCATGTGAACACCCAACATCCCTGTTTAGAGTGGACCAAGTACAAAAATACCCCATGTCCAATATACTACAGTATGTACTGTATCTATAAAAGGGTTTATTTGGATAACATTTCATTATCTCTGTGATGTACGTGTATTTACTACTCTACCACACTACCAGAGGGCGGCAGTGACTCTGATAGAGTGGCCGGTAGGACGGCCAGATGGGAACCGTGAGGTTCCCAGTCCGATTCCGGGCTCCCCCAGGGGGTAACATTCATGTCATGGCAGGGGGGTGTATTTGCACACCAAGCGGCCTCACGCTGCAGAAACCGTTGATAGGCTCCTGTTCTATGGGCCACATGGCTCAGACAGGAACCGCTGGTTCTCAAAGCTACTTTCTTCTCTTCTTATTTGGTATTCTTCTAAACTGTTTTAATCCAGGTGAACATGATGGATCGTTTTGGCTATGTAATGATTGAGAACCTACAGCGAAGACAATGTATCCTGGCAGGAGTAGAGGCCTGTCAGTCTCTGGAATCCCAGGTAACTCACATTATCCTCTGCCACATGAGCTGATCCAGCTGATATTGTTTCTCAGTAACTATAGCGCAGAATGCAGATTAGAAGAAGAGTTTTAAAGTGAAAACCTTTCTACCAAACTTTACCAGGCCTGCTGTAGGCATTGCTTAAAGGGATATTTCACTTTAAAAAAAACTTGTAATAAAAATAAAATAATAATAACTTGGATTTATATAGCGCCTTTCAAGAAACCCAAGGACGCTTGATCACTTTTGGTCATTTCATCATCTACTCAGGCTTATGTGAAAACCCCAGACAGTTTTTAAGTTGCTTGATTCAGTAATTAGATATTTGATACTAATTTTATCTGCCCCGCCCCCTTCCTATACAAACCCAATATAACTTAAAACTTCATTTTAACCATGATAGATTAATTGAAAACACCCAACCTATTTTCTGTTGACTGATAATGTCCTTCTAATACCCGTGGTTTGTCATTTACCGTTTTCATTTATTTTTAATAATTATTTTTGATTTTGTAAGGAAGAGGAGCTGGAGTTGCTGGAGGTTCTTTTCCAAAATAATTATTAAAAATAAATGGCAAACCACGGCCCCCTCACGTATTAGAAGGACGATATCAGTCAACAGAAAAAAGTTTAGGTGTTGTTCATGATTAAAATGGAGTTTTAAGTTATAATGGGTTTGTATAGGAAGGGGGCGGCCAAAATGAATATCAAATATCTAATTACAGAATCAAGCAACTTAAGAACTGCCTGGGGTATTCACATAAAGCCTGAGTAGACGTTAAAATGACCAAACATTTTAGACGTTAAAGTGTGTGTGTGTGTGTGTGTGTGTGTGTGTGTGTGTGTGTGTGTGTGTGTGTGTGTGTGTGTAGAAAGAGCGTTTTCTGAAGACTGGATGGGAGCATGCAGATGCTCTGGACATGATGACTGTATACAGTGTTCTTCCTCAGGAGGATATAATAAGGTAATCCAGTTCCACCTCATCCAAGACTTTTTTTAAAGGGATATCAGATTCAGTACTGCTCAGTTCCATCCCATATGGGTCCATTGCTGCATAAAATGTACAGCTGTTATGGGCATCATTCAAACCCTGTGAAAGGTCCGAACCTTCCTCTGGCTGTGAGCCTGGAATGTAAACAAAGATGTTCATATGTTCATTCTAATACATATAATTGTTGTCTCATTCTATTACGTGTACGTGTATTAGGTCTCATCCCATTTACTGTTTGTCATTTGCTCCCAGAATTGAACATCTGGAGTTCCTCGATGAGAGGGAACTGTTACAACAACTCCTTCAGCACTACAGCATCTGCTGGGCCACCAAAGACAAGCTTAAACTGGGTAAGGTTTTTCACGAAGCCTCGAAGTTAATAGGCCTACACATCATGTGTGTGTTTGCATAATCTATCTCAGGGCTACTCAATTTAAGATGGCTAAGGGGCCACTCAGCAGAATACCAAAAGTCCAAGGGCCACAAGCACAAATAATGTTGGTCTTATATTGGTTTTTTAGTCAGTGATTTTCTAACACTCTATGAGTAGTCTAAAAATTGAGGAAACACAGAAAACGGCCTACATTTGCATCTAGGAAAGGCCAAACCTCATTGAACAACATTATTGTCATGACATGGAATCAATTGATAATGAATTGAAGTGACAAAATAGGTAAGAGGCCAATAACTACTGAAATTTAAATAATAACAGTCTACCGAAGTTATGAAAACTATTTTGTTTTCAGGCTATCTGGATATAATCACAAGGCTCTCTGGACATACATTATTCCAAATCAAGAAACAGGCTTCATTCACCAAATGTAATAGTAACAATAGTAGCAATAAGTCAGAAAATAAGGCAAAATACTCAATTTAAATATAGGCCTACACTTGAAAACAGGGGGATGAAGGGGGAGAGATAGAAGGAGAGAGAGAATTACTTGCTTAACTTGAGTCTGCATTTTGGCCACTCCTCAGTCGTATCTATGGAGGTTGCTGTGCATTCGCGCACAGCAACTGCTTGTCACTGAGAGCGTTGTGCTGTTTTGACTTGATAATGTTGATAATTGTTGAGAAGGCACTTTCACATACATAGGTTGATCCGAAACGGGTCAGCAGAATCTTCTTTGCACAAAACATGCTGTTTTCTTTACACGCCCGTAACTTGTTTTGCACTTCCTCATACAACTGTGTCTACCGAAAGCGAGCCGATCTACAACTGCTCAACGTGTCGTGGATGCATGCTGCAGCTGTGCTTGTGGACTTGTAAATCGACATGACACAACGCGCCCACTTTTTGTCAGCAAGTAGGGTAGAACAAACAGCTCAGTAGTGCATGATCGCATCGTGTGGTTAGAAACGCTAGAAATGACTTTCCATACTGAAAGCACAACAAAAATACTTTTTATAGCACTGATCTATCTACTCCAGGGGGTTTCAACTGATTATGAACCACTGGTTGGGGACCACTACCCTGACTAAGAATCAACCTGGAGACCACTGTTGTGTTGGGAGGGGGATATGGGCTTGGTGTGGGGGGAAAGGCTTGAAATGAAATATTGTCCGTTAAGGGCTTCATTTAATTTGTTAATTTGAGGTGAATTAAATCAAGCCCTTAACAGTCATCATTTAACTGACATTTGCTAGTGGCCCAGAGCTTTCCCTTTCTAAATCTAAAAGATTCTAAATCTTCATTTTCCTACACCAAAACATTCACGGACCACCAGTGGTCAACGGACAACCAGTTGAAAACCCCTGACATACAGCCGCGTCAATTGCCAAAAAGAACAAAGTATCCGGGACAGACGAATAGATCTACAAGCTTACACATTATGTGGTATACGCTATACAGTAGGCTTGGAGAGCTGCTCGTTTAATGTTTTGGTATGTGACACTGTCATACTACGGAGTATAAACCAACGAGGCCTAGCTTGTTTTAGTTGGCTTTGCTTTTTCTTATACCTTTAACATAGCAGCGTACATAATCATCTTTCTTGTTGTATTACTGTAATGTTTGTGCAATGTTTCACCAAGTTCTTCCACCAAGTTCTTCCATCACTATGCTCGATTCGCCAGATAATGTACATTTAAAACCTTAAATATGACTGTATAAGTCAGACTTAATGATCTAATTATTGTAATATTGTTACTTTATTTAATTTCCAAATAATTATAAAAAAAGCTGATTGAAGCATGATGGAACTCTTCTCTGATGGAGGGACTTATTGAAAACAAAACAAAACTCCTGATAACTGTTTCATTATGCTCTGAACCTGCCTTGTAATGCGGTCTTGGCCCTGCTGCTTTGCACACTTCAGATTCAGCGGAAGGCTTTGCTTAGGTGTTTACACATGAAAACACAGGGCTGTCAGAACTGTCAGTGTGGCTGTCAGAGCCGTGAAAGACGAGGAAGACAAAACAAATCTAAAAACTAACTATTCATCTGTAAATAACCATTGTTTTGCTCACACTGTTACAATCCATCCAGTGTTCTAATACCGGTCTAGTGACCATTTATAAACACATTATAAAAACAACCTATCGCATAGAAAGGAAAAAACGTCCAAACCTCCGTCAGAAATTCTCTGCGTCGCAGGCGATATCCAGGTATTAATTTAACCATCTGCATCTGTTCCAGTAGTGCTGCTGGCTATAGAGCGTCGCAGTCCCGCCCCCTTTCATAACGACACCAGGCCCAGGAAATTTATCTCAATGCATTTTTCCCATAGACATTTCAAAACGTATTTATTTAAAGACCTTTTAAGCGTCGTACGAAGCCAACTCTTGTCGTGACAAATCATGACAACACACACAATATTTTGGACCAAACAAATAATCACAAAGAAGAAAAACAACAAAAAGTGTTGTAACCACCCTACAACTGAGAAAGGACAAAGGGGGCATGGCTCTTCCCTGTTTAAGAAATTACTATTATGCAGCCCAGATAACTCCTCTGTTATACTGGAGTAACAGGGGGTATAAAGCGAGATGGAAGGAGTTGGAGCTTGGTCTAGTTGCTGACTTCCCTCTGCAGGCTGCAATAGGGGACAGGGGTTTGGCGGACCGATTAGAGAGGATCAATAACCCATGGATAAACCATACGTTAAATGTGTGGCAAAAGGTTGTGAGGTCATGTGGTTTAAAAAAAATGTTGAAACTTTTCAGATGGTGTGCCTTCGACACAGACTTTGTCCCAAATAGAGGCGACATTAGATTTAAGTCATGGATAGAGAAAGGAATCACAACTTACATGTCATTTATGCAAAGAACTGAAATTGATAGTTTCAGATCAATACAAGTCAAACATGATCTGGAACAGGCTGACTTTTACAGATACCTCCAGGTGCGGCACTATATCAATCAAGAATGCAAATTCAAAGAGTTTTCTGCAGTTGAATCAGAATTCTTTTTCATATTAAAGTCAGCTCTCACAGTGGAGCCAAGTAAGTCCATCTCTGAGTTATATGGCGCCATTTCAGATGCTAAGAATGAAAGCACGTTGTACATCAAAGAGAGATGGGAGAGGGACGCAGGAGTTGAACTCTCAGAGGAAGTATGGGGAGGGATCTGGGAGTTCCAGTCTACCTCAACTTGTTCTATGGACTGGAGAGAGCACTGTTGGAAAAATATTATTAGATATTTTAAGACCCCATACCAGGAAAAATACAAAGGGGACGATAGGCTGTGCTGGAGGCAGTGTGGGGCAAAGAAAGCCAACCACTTCCACATTTTCTGGGGGTGCCCCAAATTGGGGGTGTTTTGGAACAATATTCACAAATCACTGTGCTCAGTATTTAATACTCCAATACCTTTCAACTTCACAACCATGTACCTGGGCCACATTGAATGTCTTAACCAGTCGAGATACACAAAGCTACTGCAGATTCTCTTGGCAGCCAGCAAAAAGTCAATAACAAGAAGATGGCTATCCCCAATCACACCCACAATGGACGATTGGCATGGAATAGTCCTAGACATCTTCAAAATGGAAAAATTAACATACATGTTAAGAACTAGATTAGACAATTTCTACCAAATTTGGAACAACTGGATTGTGCATATTGCCCCCCTGAGAGCGGACTTCGTGTAATCTCACTGGTTCATTGCCTGCTGTTTGATTGTATAAATATAAAATGTATAAGACACCTCTCCTCCTCTCGTGGTCGAAGACCAAAGCTATATTGTTTTTGTCCCCCTCAGCATAAATGTATATACTTTAGTTGTTGTTGTTTTTTGTTTCTTATGTCTTTTTCCGCCCACTCTTTCTTTTTTCTTTGTCCTCCTGAAATGTACCACCTGAAGTATTACTGACGTGCCTGTCTCTGTTTGAGTGTGGACTCGATGTCTTATATAGGAAAAAGGACTATACTATACAGAGACATTGGAGATGTTGCCACATGGAGGGGGGATGAGGGAGGGAAGAGGGGTGGGGAAAAAAAAGAAAAGAAGAAAATCTTGGGAACTGCTCTTATATCGTTTGTAGAAATGCTATATGTACAATTATACTGCACTTTCCGAATAAAACAAATATTATAAAAAAAAAAAAAAGTGTTGTAACCAGACGCTTTTTTCTAATTCTTCGTTTGTTGTCATGATTTGTCACGACAAGAGTTGGCTTTGTCCGTGGCGGAAACGTCTTTAAATAAATACTTTCTGCAAAGTCTATGAGGAAAATGAACAGGGATTTATTTTCCGGTTCTCAAGGGGCGGGACTGTGACGCTAGTGTACACTGCTTCAGTCAGAGCAAATAACGCAAGTCGTGGTCCGTCTACCGTTTATTTATTTATTTTTTCGGTTCCAACTGATGTCAACCAAACTGAACTGTCAGTTCTGGTGTAGTATGCATCAGGCTTTATTCATTCAACCTTTCACCTCTTCCACACCGATCGGACTAGCATGGGGTCATGCATGCTTTATACTGTCCCTGGAGCGTTTTACTGTAAGCATGTTTTGTTTCCTCAGGTCTGTCACAGGTGTCGTTTTGAGTGTGAAATCAGAGTGCTGGTCGATCGGTGCGCGCCACAATCAACGATTGCCGTAGGAAGAGGAAGGAGAGGCACACGGAAGAGGAAGCCGTCTTCCTCCGCCAAGCTTGTCCTCTGGAAGCAGTAAACGTGTGGATTCTCTAAGCATCAGCCGAAATGGCCCTCCTTTGTTTTTCTTTGCGTCCCTGAAGTGTTCGCAGCATGTTCTTTTTTTTTTTTTTTTTTGCCATGATTAAGAGGGGGTGATTTACGTGATGCTACAGAGGGTGGGACTTGGAGCGTATCCTGTATGAAGGAATGTGTCAGATCTTTTCTAATCGCAGGATGCAATCTTTTCTTTTATTTAACAACTCGTGAAATATTAGTTACACCTGCCTAGCACTGAGTAGGACCCCCCCCCACCCCCTTTGCTGGCTGCTAGGACCACTGCACCAACAATAATGCTGTGTTCACTTGAAAGTCACTTAGATTAAGCATCTTTCCCACGCTAATTCTAATGCCTGATTTATACATACAGTAAGTGCACATCAGTGTCGCACACCAAAAATGGCAATCTTGCAAGCTCACAACAAATCACAGCGTGACATGTTATGAGCTTGTAGAGCAGCTCTTTTCGGTGTGTGACACCAGCACAACAAAGTATAAAACTAGTCGATCAGTAAATGCACCTCTTGACCTTGTCTGATCCAGTATTTGCCGTTTGGAAGAGTAGGCTGTTTGCGTTCACGAGCAGGTGTAAATGATCATGTGTTCACTCTGTGTAATCCGTTTTGGTATGTTTTTGGATGATTGAAGAATGTAATGAAGTTTTAAGAACTTCAGAGATCTTGTGATTGCCTCTAGGGTTGCCACATGTCCAGGATTCACCTGGACAGTCCAGGGATTTTGTTGTCGGTCCAGGAAGAAAATGACAAAATGCCCAGGAATGTGAGTATTTTTGAGCATTGGCTTACATTAATCAATTCGATGTATACAGCTTCCAGTTTTACTTCGTTCCTACATGTAATTTGAACCATAAACCGAACATCACTTATCTCATGTGGAAATGTCACGGCCAGAGTGAACATTTTTCAGTAGAGGTTATGCTGCTATGGAACAATTTCACCATAAGATGTTGCCTATACTATCCTAAAGGTATATACTTTTTGTTTGTTTACCACGACTAATTTTAGTCCAGTGCATAATTCACAAAGCTGACTTAATACACTAAGCTGGCTTCTGCACTAGACATATGTATAACCTGGAACCCTTTCAAATATGGAACATAGACTGAAGTAAAATAATCAGTTTCACTCTGTATAAGTCTGACTTAGTCAGTTTGTCAGCATCATGTGTGTCTGGTTTTTACAAGACTGAGGTGACGACCCCTTGTACCTCTGTCATTTGTCTTTCCTTGTGCCATTGTTTCTTTGTTTTATTTATTTATAAGTTGTACTTCCCAGAAAGATATTTTCATAAAAACAGAAATCGGGCACTATATGTTCACCTGCATGCGTCTTTTGTTTTTTAGTATTGCCTGATTTGCATAAAATTGCCAATGCTGGCTGATTTGCCTGCAACACATTTTCTATAAAAAAAAGAAGAAAAAATAAATAAATGTGATAGTGGGAACTATTTTTCTTCAAATATTAGAAACTGAGATACCAATTTCTCATAAGACGATGAATGCTAATCTGGTGCAGTTGAATAAAGATGTCCTTTTTGTTTAATCACCAGTCACATGATTATTTTACATTCTGTTACATACCTAATACCTTGACTTTTAATCCATGTTGGTGTTGCAGTCTGAATTCAAAATGGATTAAATTGGGACCATGTGTCATTCATCTGCTCATAATTAATGCATATTGTCACTTGGCGATTATAAAGATATTGTGATTTGACTATTGACACAAAATGTCAATCAAGTACATTTGGCATTCAGACACCACAACATGCATGAAACGTCAAGGAGTATTAATGCAATCCAAAGCCACTGGATGTTATTGAATGCCAAAGTCAGCATCATCCTATTGAGGGTGAGATTTAATCGTCAGCTTAAATCTCAGCATCAGTAAAACACCTTTTATATCTGCTACTGGTAGCTCATTAACTTATCAGCAGTAACACTTTTCATCAGGAAACAACAAAAATGGCCTTGTTTTAACCATCAATGGTGGCATTTGGTCATGTGTGATAATGGACATCCTTTTGCATAAGCTAAAATAAATTTGTCATTAAAAGGATTGTCCTTGCTTCCATACTGTCTCCCTGTGTTCTTCGATAGCCAATAACACCAAGAGCTAATACTTTCTATGGATTAGTGCCAATAACAATGAGAGCTTGAATAATACTGAGTAGGTGGGGCAACAGAAACAACCAGGGATGTGCGTGTGTCCTCTCCTGTCTGCATCAGAAAGGCGTCCACAACTTATCTGAGCATTTGACCAGTAGAACCAGCAGGTGCACCTGACACACCACAACGGTCAAGATGTCTGGCACAGAGACGGTCAAGATGTCTGGCACAGAGGCGAAGCCGGCGGTCTTCACCATGGCCGAGATGCAGACGGAGCAAGGGAATCTCAAATCAAAAAGCAAGATGGTCAACATGTTTGAACAGATTGTCCAGCCATGTCTGGCCGAGTTGGTGGGAACTACCCTCTTTGTGTTCATAGGTTGTGCCTCAATAATGGATAACACTGCTCCACACTCCATCCAGCCTGCTTTGGCACATGGGCTGGCACTTGCAGTGGTCATCGCAATGTTTGGACAGATCAGGTAAAACACACAGAAATATCTGAGTGTGCAAGCTTTATATGTGGACTATGTAATGGGAACTTGATCTTGAATGTAATGTTGACCGGGCTAAAGTGGGGCCCTTAACAGCATCACATCTTCACTGTTTAATTTAATGAGAGAGAAAATGTTATCAGTTTTTATTCCCAAAATATTATGAAGGTGCATCCTACTGTTGCCCAGACAGAGCTTATACTTGTTAACGAAATGTACAGTTTTCATCTGGTACCGTTGTTTCTTTGGAGATATGCCCACCCAAAATTCCAGACAAATCTGTCTTGTATGGAACAGAATGAAATATGCCATTTGATGTATGCTGTTGTCCAAAGTGTGGGTGAAATAGAATGCAAATAGAAGAAGGAAAAAAAACAGGTGAGAGTTGACCTAAGTCCTAAGGTGATGTACTCTATGGTTTCAGTGGAGGGCACTTCAACCCTGCGGTGTCTCTGAGTGTGTACCTTTGTGGAGGAATGAAGCTCGCCCTACTGTTGCCCTATGCCCTGGCTCAGCTAACTGGAGCAATGATTGGTGCCGCTTTTGCCCAGGTAGGAGTCAACTGGTCTTAGTATAATGTCCCAGTTTGTCCCACTATGTAGAGTGTTTTTTTTGTGCAAAATGAATGCTTCGAATGGATTCAGAATAATGAAAACCCCCTACACGCCACATGCTACGCTTGCCTTATATAAATTGTTAATGGTGGCATATGGATTTGGCCGCTGTGGCAACCCCGAAAGTTGGCTCGGCGCCCTAGCTAATAACACAAATCGGCCAGTTATAGCACCACCATGAGGCTGATATGAAAATGTTCAAGTGACATTTCTTCCTCGGGGCCCAGTGGGAATGTGCATGCAAAATGTCATGGAAATAATATGCTGTGTTCATCATTTGAGGCATTCTGTTCAAAACGGAGCACTCCTGCAACATTTGGAAGCCAATCTTAGGCCAATAAGGATGGAGTATAAATAAATCTGAAAACCTGTTTCATTTAATAGCTATAGAGAGACTGTGTACCGTTTTGTGTGATGTTTGGACAAAATCTGTAAGTGTACCGTCAAAATGTGTTTTACAAGAATCGGCTATAACAGGCTCACGTGAAAGATGTGGGGCAGAGGTTCATCTCTGGCATCCAGGGAATGTGTGTGCACTGCAAGGCTGCCATCAAGCCAACGGTGCCAGAGATTAGCTGATGACAGACGACAGACGGACAGAGACAGACAGACCGACGGACGGACTGAGTGCAAAACATACTGTACTCGCCCCGTGCCTTTATTTTTATTTTTATGCAATTGTGAACAAATAATTGCATATTTAAGTAAGATACATATCCATTGGCCAATCAAATGGTGCACTGCAGCTCAACAGTCAGTGTGAGGGGTGGTCAGGAGATGTCTATGAACTCTGCGTTTAAAAGCTTGAAGACCATTGTCTATGATGGAGTCCACTACATGCTCTGGTAGGCTGTTCCACACCTGGACAGCAGTGTGGAGAGAGATTCTGTCCAATGTGCGTGTTTTGTAGCCTGGGGGGTCGAGAGCATGTTCTGGTGTGGCTGTGCATAGGCAGGTGTTTCGCGTCTGTTGTAAGGTGGAGGGAGCATGTCCTGGAGATCCCTAGGGCAGTGGGGGGGGTTGTGCATTTTGTACAGGACTGTAGCGACGGCAATGTGTCTTCTGTGGCTAAGGCTGTCGATGGAAAGTGTTGTACTTTCAGTGTCCTGGCCTTCGGCCTGATGGAGACAATTATAACATAATATAACTAACCTAATCTCTCTTATTTATCCAGGTACTTTTCCCCGCTGCACGGTACGCCTTATTTTCCGGCGGTGCCTTCATTCAGGTGAAGGGCACAGAGTTCTTCGCTGGAGCCACCGTGGCGGAATTGATGTGTACCTTCCTCCTCACCTTAGTGGTGTGCATGGTAGCTGTCAACGCCCGCACTAGTTCCCTGATGGCTCCCTTCACCATCGGCCTTACTCTGACTGCTGGTATTCTGGCTACGTAAGGCTCAGAGCTACATTTTCTTAAATTATTTTTATTTGATCAATCATTGCAAATGTATAATAGATTAGGTTTTTCAGTACACAGGGAATATTTCTATGTTCAGAATTATTTTATAATTTGTTTTGCAGCATGGCTCTTAGCAGGCGAGCCATCTTGAAGAGGGTTGGTCTGTGTGTCTGTATGTCTGCTGCTCTTATCGCAACTGCCTGTTATAATTTCACCCCCCTCCCTATCTAGGTATTGGACAGTATTAGGATGTTGATATTAATTTTGGATTAATCCTTAGGGCCCCAAATCACCCCTCAGAAAGCATGTGTCTATTTCAAACACAAAGTGTTTTTTGACGGTCATATTTTGACAGCAGCAACTGCCTGTCATAATTTCACCCCCCTCCCTATGTAAGTATTGGACAATATTAGGATGTTGATATTAATTTTGTTCATCCTCCTTAGGGCCCCAAATCACACCTTTGAAAGCAGGGATGAAATCCCTGATGTCATAGTAAATGCGACCCGCTGTCGCAGTTAAGCCCATATTTGGATATCCCCGATTTCATCAATATTGGCCAACAACCCTACATCTCATCTCAAACCTCAAACCCTTAGTCTCTCCATATATCGATATATGTCAGAACCAATTTGTTGATCCACCCCACCCATCGTTCCTCTTTGATGTCTCCCTTTTGACTTATACCTGTCCATTAAAATGTCAAACTCTAGACGGGTCTGCCCCAAAGTTATTAGTGCAGCCACGCCCGGCAGCCGGCGAAAACTAGAATTCTCAACAGACCCGAAAATTAAGGCCCGGCCCCACCTGGGCCCTCATCAAACCCTGTACACTCAAGACACTGGCTCACCCTTAGATCTCCATATATGGAGCTGACCTGTTCTGACATTCCATATGTTGATCTGACCTCATCAAACCCTGTACATGCTCCTTATATGGCCAGTACAGAAGTCAATCCATGTTGATCCCATGTCAAAGCACCAGCGCTCGCCCAGCAGTCTGCCGTCAACGAGGCGGATGCGTGCACGCGATTTTGGCCTTATAGGGCGAGGTCGCTTCTCACCCTCGGGCGTCTTACTGGTATTCATCCCTGTGGTTTCACCCAATATCTGTGGTTTCAGAGCGTCAGTATCTGGCGGCTGCATGAACCCAGCTAGAGCCTTCGGCGCTGCAGTGGCAGCCAACTTTTGGGATCATCACTGGATCTACTGGGTCGGACCCTTCACTGGATCCCTGCTCACTGCCATCTTCGTCAGGTATGTATAAGATAGTAGAACTAGCCAACTATCAACTGGGATCCACTGTTATATGTTATGGGAGTCTGGAATATTCTGGGGAATTTATAAACAAGTCTTTTCATATTTTGTATAGGCGCCTAGAGTAATTTTGTGGTTGTCTGTTATTTTAAGTTGCAAAATTATAGCCGGGACAATTTGCTGTTTTGATTTTGTGCAAAGGGAGTAAAATGCTGCACTTAAATTAAATCCATTCCAACTGATTGATTAGGTAAAACGTGAATGTCGTTCTAGATTGTTTATAGGTCAGATTTTTGAAAGATGATTTTGAGAGTTATTGACACTTCAATCATTTAATCCTATCGCAAGGAAATTTGCCTTTTATTCTAGCAAACATAACTTCAGCATATCTATCATTGCCTATTTATGCCAATTTTAACTTTCACAGTTTCACAGAACAGCCACCAGGTTGTGCTTTAATTCACTGGTGACTGGGACAGTGAATTTAAACTTAAGACACACAGTAGGCTATTTGCCAGGCCAGAAAGCCTGTGTCCTTGCTTCATAACATAATATCACTCTGGTGTACCCTAATTGATTTTGGAAACAAAGGTGTTAAAACTTATTGATCTATCAATGGCAGTTCTGACATCCATTTACTTATTGTTTTGTGTTCTTTATTACAGATTTATGTTTGGAGATCAGGGGACTCGGATGATTATGAAAGAAGACTAGTGAAGGCCTCCAATTCTTTTATATATATATTATTTAAGACAGAGATTGGATTGTATAACTGAAAACTGTCCATCACTGGGTTTTTTAAATGTACAGCATTTAAACCTCTTTTCAGAAAAAACAGGGGATGGTGGGGAATGTTTGCCTATGCGCAAAATACGGATGCACAAAATACGGATATCAGGTTGAAAGTGGTTTATAAATATGTGGTTGCAGACTAAGCAAAAACGCATCCATCTATAACATGTGTCACATGTAGATGGGCGGGCATGGATTGAGATGCATCGGCTTAATCGGTAATAATAAAATCTATACTGACAAATGATTAAATGTTTCTGTTATCAGTTTACTGTCTTTTTTTATAATCATTGTTTGGTTCAAAGTTCTAGAATGGAAAACCATGCTACTTTGCAAGGACAGGGCACTGAACTGCAGTGCACAATAAAGTTAGATTAAAGTCATAATAAAGGAGTGCCCTTGTCTGCACTTAAACATAACCTTAACATGCTGTAGCAATGCACAGCCTCCTTCTTTACTGTCGGACCATAATTATTTGTATTCCCAAATGATTCATGTAGGAATGTTTCTACACCCATCTCACCCCATAGGACCCCCAAGAATGTATGCTATGCCAGTCGCATTTGCATACACATACTGTAAGCTAAGCATGCCATGAAGACTGTAATGTTTGCACATAGGGTATATATGCATGATGCGTTGGTCTCTCGCATGCCTTTTTCAATGTCTTAATTCAAATTGATTCTTCTTACAAATTCAGTTCTGATTGAATAAGTAGTTACATTTCTGTCTAATAAACGTTATTATAAATAAATAAAGTATTCAATCAATCAATCTAACTCTAACAATCTAACACCTCTTTCCACCCACTTTCAGTACTGCAGAGAGGAATCTTTGATCATCCCATGTCCTTCACCACTATTTGCTTAATATCAGATTAGATTAGCAGCATCAACCGTTTCAATACCGGCTTACACTGTCACTTTGATCCCTTCGTGAAGTAAAACTGTCCAGCTTTATCTACACAATAGTTTGGACAAGATGCCAAGAAGTGGGTTTTGGGTTAAAGATCGAGGTCAGTCTATGTGCTGGTTTGAATGCCTTAATGGTGTCCTGTAATAGGCCCTCTTTGAGGTTTTATGATATGTGGTCAGCTCTGCCAGCTTATGTCATTTATAATATTGTTCACACAGACTATATAATCACAGGTGCCAGTGTTGCGTCTGACAGTCCACAGAGAGTCGTGGACCGGTGCTTTGTTGTCACATTACTATAACAGGCAGGTCAAGAATACCTTTTTACCCACAATGGCATCTGAAAAAATGGAGATGGAGGATACTGACTCCACACTGATGGAGAAGGGCACGAAGCCGCCTGCCGCCAGGCCTCCCAACAAGTTCGAGAAGCTGATCCAGCCCTGCCTGGCGGAGATCGTGGGGACCATGTTTTTTGTGTTCATTGGCTGTGTGTCTGTCATAGAAAATGTGCCTGCAGCAGGAAGGGTGCAGCCGGCATTGGTGCATGGACTGGCTGTGGCAGTGATGGTTGCTGTCATGGACAACATCAGGTTTTGTTCTCTTTTTTTATAAAATAGATTTGCTTTACAGTTACACTGACTTACACTGAATATGGAAATGCTGCTTTATAGTATTGTTGATTCTCATTGTTTTAGTGCATCCTTTGGAAAATACTAAATGCATGTTCAGAATAGAATTACATCACCTTCAGTGCACATATGCTTACAATGGAAATTAGCTCTTTGTTTCTCACTCTTCTTTTCTCACTCCACTCCCAGTGGTTCCCATTTCAACCCGCCATTCACCATAGCCATCTACCTGTGTGGAGGCATGGAGCTAATAATGGTGGGGCCCTATCTCGTCAGTCAACTCATCGGAGGTGTCCTGGGAGCTGGAATGGCGAAGGTCAGTGTCAAATCCATAGCCAATAAAGGTCAACAAAGTATATAGGGTTTAAGTAAATATAAGGTTTAATATAAAGCCATGGCTACATAATTATTCAAGTGAAACTGCTGTATAGTAGGACACTTTCTAGCTGTGAAATAATGCATTTCACAGTGTTTTCTTGTTTGGTCTTGTGGGTGTGTGCAGTTGATATAGGCATAGTTTAGCCTAATAGTTTCTTACAAATTATTACATTTAACATTCAAATACAGTATAAATCTATTTTATTATTAAAACATATTTCACCGTAGATCATGACGCCTGCAGACCGTTACTTCAATGCCACTGGGGCTGCTTTCGACATTCTCAAGTCAGAAAGCCAGCTAGCAGGAGCCATCTTTGGAGAAATTGCCATGACCTGCTTAGTCACTATGGTGGTGCTGCTGGTGGCAGTCAACAAAAAGACAAAAACCCCTTTGGCTCCCTTCTTAGTGGGCTGCACCGTCATCATCAACATCCTGGCTGGGTGAGATAATGTGAATGTGGCAAACTTTGAAGTGGAATGGTGCACAGAAACTGCAATACTGTGCAATGTGTGCATACGTTTTTTTCATCATCTGCTACTTTACTTGAGTATTTGTGTCTTTGGATAGCGTTACACGACTGGACGAACTAACTGACAAAAACACCATTTCCACCATAGTCTCGTCTTCTTAAATAGGCAATTTTAAGACGTATAAAAGCAATAAAACTTTGAATAATAAAATATATATATATAAAAATAAAATAAAAATATTTAGCCAACAAATTTCCCCCCAAAAGCTCTTATTGTGCTCTCTGTTCTGATCCAGTGGAGATGTATCAGGGACATGCTTGAACCCTGCCAGGGCCTTTGGTCCAGCTGTGATGGCCAACTATTGGACCTACCACTGGGTTTACTGGGCTGGACCAATAGGAGGAGGCCTGCTAGCCGCTGGACTTCTCAGGTATACAGTGTGCCGTGTGTGCCTTCCCATGTACTGTGTAAAAAGCAAAAAAAAACCTATACAAAAACAAATCTTGATTATGTTTTTAATATTTTTTTATTACAGGACCATCCTTGGTGATGAAAAGATTCGGCTTATTATGAAGTGATAAACGTCTCTTCTCTGTAGATGTTTCTCTTCTGAAATGTTGCTTGTGTAGGATAACTCTTCTTGCATCCCTGTGTTTTCTATAGTTTTATATTTTTTCTTCTTCTGAAGAAGTGCACTTATTATCAAATAAACGATAACTGAAATGTGTCCTTTTTGTCCTCTAGACACACACATTTGGGAATTGCAGTGTAATAAATTGCAGTTTGATAGTGTTGGTGGGCATGGGCAACATTGATGTAGCCTATACAGGCACTCTTCTTCTTTCACCAGTTTAAAGCTGGAAAACACCCTGCATTCGGTGCTGTTGTTTGAACCAGTAACACCATATTGGTCAATGCTGACCTGACACCCAACACGGAGAAGAGAAAGGCTGCATTTTCTAATAGCTTGGAATCCCCAGATGATTAACAGAAAGAAAGAGAGAGAGAGAGAGAGAGAGAGAGAGAGAGAGAGAGAGAGAGAGAGAGAGAGAGAGAGAGAGAGAGAGAGATAACACAAAGATATACTGTACATAAGGCAAAATAGAAATAGAATTAGGCAGAATATGCTTATTGTGCAGTAGAAAAACATTTGCAGCAGAATCACATTGTGCAGGTGAGAGACATCGTCACTGAGACTGACATGGCGACAGGGCTCAACAGCCAAATGGTTGACAGGAGGAAAATTCTTCATATAGTTAGTGGAATAAGTATTTGAAGAGCAAAGCTGTTGTTCTTCATTATTGCCTTTCATTGTGTCAAAACGGCCAATGACCATATAGGCCTATATTTCTTGGATTTTCAGACTGAGACACAAAAATAATTTCAGGTCAATTTTGTTTTACAATGTGAAGCAGCTGGAACAGTTAAAAGCTGCAGGAGAAGTCAATAAAAAGCAATTATACAAATTTATTTGCACCATCCAGGTAATCCATTCCATGCCCATATTTAAAAGTCGCTTGTGGCAACCTCAGGAACCCTATAAGTTATCACACAGTTTTCCACATCAAATATACATCTCAAGCAGTGCAAAATCAACATAATTCAATTCCAGTATACCCAATTCTCCCTTTGACCCACCTTTCCCAACCCTTCCTCCTCCCACATCCTATTAATTGAGCAACACAAGTTACACAACACACCCATTGCATCATTAATCATTAAGATATTTTAGATCTGATTATATTAAATGTGTCCATAGTGAAATCCTGCCTTGTTGAGCAAGTCTGAACACAGTTCCAGATAAGCAATGTCCAAAAATCTCTGTAGCCACTAGCCAGTGTGTGATGCAGTAGGTTTCCAGCATTGGACTATAATCCTTTTGGCTCCCTCACCCTCACCCTAACCTCCCCCGGGGCAGACACCTAAACCTAACCACCCACCCTCTCCCGACCCCCAGCGCACCTCGGACCAATGCTCCTTCGGAGCAATGGTCCGTCGGATCATAGGGTGCTTCCCACTGTAAGTCCTGTCAGCCAAACATTGCATGATTTTTCAGTAAGAGACAATAGAGTCATCAGTTAAAGTGACTTGTGAAAACAATACTTTATAGTATGAACAATACACTCTGAACAATGAACAATACACTGACAGTTCCTTGCTAAAATCATGAGTATTAAAGCAATTACTGGTATATCACAGTTCAGAGTGATACTTGGCAGCAAATGGCATTCCCTTTGGGGGTAGACTTCATACCCTCCCATGCTGGTCATAAATGACCATTGCATCAGCAAGGTTTCTACTTTGTCCTTAATGTAGCAATTGATTCACTTCTTAACTTTGCTAGATTATTCACCCAAAAGTGCAGCATAGGACTATTAAACTTTCGAGCTATGAAGTGGATCTGTGTTGTGGCAAGTTGCAGAGCAGAACTCCTACAGTAGGAGCCACAAAACCTTGCCTGGGCCCTTCCTGGTTGGTTGTAATAGGCTACCGGCTACATCATCATCGACATAATGCTGGGTGAGATAGTAATGCGGCTATGGCCAACTTTAGCCTTGAGATAAGAGAAGGGTTCCTCCCCTCCCTCCGCCTAGGTTAAATCGGCCTATATTTTATATATTCCATATCTATGGCCTAATGTTTGATGGCTCTACGTTATAGTTGCATAGTAGTGATGATGACGAACACAGGACATCGATGCCATCTTATCCTCACAACAACTCAGCCTAGCTAACGCTCCGAAGTGTCTGGACTCTGGACCCCTCCTGTGGCTCCCAAGCAGTGGAATGACATCCCTCCTCAGCCACGACTGCAGACTCACTCCCCATTTTCTGCTAGAGTCTAAAAACTCCACCTCACCCCTATACTCCTGTTTCCTTGTACTGTATGTCACCTATTTTTATAGATGATATGCTGTTCATATCGAAGATTGTATTACTGTGTGTAGAACCCCCCTGTTTCCCAATGTGTTTACGTAAAATTCTCCATTCATTGTCAAAGGGAATTAGTTAGTTATAGCTTTCTTCACAGATGTGTTCATAAAGGTGTATCTATCTACTACTATCTACTACTACTATCACAGAAAAATGTGTTCCAAGCCAACTCCCTTGGGAAACTTTGTGGGAGCCATTCAAAGTTGGGGTACCCGGAGCCTATAGGCTAAAAGCAGGACATTTTAAAATTGGCCAATATGAGCTTGTGACATGTGTAAATAGGGGTTTTTGGGGTGCTGAATCCGTTCCAACGATTAATTTTCTGCAAAAATGACTCCTGGCCATAAAATTGTGCATATGTATGTGCATAAAGATTTGCCATAACTTTTGCTAATTTTCCCTAACTTAATGTAATGACAAAGTTTGTGGACAAAAACTAAAAGCTGGACATAGGAGGGCATATTATTGACACATTGAATAAAGGACAATGTTTAAGTTTTGTATCATATTTATTATTTTCACCATGAATGAGATGTAGGCCTTTCACTTGATGGACTGCAACTGGCATGCAGTCTATATCCAGGGCAGGCGCACCTTATCTGTACTTGTCAGAGAGGGCCAGGGCTGCGAGGTTCAGGAACTTATCCATAGCCAAGTGCATAACAGGAGTTAACTAATCCAGTCTTGCGTCTCACAGTCCACAGAGATACATGGACATTTGGTTTATTGTTACTATAACAGGGTAACAGGCAGGTCAAGAATACGTTTTACCCACAATGGCATCTGAACAAATGGAGATGAAGGATACTGACTCCACACTGATGGAGAAGGACAAGGAGCCGCCTGAAGCCAGGCCTCCCAACAAGTTCGAGAAGGTGATCCAGCCCTGCCTGGCGGAGATCGTGGGGACCATGTTTTTTGTGTTCATTGGCTGTGTGTCTGTCATAGAAAATGTGCCTGCAGCAGGAAGGGTGCAGCCGGCATTGGTGCATGGACTGGCTGTGGCAGTAATGGTTGCTGCCATGGCCAACATCAGGTAGCCTATGTGTTGTTTCAAATAAAATAGATTTTTTTGGAATTTTTTTGGAAATTGTTAAATTCATGTTCAGAATAGAATTACATCACCTGCAGTGCACATATGCTTAACTTACAATGGAAATATGCACCTGCTCTTGCTCTTTGTTTCTCACTCTTCTTTTCTCACTCCACTCCCAGTGGTTCCCATTTCAACCCGCCTTTCACCATAGCCATCTACCTGTGTGGAGGCATAGAGCTAATGATGGTGGGGCCCTATCTCGTCAGTCAACTCATCGGAGGTGTCCTGGGAGCTGGAATGGCGAAGGTCAGTGTGAATTAACCACTTGAACCCTATAGCATCCCTATTCTGGGTTGAACATTCCTCAAAGATAGCAGATTGCCAAGCAGATTGCCAAACATGTCACATTGCAACACAATGAATCTGATGATCAGCTATTTTCGTATAGTGGCGGGAAAAAGAATGGTCTGTGTGAAGTGAGGGGCGCTAATATATGAAAGTCTAACACATGTTGATTAGGTGATGTAATGGTGATGTAAAACAAATGGTGCTAACACGAACATTAAACGCCATTAACAATAAAGAGACAATATAATGTAATGAGGCACATTTAAAATTTCCCTTCATTGTCAATAGCGTTTACAAATTAACATTGAACCTGTATAAAGGAGGGGCTAGCGCCCCTCAAAAATACATGGGTTTTAATAAATATAGACTTTAATAGAAAGCCATGCATGGCTACTAGCTGTGAAATTATGTATTTTGTGGTGTTTTCTTAATTGGTCTTGTGTGTGTGGCTTTGACGTGCAGTTGATATAGTTTAGCCTAATTGTTTCTTACAAATTATTACATTTAACATATAGGCTAGTACAAATATACAGTACAAATCTGTGATTTCATTATTTCAAATATTTCACACTAGATCATGACACCTGCAGACCGTTACTTCAATGCCACTGGGGCAGCTTTCAACATTCTCAAGTCAGAAAACCAGCTAGCAGGAGCCATCTTTGGAGAAATTGCCATGACCTGCTTAATCACTGTGGTGGTGCTGCTGGTGGCAGTCAACAAAAAGACAAAAACCCCTTTGGCTCCCTTCCTAGTGGGTTGCACCGTCATCTCCAACATCCTGGCTGGGTGAGATAATGTGAATGTGGCCAACTTTGGAACCTTGAAATGGTGCACAGTAACTTCAATACTGTACTGTAATCTGAATTTGAGTATTTGTACTTTTTTCGATACTTTCACTTTCACTTTGACTCACTTTTTGACTACATTTCCAAAACAAATATTGCAGTTTGACTCCACTACTTTTCCAGAAAGGGGAAAATGATATATATTTGTTGACCACTTAAGTCTTAGCCGTATTACAAATATATTGAATATATTTTAATGAAATGCATTTTTCTTTCTTTTTTTTTCAATACTTAAATATTTTCCAAAGCATGTATTTTTTGAATACTTGAGTCACTGCTCTACAGAGCATGGAGTTGCACTTCCATGGCAGTCCAGCCAGAAGTGTTATAGATGACTGGACAAACTGTCCACTGTCCACTGTCCACAAACTGTCCAACTGACATATAGCCATCCTTACAGCAAAAACGTTTAACGCTGTATCTTCACCTGTAAAACACCATTTCCACCATCTTACACGTATCGTATACACGCCTTCTGAAATAGGACATTTCTAAGAAATATAGAAATGTTTTAATATATTGGCAAATTCTGATTAGCCAACAACTTTTACTCCAAAAGATCTTATTGTGGTCTCTGTTCTGATCCAGTGGAGATGTATCAGGGACTTGCATGAACCCTGCCAGGGCCTTTGGTCCAGCTGTGATGGCCAACTATTGGACCTACCACTGGGTTTACTGGGCTGGACCAATAGGAGGAGCTCTGCTGGCTGTTGGACTTCTCAGGTAGGAGGCCTGGTATGCCTTCCCATGCATGAACTTATGTGTAAAAAGCAAAAACACCTACAAAAAATATTGATTTTTACTTTTCTTTTTTTAAATTACAGGACCATCCTTGGTGATGAAAATATGCGGCTTATTATGAAGTGATAAACTTGTCTTCTGTACTGTAGACGTTTCCCTTCTGAAATGTTGCTTGTGTAGGCTAACTTCATCCACCAGCAGATGTCAGTAAATACTTGAAGATGCAATTTCACTATAGGTAAATGTAGTCCATATTGTGTTTTCTATTGTTTTCTATAGTTTTCTATTTGTTTTGCTTCTTTAGAAACTGAAACTGAAAATGTGTCCTTTTTGCATAGACCTTTGGAACATTGCGGTTTAGTGCCTTAATAAATTGCAGTTTGACAGAGTTGGTGGACACCAAGATTTTTGTAGGCCTACTCTACTTCTCTCACCAGTTTACAGCTGGAAAAAAGCCCTGCATTCGGTACTGTTGTTTTGAACCAGTAATATTTGTGTCACTGGTGGTACCGTGGTAACCTGACGCTGCCAGATGAGGGCGGTATTGCGGAAACATATTCCCCAAGTGAAACAAATTTGTGTAGCAAGCTTTTTGGATCTGGCAGCGTCAGGTTAGTACCGTGGTACTGTAGGTGATGATTTTAAATCGATTGGTATAGGCTACATAAGGTGGCCCCTTATTGGCAAAGCGCTGCACATGTGATTGGTTAGCCAATTTGCTCGTTTGGCGTAAGTTTTCCCTTCAATGTCAATGGCGTATAATGGTTTAGCGGAATTCTCAGCTCTTAACATCATATATACATCATCATGCATCATGTCATACTGGCCAATCAGAAATCAGAATTCCTGTTGCCTTGCATGTGATTGGTTACGTACAAGGTTTCTTCGACTATGCATGCACCTATTGGTACCACAGCACCTCAAAGGCCCTTAAAACAAGGCTCCAGACTTCCCAAAAACAAACTGGCAGGCTACCACTTGGCCTCACTCCCCAAACCCACCTCACCCCTGCCCACTTTGATAGGCTGGAGGAATGGCTTAGAGTTGACGACAGAGTAGGCTACAGCATTTTGCAATGGGTCTGTGCCACAACATTTGATACACCACCAAGATACCCATGCACCTGTCTAAATACTTCCTTAATGTTAACTCAGTCCACACCCTCAACAAACCTGCATGTGCAACCCAGATTCGGCACAAACAAGGGACTAAATTATTTTAGCTCCTATGCCACCAAAATGTGAAACGCCCATACCAACAGGCAACAGTCATTAAGACATAATGCGAATCCCTTGACTCCTTCAAAAGTGCTCTCAAAGAGAACCTATACGGACGGCTGCAATTCGAAACTGGCCCCGTAAAATATGATTCCCCAACCCGAAGTGTATATTTGTATGTCTCTGTTATGATGAATTGAACATGGTGGACCCATATTGTAAACAAGTGTAATGATTTTATGGTGTCGTCCACAGTTAGTTTTTATTGAGTTGTGCTTGAAATGTATAGGTCTACTGTAATTCTCCAATCTGTTAATAAATCAATCAATCAATCAATCAATCAATCACTCTTGCCCAAATGTCATGAGGTCATGCAGCACATTTGAGAAAGTGGCTAAGGCCCAATGAGTGTTTTTCGTGCAAAACTAATGCTTGGAATGGAATCAGAATCATGAAAAACCCAGTTTGACACATTACATGCTGCTTAAAGCATAATTAAAATTAGATTTATTTTTTGCCAGATAGGGAGGGTCCTAGGTTTTTAATGGTAGCCTATACTCCAACTTTCAACCTCTGAATTTACTATGATCCTGCAAAGTTTATATCTTTGAGAGGTTTAATGTTTGTCTTTAGTTCATTTGTTTTTAAAACGCCATTGACAATGAAGGGTTTACTAATGTGCCTCATTACATCATATTGTCTCTTTATTGTTAGTGGCGTTTTAATGTTTGTGTTTGCACCGTTTGTTTGACATCACATTACATCACCTAATCAACATGAGTTAGACTTTAATATATTAGTGCCCCTCATGTGCCCCTTTTAATGTTATTTGGAAGGATAATAAAAAACCTTGAACGATTACTTTTGCAATTTATTTTGGGCCACGCCCCTTTTTAACATGGCCTAATTTAAAATGTCTTTGTTTTAGACACATTTATATCCAAGAAGGGGTGTTTGCACCCACCCCAATTAATCCACCACTAGGACCATGATCAGTTTATACCCCTTTGCCCCCTGGGTATTAATCATTACGACATGGACACAATAGTGCACTGCAATCAGCTGCCAACTTTATGATAGTCGGTCCTCATGATGACATGGACATACATACAACAAAACAATAGTGGTGAGAGAAGCACACACCCCGGGCAGTGGAAGATAACAGGGCATCATTGCCAATAGGCCTATGTTATTTAGATAGCATGCCATGTTGTTTATAGACACGTATTCCCCTATAAGCAATGGTATTCTTTGCACTCTATCTCGCATGGTTGTTTAGTCGTTTAAAGGCATCTGCTGAATTGCAAATTTACAAATAGTAACATTAATTTATTTTCCTGTTGTCCCAAATAATTGATTAACTATAATATTGATTTAAAAATAATTTCTTCATCTGTAAAACAAACTTTCTTATATATTACGACCACCTATACATACATTAATATAGCAGCTATAGCCTGTTGCCATGTCTTTTTAAGGAAGAATAGGCTGCAAATGTAGAGATAAGTTCGCTTAAAACTATAAGTAAACTAATAAATAGGCTATCATTTTGCCTATATGCTGCTATCCCGTCCTGATCCATTGGAGATGTAGGCCTCAGGGACATGTTGAAGTGAACCTATACTGTTACCATGCCATTTACCCATTATGTATGTATGGTCAACCTATATGGGTTAACTGCTGTGCTGAATTTATTTTTGATCTCTAAAATAAATATATAAATAAACAAACAAACACCAACATATTGACACATTGAATAAAGCACATGTTTTAAGTTTTGTATCAATTACATATATTTATTATATCACCAGGAATGACAAGGATAAATGTGGCCTTTCACTCGGCGGACTGCGCGTCTGCAGTCTATCCAGGGGCAGGCGCACCTTATCTGTACTTGTCAGAGAGGGCCAGGGCTACGAGGTTCAGGAACTTATCCAAAGCCAAGTGCATAACAGGAGTGAACTCATCTGGGAAAGACTTGGCAATCGTCAAATGAAGGTTGTAGATCAGGAACTGTGGACAATAAAGAAAGCGTATTATGTCAGAAGTGATCGTATGAATAGGCATATAGGTAGCCTATATTAATGACCTAAATCAATCTGACAAATAATTGCATTGTTGGAAGAGGCTATTATAAGTAATGAATGTATAGTGTTTTCTAGGGCTTGGCATCTATCAAACAAGCCAGCCTATATCACTGGCATCACATTATGGCTTAATGTGATGCTTTTATGTGATGTATTCCCATGCTTTTGTTCTTGCTTAATGTTAACTCTTAATTTGACGAGACGGATTTATTTTTATTTTATCTCATCTGCACAAATATATCATTCTCAGCGGCTTGCATGCACGGCATATACCAGTGACTATCCGTTGGTGTCAGTGTTCAGTTCACCTTGAAGTTGACTGGATCCACGCGGAGCTGGAAGGCGTGCTGCTCGCTCAGAGCCAGCATGTCCTCGTCCAAGGTGTCCATGTTAGCCACGGCGCTTGTAATAGCGCCCATGATCTTCTGGGCCTGTTTCTTCACATGGGGGCTCTTGGGGCTCAGATCTCCCCAGTGAGCGAAGTATGACTTGGTTTGAGGCAAAGTAAAGAACATCCTGTCAAATAATCAGAAAATGTTAAAAATCGAGAAATTCGACGTTTTCGTTATTCATTGTCATATAGCGTATATAGGCTATATGCTTCTTTTATTGGACTATTAATAATATATGTAACATGCATATATATACCTGGAAATAGCCTCAATTCCGACCTGTTCCTGTCTCCTTTGCACCATGGCCCACCCGATCTTGACCAGGCCCTTGTCTTTACTGCTCAGACTCATGGTTAATTCCCTCTGTGTCTGGTGCTGAATCAAAAGGGGAAAGGATAGAACTGGCGTGGTCTACAAAGCCACCATGCTTTTATATTCACATGGTCTCGGGAGGGGCGCCTCTTGAATTGGTGCCAAGTCAGTGACGCAGGTTCACCCTGCACCCATCTTCCATCTTCAGCTGATATAACCATTCATGGAGGAGATTCAATTAACATAATTATATGAAAGCTATAGGCTAATAAAGGAAAAAATTGTCCAACGAAATGTGTGAAATAATCTTTTTTATTTACGTCTCCGTTAACGTTATTGATTACACGACTGAAATTTAAATATATTGATGCACAGAAGAAAAAACGAAAATGTTAATGCATGGCATGAAAAATCATGTACTATAGTGTGTGTGTGTGTGTGTGTGTGTGTGTGTGTGTGTGTGTGTGTGTGTGTGGGTCGAAAAAAGTGTTTCCTATAGCCTATTTGGCTTATATGGACTGGAGGCCATATCTTAATTGTTTTAGGCCTAGGTCCGACATCATATAGCTATATGCCATTTGCTGATGGTCAGACGTTAATTCTGATCTTGTGGCATGTCAAAATTCAAGCAACATATACTTCTCACTCTCAAGTAGGCAATAGACTACCGGCGCCGTCATAGAGCTGCCGACCAAACCACACATTTCTCCTCGTATAGCTTATTATATAGAAAAACGACGGCCTAGCCTATACCCTAACATAAATAATGTAGATTGACGATTGTATAGCCTATATGGGCTAGCCTCTCCCAGACTTGAACCTTAGCTGATCATCAGCTAAGGTCTGTATCATCATCATCATCATCATCATCTCCATAAACTGATACTGATAATAAGCTAACACGGCGAGCCGCAAAAGACGAAGTCGGGTTACGAAAAGCTTGGATTGTAAAAGTTACTTGGTTCCCATGCCTCTCATTAAAAAAAATAGGTCTACTTGTGTAGCCCATGCCAAATCATCTGCATGTTGGGTGGTGATGGGGTGAGATATATAGCCTTCATTTTATAACTAATTTCTTTGCATTGACAATTGGCATAATAACGTTTTTCGTTGGGGTATACTATACGTCGTTGAGGGCTAAATAAATTGGAATTAGGCTATATTATTATTATTATTATTAAATATACTAACATAACAATTTATTCCGTATACAGTCAGTGTTGGGATACAAAACCACTGACTCTGAGGACATAATATATCCATGCGATGTTTTTTTTCTCGTATAGGCCTGCTGGATGCATATATAGTTCAGACAAGGAGATTGAGGGCATTATGACATGCCTTAATTCAGCATAAAAATGCCTTATATTAAACAAACAAACAATCAAACAAATAAATACATGGCTATACAATACAGTATTAGGCACATTATTCAGGCACTATACCTGAATAATGTGACACGATTTTATATTCAAACACTTTTGCATGCATGAGTAAAACATGTTGGTTCCTGTGATATGTTGCATTCTGCATGCGTTTAAAATAATACATATATTACACGAACAAACGTGTTTTACTTATAGGCCTAAGCAAAACAGATTGAATAAAATCGTGTCTCGTTAAATTTAGTAGCCTATAATGTGTTCTTTGGTCCACCAGTGACCACCGAATGCCATACTAAATAACGCAGGGCATCGTTATCACCCTGCTCAAGTCCATTTTCTTAATCAAGAAGCTTATACGCATTTGGTCCTCTCGTTGGCAGGGTGGGGGTGGCACATGCTGCTGAAGATAACACTTGTGTGTTTATACAGATAATGTGGCAATATTGTGCCAGCTGGTTTTAACGTATAGGCATTTTGAACCCATTTACTGCGACATAGTTTAATTTCCCATCGGAAGAGATTGAAATATAAATGTATACATATACATTATACAATTTTATTTTAGGCAGATAAAAAAAATCATCTATAACGGGTTTGTTTGTTTGTTTTGGTCCAGATCAGAGGGGCATGAGGGCAAAAGGTGGTGACTGGTGACTCACTTGAGCCACTGTGTTGCCACGCCCTTTTGCAGCACGTGCTGTCAGTAAAGATAGTGACCACGGTGGTGCGTCTCAAATCCAACCATCCAGAAACTACAGGCTACGAAAAGAAAGTTCAAGCTTATCGGATACCTGCATCTGCAACCTATGACAACTCGCCTTCTCGTTTAGGGCGGAGGAAGTTTCAGGGATTTATATAGAGCGAATGGGCCCTTTTGGGGCTAGAGACTGTTTCTTATTAGGCCTACAGTAACTCACCAAGAAAGCAAACATGGTTGTGTGGACTGAAGCTGAAAAAGGTTACATTAACCAAGTCTTTACCAGTGTTACATTTGAAGACATCGGACCCAAGGCTCTGTCCAGGTAAAACTACACTCGGAATTCGTTGATTTTATAGGCTATTTCAACAAAAGTATTATTATTATTATTATTATTATTATTATTATTATTATTATTATTATTATTATTATTATTATTATTATTATTATTATAGGCTAGTAGAAGGCTAGTATTAGCCTGGTTATTATTGTTATTATTATCATTTGTATTATTATATTTTTAGATATTTGAACATATGAGCTAGCTGTTCTGGACTGGTCATTCGGTTCAACATAATTTCAACTCACTCCGCAGGTGTCTGATCGTGTACCCATGGTGTCAGCGTTACTTTGGGGCCTTCGGTAACCTGTACAATGCCGAGGCCATCATGAGCAACCCACAGATCGCAGAACACGGCATCAAGGTGTGCCACGGTCTCGACAGGGCTCTGAAGAACATGGACAACATCAAGGAAACTTATAAGGAGTTGAGCCTTCTGCACTCCGATCAACTGCACGTCGACCCCGACAACTTCAGGGTAAAATTTATAAAACATGCATGACAGCCCATCAACAGTATAGCTAACTTAACTCGAATAAAGGGTTTTCATAATTTTCATTCAATGAAAATGTCATTTATCTAATAGTGAATTTTCTCTGTCTCCCGCAGCTGTTTTCTGACTGTCTAACCATCTCCATCGCCGCCAAGCTTGGAACCAAATTCACTCCAGAAATGCAGACCGCCTGGCAGAAGTTCGTGCTCGTCGTTTGCGCTGCTCTGGGCCAGCAGTACCACTAAAGCTCGGTCTCTAGGCCTGAGGGAATTCAGTTTCCCGGCTGTTTTTGTTTCCTCAATAAAGAATCGTGCATTTATAGACGTGGCCTATTTGTTGTCTTTTTCCCCCTTTTACGCGTGCGTATTTACGCACGAAAGCAATTGTTGTGGTAAGGTAAAGTTAAAGATATACCATCCATCATTCATATTTAATTGATTTGTCACAATCTTTAGATACATTTCTCCAAATTATAGGCAAAATAACGTTCTACATAAGTTAAGTGGTTTTCAAAGTGTATGGAGAGGGAAATAATAATAAACTCATAAAAAGAATAAAAATATATACTTTTATTTTTTGTTGTTTCACCCGGACAATTATACTTTTGTAATTTTCATAATGCTGCTGATGTCTGAGGTGGCGGGATCTTTCAGTATAGGATACCTATGGTGCTCAGTGACATGACGTGACTGCGGACCGCTACAGATAAACTGTGGATATTAACCTACCAATAAGGACCCAGGCCAAATGCCATTGCGGCTTGGGATATCTAAAAACGACTTATAAATCCTAAAGCCTTGTTTATACTTCACTGTGTAACGGTCCTATGCTGGAAAATAGCAGATATGGAAACTCACAGCACATCTCATTCAAGACACTGAACTTGCAGATCTGCCATTTTTGCATCCAAATGCGCATAAATGGGCCCGGCCGCCCCGGCCCCGGCCCCGGCGAGATGCAGAAATAAACTAGAAAAAGTGCCCTTCTGAGTGTGTGTGTGTGTGTGTGTGTGTGTGTGTGTGTGTGTGTGTGTGTGTGTGTGTGTGTGTGTGTGTGTGTGTGTGTGTGTGTGTGTGTGTGTGTGTGTGTGTGTGTGTGTGTGCATGTCTTCCTTCTCAGTTCTCAGAATGCATTTCTTTCATGTGGATTCGATTTCCCAAAAGTTGCGTAACTGATCTGACAGTGCCTGTTCCTCTCCGACGCTGATGTGCATCACTTCAATGTCCACAACTTCAGTTATGATATTTAGCGTTCTCCTTGCACCAGCCATCCAAATACACTTTCCAGTGCAATATAGTCCTTCATTCAGTCTCTCCACTTTCCTCCCTCCCCATCATAATAAATATGATGTCCACCCATCCACCCATCTCCTCAGCTGGCCCTCCTGGGGTGACAGAAGGGTCTGCCTGCCGGTTTCCTGATCCAAGTTCAGCATAAGCTTTTTCACACCAGCATGTTCGGTACTATGTGGGATGGATGTGCAGGCAGGGCAGAGAGAGGGAATACAAGCACCAATACAAATCATTGTGTGTACACTCTTTATACTCTACACTGCTTACACATCGGTACATAGAAATTATCTTATATATACAGAGCAACAAACTTGAATTAAATTACATTTGAATAAATTGCTGTTACGAATGTTTTTTATACTATAGGTGAATGCAAAAAAATGAAATACTGCTCTCAACTTTCAAACTTATAAAGCTAATGTACCCTATATATATATGGATGTATAACTATGTCTGCCAGGAAATGCAACAGCAGTAGATAGGTAAGATGAAGAGAAGAGTTGTGTAATTTCACAGAGTTCAACAGAAATGTTGAAGTATTTTGTAGTGATTTTACATTGAAAGAAAAAGGGATGTTGTGCTATGATTTAACAGCCACTAGGTGGCAATGATGACTATATATACTGCTACATCTAGACCAGTGGTCATATGCCAGGGACCCCCCCATAAGAGAAGATTTTTTTGTACGGCTCTAGCAGTGATTCTCAACCCGTTTCATTTCAAGGACATTTTTCATTTCAACATTTCCCTTCATTGTCAATGCCATGGCGTTTTTAAAACAAACATTGAACTAAAAACAAACATTAAAACTGTATATAGGAGGGGCTCAAAAATATATACGGCTACATACAATATAAAATTTGGAGGATGCGGGCATCGATCCCGCTACTTCTCGCATGCTAAGCGAGCGCTCTACCATTTGAGCTAATCCCCCTCGATGGTCAACCGAACGAAGAAAAAAGGAATATATACATATAACAGTAGCCCATCCCATCCCATCTCACGAACATTTAATTTAGCACATTCAAGCAATATCGTAAATGTAGTTGTTTAAACTAGATGAATGATGATGACTAATCGAACAAACAAAAATTCGCAAAACAAACATAAGAGATAAGGCATAGCCGGTCATGTGATGTCTCACAGTCTACTACACCAATCAAACTCATTCAGGAACTAAATCAGCTGACATGTCATATGCTCATATGCCAAATATTACAACTTTGTGTCCACACTACCGTTGTACGTATTATCTGTATTGTATCTTATTCCTCTCCCACTTTGTTTCATAGTCATACATATTGGACAAAGTGACTTGAGTGCATTATTGGCTACCTTTCTTTATTTACTTTATAGTAAATTACACTGGACTTAAATTGTACCACAATTTTTCGATGGCCAGTCCAGTTCCTAGTGTGTCCGAGCTGGCTCAGGAGGCTCGCCGTACATACGAGCAGGTGTTCGGGGGAGAGGCTCCAGAAGTAGCGGTATGTGCCCCCGGAAGAGTCAACCTGATAGGGGAACACACCGACTACAACCAAGGATTCGTGCTGCCAATGGTAACATAACACAACGTTAATCCGTGATATATTTCTCGCACGTGGAATACGATTTTCGGTTAGAGGTTCATTACATGCATGGTCACTATCATGTACAAACAAAGTCAGACTCATCAAACATTGAACACTGAATAATAGTGTAAATTGTTGACCTTGTATATAGCCTACTTTTGTTCCCTGTGCTTGTCCATGCAAACTGTATGTATTCAATCAATCAATCAATCAAATAAAACATGGTCATTACAATAAATAACAAATCCATATTCCATAAAGCCCCCAGCCAAGACCCAGCCCGCAACAGCCCTGCCAATCGGGCTCAGCCCTATTGGCACGACAGGTTGCGTGTTGGTTTGGTGAGTGGGAGGCCCGCCTGGGTTCAATCCAATGCTACACATACATGTATGACAGCTTATGCCTCTCTCTATTAGGCCTTGCCCATGGTTACTGTGGTGGTGGGGACTCGAACATCTGGCCAGAGTGTCTCCATAGTAACAGTAACTAAGGATGTTGAGGAGCCCAATAGGGTGGACTTCAACCTGCCCAGTGATGGTTCACCTCTGTCTCCTGGGCATCCCAAATGGGCAAACTACGTGAAGGGTGTAGTGCAGCATTACAGAGGTAAATAAATTAGTGATGGCCATATAACTGAAATTAAATAAATAAATCAAGAAACCATTGAATGTCAAAGGCTGCATGTATGTGCCGGACACCAAATTTAGTTATAGCATTTAACTTGCGACACCAGCCACCAGCACAACAATACTCTCTCATCCCCCTCTTCTTCAGCTCAACCTGTCCCTGGCTTCAGGGCCGTCATAGCCAGCAGCGTGCCGCTGGGAGGAGGCCTATCCAGCTCAGCATCTCTCGAGGTGGCTGTGTACACATTCCTACAGCAGCTTAACCCAGGTCAGAGTCGGACCAGAGTTTGATAGTAGCACAACACAAGTTAGCACACTAGTGATCACTGATCACAATTCACAATACAGTTCAGTACTTACTTGGCTATAATCTGTACTGATGGCACAAACCGATTAACGGTGATTTGAGCTAAGATTTTTATTTTCTATACACAGATGATGGAGACAAGGTGGCCAAGGCAGTGGCATGTCAGCAGGCAGAACACACCCATGCTGGTGTGCCTTGTGGCATCATGGACCAGTTTGTGTCTGTTCTGGGGAGAGAGGCTCATGCTTTGCTAATTGACTGCAGGTAATGAAAAGGTTTGTGTTTTCAATAACTAACAAGGAGGAACATCTCAGGTGCCCTCCGTCCAGGTTGCACAGGGGTAAAGTGGAGAGTGGAGACTGGGTTGACTTGGCTAGCCGGCACAGGAGATGCTGTTCAGAATGTAGCACAACTGGGAGGGATGGCATGTTTCTCCTCCCGTGTTACGCCCTCATTGTGAGACTACTCACTTCAGAAACATTATGGCAACTAGATGTGGAATACACATGGTTGTCTATACCAGTGGTTTTACAATTCTGTACTCTAGGCTGTGAGCAAGTAAAAATTAATACGAAAATAGATGATCTGATTCTACAAGATAAGCTATTTGTGTTGTGAGCTTGTAGATCTGCTATTTTTGAAAACGCTGTGATAAATTTAAATAAATAAAGGTGTGTGTGTGTGTGTGTGTGTGTGTGTGTGTGTGTGTGTGTGTGTGTGTGTGTGTGTGTGTGTGTGTGTGTGTGTGTGTGTGTGTGTGTGTGTGTGTGTGTGTGTGTGTGTGTGTGTGTGTGTGTGTGTGTGTGTGTGTGTGTGTGTGTGTGTGTGTGTGTGTTGTCCCCAGCAAAATGAGGAAGACACTAATGCGTTTTATTTATTTATCGGCTATTCAAATATAGAAGATCTACAAGCTCACAGCAGCGTGTTGGATTGGGAGCTTGTAGAGCTGCTATTTTCAAAACAAATCTATTTTCAAAAGTGTTGAGGTTGCCTCAATCTTTTCAAGTGGGGAGGGGACCATATCAATTTGGTGGTACTTGCCATGAAAATGTAGAACCACTGTTTTAAGGTATATAATTTGCCTCTGTTTTGGGAAATGAGTGTGCACAAAGTACTGATATAGTAAATAAAAACATAATTCTCAACCTTTTATATCTTATATAGTATATATTGCAGTAATAATATGTGTGGTTATGTCACAAAATCACAGTAGGTTTTGGCAGGGTATATTTGTATTGTCTGGCTTTGTTGGCAGTTCCACATCACGCCTGCTCAAGGATGTGGGGCATGGGATGTGGGGCATGTTGAGCTGCAGGTGGTGTCAGGGAGACGTCTCAGGAAAGAGGACGACCCTGTCATGCATAGTCCACCACAATGGGCACCGTTGGACAGGCCCAATGCCTAGCAGGAAGACCATCCTTCTGTATGAAATAAAACGGGGACAATGGGGAATTGGCAATGACTAAAATTCTTTAAAAAGAAGTTCAAAAAACATGTTATTGACATTCTGAAACAGAATGTTAACAGTGTCCTGGTGTAACTCGCAGACACAGACACATCACAACATGTTAACACGGCAGTTAACAATTTCTTCGCCATCTGAACACTAATTTATGTTACTTTGTTTAAGCTATTGATAGCTAATGATTGGACAGAGAGGGAAGACTATTATGCAATTATTAGACTATATATTGTTTTCATTAGCTCAGTCAATAGCAAGTTTCTGGGCATGCTGTGTCTAGAAACTGTTAGCTGTTAGGTGGTGAACAAATTGTTAACTTGTCGTGTCGTGAAGTGTGTCTGCGAGTTATACCAGAGCACTGTTAATATTCTGTTTCGGGATGTCATTAACTTAGCTGTGTGGGTAATGTTTGATATACTATACAGACAGACCCTGTTCTAGACGACTTGGCCTTCTGCCACACTGTTAGAAGATTTCATGATATGCATAATGCTTTGGTGATTTGAATATTATCAATCATGTATTTATGTGCCGCTTACTCAGGTCCCTGGAGGCAACCTTGGTTCCATTGTCTGACCCGAGCCTGGTCATACTCATCACCAACTCCAATGTCAAACACTCTCTGACTGGCAGTGAGTACCCCACCAGACGCAGACAATGTGAGGAGGCTGCTTCCATCTTGGGAAAGGCCAGCCTCAGGGAGGCTACCATGAAAGACCTGGAGGGTATATATTGCTCTTATTCTGTCGGTGGTTGACACTACAACAAACAAACCTGCATAATTGGTTTAATTAATTCTTGAGGTGCCATAGACTATTTCATGTTCAACATGTTAAGCTTGTCCCGAAACACAGGACCAACCTAATCTTAGCATTGCTAAGGCGTTATATACTGTATGTCTGATATCTAACCACAAACCCGTTCTTGGTGGTAAATCATTAAGTTAAATTAACTATAGGAAGACTTTCATTATTGTAATTGTTTCAGATTCAAGGGGCCGACTGGATAATGTGACATATCGTAGAGCTCGTCATGTTATCGAAGAGATAGAGAGGACTTCCCAGGCTGCTGAAGCTCTGAAGACAAGCTCATATAAAATATTTGGCAAGCTTATGGTGGAGAGTCACAACTCCCTGAGGTAGGGCTCACACAGTTACTGTAAATACATTTGTGTCAATTCATCTTTTCTTCTTTATTTGTTTTAAGTTGCATCATCCCCACAAAACTCTGAAAGGGTAAAAAATTTGATGTCTGTGTGACCTGGAATTAAACGTACTTAACTTGCTGCACAAAACAGTGTTCTGGGTCAGGGGATCTTAGTATAATCTGATCGACAGGAGGAATTGACTTAAAGAAACACCTTTTTTCTGTTTCTGAACAAATATATAATATTGGTTAGTTTTCCAAATTTTCTAGCCCACAAAAGAAATCGTGACAATGCTTGAATTTTCGGACCGCTTCCTTGGTATTTTGGCATAATCTGATTGACAGTTGGAACAGACTTAAAATAAACAAATTGTCCGTGTTTTCTGATGTTTGCTTCAGAACAAACACAAACATCCAGATGCTTAGAACATTGTCATACATTTTTGCGGCTTTCGCCTTTATTATTTATCAAACTATAAATGCACCACATCTCTGTGTGTAACAGAGATGTAACTCGGCAACATTTTGCCCCACAGTCTTCAAATTTGTGTTCCACACCACAACAGGGAGTGCAGTACCCAGCCTTGAGTCGGTGGCATGCGCCGTTGTCCAGAAACAGTACAAAAGTCTCTGGTCAGGCTCTGCCAGTGGACCTAATGAGGCCAAGTCCTCTCACCTGTGCAATTTCCAGCCTCTGCCTCAACCAATTGATTGCCATGGCAATCCCACACCTCCCAATTCATTACTTAAACAGTCCCCCCCAGAAGAGGGCAGGTTTAGGGTCTGGCCAATCAGAAGAGGGCATGTTTTTGGGTCCAGCCAATCAGCAGAGGGCAGGTTTTTGGGGGTTCCGAACTTACGTTTTTACTACTGAGCAGCACAAATGCGGTACATACAGTATATGAATGGGTGAATCCGGACATAACAAACACATGGATCGATATTGAATCTCAAAACTGTGTTATGTTGACACTTAAGGTCTGCCCCTCATGTCAGGACCAGTATTCAGGGTTTGGCATGATAAGGGACTGGACCAGCTTGCTAAACTATATAACAGAGGCATAATGGCAGAGGCTGGAATTTGCACAGGTGAGAGGACATGGCCTCATTAGGTCCACTGGTCCATTTCAAATATCTGAAAAAACAATATATTAACAACAAAATATTATTATTATTATTATAGTGTATGTCTGCCTGCCTGCCTGCCTGTCCGTCCCTCCCCTGGGCAGACCTTAGCGCACAGCCGCGGACAGAAGAAGCTGCGTTTTACGTCATTTCCGAGTTTTTAGAGGATTTTAGAGGAATCTGTCCGTCGCATCTTACCCTACCCTACCCCCTTAGATAGCATTTCTGTAGACTTGGATAGCATTTGATACAGACTTATAGCATGTTATGTAGACAGCACTAGAATTGCATTGTATATAGTCATAGCACGCCATAGTACATATGTATAGCATAGTAGTATGTATAGTTTATATGTATAGTTTCATTATATAGATATTCCACTGTTACTTTCTTAGCTTACGCATGTTTCATGATAAATGCTTTTATGTGATGTATTCCCATGCTTTTGTTCTTGCTTAATGTAAGTCGCTCTGGATTAAGAGGGTCTGCTAAATGCCTAAATTGTAAATTGTAAATTGCATCAGTCAGCCGCGGAGGTGGAGCTTCTTTTCCATCCACCAACTGTCTAAAAACTTGGAAATGACGTAAAACGCAGCTTCTTCTGTCCACGGCTGTCCGCTAAGGTGGCGTTCGACCCAGAGCCTGTCCATTGACTAGACTACAGCTTTTTTTGTGAAGTTGATGACCATATGACCTAAGTGACAATGATGATGATGATTTGTTTGTGGACTAGAACATTGAATATTGGGCCTATTTTGAGTTTTTTGTATTGGGGTGAAAACCATTGTCAGTTCCAAATCAAATAATGGTAAAATACGAATGACATTTTCCAGATTTCTTTTGTGTTAGAAAATTGGGAAAATTAACCAATGTCTGATGTTTGTTCTGAAACAAACATCAGAAAACAGAGAGAATTTATTTTAAAGTAAATTCCTGCTGTCGATCAGATTATACTAAAATCCCGGCAAAAACGAGTGATACAATCAGAAAGCTGTAGCATTGTCCTGATCTTTTGTGGGTGATAGAAAATTGGGAAAATGAACTAATATTTGATGTTTGTTCTGAAGCAAATATCAGAAAACACAGACAATTTGTTTATTTTAAGTCTGTTCCAATCAGATTATGCCAAAATACCAAGGATGCGGTTCGAAAATTGAAGTATTGTCCTGATTTCTTTTGTGGGCTAGAATATTAGAAAAATGAACCAATATTTGATATTTGTTCAGAAAAAAATGTGTTTCTTTAAAAGCAATTCATCCTGTCGATCAGAACAATATCCTGGTAAAACTCTGAAAAGTAAAACAGACTGCCGATGTGTTTGTCTACATCCTCTGGCCAACTTTGGGGATTAGCTGTGACAGGGACCGTGTTGTATACCGGTAGTTAGTTCATTGTTCAAGGGGAAGAAACAAAAAAACGTTTTAGAAATTAACACTGGATTGGCTGTGTATGATAATCATATTAAGGACACAGTGTATGCATTGCCTCTCTGTCAGAGACTTGTATGAGGTGAGCTGCAGGGAGCTGGATGAGCTGGTGGCTGCAGCTATGGAGGTGGATGGCGTGTTTGGTAGCAGGATGACGGGCGGAGGGTTTGGTGGATGCACCGTCACTTTACTGCAGGCCCACGTCATTGATAGGACTATACTTCATATACAGGTAGGTGTTTATAGACACAGAAATAGAGGGTAAATCATTCATTCAAGTTTTTGGAACCAACATTTCACTTTTTTGTTTTTAGGCAAAATTTCATTTTTCTTATAGTATGTGTAAAGAAGAAGAAACATGTTAACTCAAGGTGAATTCAACTGGGCTTTGTTCACTGAGGATAAAAGCCACTTTTCAGTGCTTGGGGTGTCACTTTAAGAAGGACATTTGAGATAAATTGTGCAGTCCCCCGTGTCTCGCCCGGATGGCCCCAGAATGTGTGTGTGTGTGGGAGCATGAGTACACAACTTTGTGTGTGAGATTGGGAGGGTATGAGCAGAGAATAAAAGCGAGTTCCGTTGTGGCTGAGACAGAAGAGTCCCGTTATTAGCATGCTAGTCTGGTCACTGTGCCCTTCACTTCCATTCTCTGTCTGCGGCTACTGAAACGCTGTCAAATTGGGCTTATGCAACAGGCCTACTGTTGGCTACTGGCAGTGCCACTGTCTACAATCCCAAGGCTAGAGGAATCAATAGGATATACTTTTAATCAACGGAAAAGACCTGCACGGAAACTCACAGAAACTTGCGAACATGAGTTTGTTTTTATACAACAGAATGGAGCAAAAAAGAAACGGAGAACTGTATTTGTAAGGTACACCGGTTTTTCTTTTAATAAATCTTCAGTGTTGGCAGATTTCCTTGCATATTTTCTAACTTGTCCGTATCCTGGTTACTGATGTGCCTTGCTGACTCTCAAAAGAAGAGAGAGTCTTTCTTTGGAGCAAAAGAAACACTTGAAACTCCACATCTCTCACTCTGCTGCTTTCCTGACCAAAGGATCCTTATTCTCTGTAAGGCAGCATCCACAGCCTAGACAAGGCACAAAGGCCACCAAGCCCAGTGTTGAAAAGGCTTCCCGGGATCATAAAATCTCAGCAGTTTGGCTTGCCTGACTGTCCAAGATGCTTAACCTCAACTCGCCAGACAGCAACAGTAATTCTCTCCAGGACCCAATATCATTGAATGTAGGTGGTGAAATCTACACTACAACACTTGACACTCTGACACGGTGTCGTGACTCGATGCTCGGGGCCATGTTCACTGGGCAGATCCCCGCACTCAGGGACAAGCAAGGAAACATTTTCATAGACCGTGATGGGAAGGTTTTCAGGCACATTCTGAATTACCTGCGTTCCAGCTCCCTGGATATACCGGTTGAGTATTTGGAGCTCACTCTGCTTCGGAGAGAGGCTGATTTCTTCCAGATACGCCCTCTGTTGGAGGAGATCCGCCGCTGTGAGGCATTGGTGCCACTCAGCCAGAAAGGGGGGCCACTAGGAGCCATGCTGATGGTTGATGTTGACTGCAAGGTGTGTGCATATTGTGTGTGTGTGTGTGTGTGTGTGTGTGTGTGTGTGTGTGTGTGTGTGTGTGTGTGTGTGTGTGTGTGTGTGTGTGTGTGTGTGTGTGTGTGTGTGTGTGTGTGTGTGTGTGTGTGTGTGTGTGTGTGTGTGTGGCAAGACCAGTTCTTTGTTTGTGTACACTGTTCAGAATGCATCACCAGCATGTTTTGCCATCTCGTTCCCAGGTGCAAGTACTCCACTTTAACTTACGCCGCGGGCCACAGAACTATGAACTTCGCACATGCTCTGTGCGTTTCTTCACTGTTGACCTCTTTTGTACCTGGAAGGCTTTTGTGGCACTTCTCTGTGAACGCTTCTCCTACAGGACCCCACAGGGTCTTGCCCACCCCTGCCCCTGCAACTCTAGACAAAACAGACTGAAACTAGAGTGGGTCCCTCGTCCAGATGAACTACCACTGGACCAGTATGACAAACAGCGTTACCAGGGTTTAACCATCTCTGACCCTGAAGTATCTCAGGCTCATTCTGATGAAAATGGTACACACCGGAGCCCCTATGACATCACAGATGGGCAGAGTTTCATGGAAGAGCTGCTGACTGTGTCACTGGCCGAGGGCTTCAAAGTTGATTCAGTGACCCCTGACCCCACAGATATTCTTAACTGTGCTTCACTGCGGCTTGTCAAGTGCTGAATTCTTGGCCAAATAACAAACTTAACCCACTACCCCTAGTACTTGACTTTCTATTACATCAATGATCTTAATATAGAGAGATGAAAGAACTTATGAAATGATATGACCACTAAACACTAAAACAAATGTAGTGTAGTTTCTACCCCACTCTGTGTCTGCACATCTACCTTAGTTTTGGTTATTTTTGTTGACCAGTCTTAGCACATGCATAGCATTCAATGAACATTTATTAAATAATTTGAAAGTCCAGCTTCCTTCCTCATCCTGAATGCACATCCGCTTCTGAAGTGAGATGCTCTCATTCTGGAGTGGTCAGATTAGACATGGAGTTATGGACTGAGTGTGTAATTTTAGCAAGGAGGAAGTAGTGCTGAAGGAAGTATGCAAGAGGAAAAGATGTGTGTCCATTAGAGAGGAAAGGTGCCTGGTTGCAAAACAACCCTGTCCCTGTCTTTCCTCTTGTCCTTCCTGCAATGTGGACTGTGGAGAGATGAGAAATTATCCTTAATGAATTACTTAATAAACAGTTTGGTTCATGCACTCATGTGTAAATATGTACTGTATATTTGTTTGATTGTTTGATTGATCCCTTTTTCCCCTCCCCTTATTCTTCCCTTTCTTTTTTTCTAAAACACCCACTTTTTTACTATGTAAACCTGTGATATAATAATAAAGAAGCTGATTCTGATTTTGATTCTTCAACAGGAGCGCTACAGTGGATCGCCAACATTCTATGTCACTACTCCTTCAGTGGGAGCTCAGGTTCTCCGTCTGTCATGACCTCAAATACTGTGTGTGTGCAAGTCTATTCTGAATGGTATAGCCACAAACGATGCATTCCTTTCTAATGTTTTTTTAATGTTCTCACTCAGCTGGATTATTGAAAGAAACACTGTTGAAGATGAAAATATTAGCCACCTGATGCTGCCTCAAATGTTATGATATACACTACACTATACTGTCATGTGTATATGAAATATGCCTTCAATAAAACGAGTAGGCCTAATCAAGTAAGCAAGTTATCTTATTTATTTTTTCATAATTATGTATAATGTGGTCTATTAATTATTTGGGAAAAAGAAACAATTATTTTGTTAAATACTTTCCAAATGTATATTTGTTGGATGCAATATGACATCTTAAACACAATAGGCTATGGTCATGGCCTACTTCAGTTATATTCAATTGCATTTTCATTTGAAGTGTTTTGAGGAAATCAAGGAAGACATTTATTTATTTAAAGAAAGGGGATTCATTCTGTGTTTTGTTCTATTATTACGAGCTCCCTGCCTAGAGGAGGGGTAGGTTAAGGGAGGAGTTATCAATCGAGTCAAGTTTAGCCCTGCGGAGGGACGCTGGCTGCTGCTGCTGATGATTCAGGAAACATCGAGGCTGCCGCACCGCAGTGGTGGAAGGAAAAGAAGAAGAGAACAGCAGCCACAACAATTCCAGCTGTAAAACCTCAGAATACGAAACTATTTATATTCAGTCAACAACAACAACAACGTTGTGGGCACACAGCAGCAACACCACCAGTGGGAATACGTGGGTTTGCGCGCAGTCTAGTTCGCTTCGGGGGGAAACAAACCGACCCAACCTGGATAATACTTCTAGTTCTGACACACGGAGTTGCGGTTAAATCAGTGGACATTGTCTGAGCAACGACCGTTTGGAGTCAGGTGAGTTTAAGAGGAGGGCCCGGACACCCAGCTCCACTTTAAGCACCGTACGGCGGTGTCGCTTGTCAAAAACAGCTATTTTTGTACGGGACTACAACTGATCTACAAACTAGCGACGCGTCTTTTGCTCGGAGATATGTTCTTTTTGGGCGTAGCGATGTTATTTCGGCTGAAAAGTGTCGACACGAGTTGCGTTTACACTTCCCCCCCCACACTCTAAATAACAATATACGTATTTTTTTCAGGTGAATGAATGTACGGTACGTCATTTTCGCCGAGCGACGACGCGCCTGTCTGGTCAGTGGTCACCCACAGGTGTTTTTGATGATGCCGACCCAACAAACAAACGCTTTAACCAGTAGCCTCAACTTGAAATCAGTGTTGTCTGAATACAAATGCAACTCAACTCATGCTGCTAATGCGAGCAATGCTAGCTAGTAATCTCACAGAGCTAGCTAACGAGCCATAATCAATATTCAACTAAATCCAGCTAATCTGGTGCAGTGGACCAACTAGCATAGCTGCCGTTAGCATGCTAGCATGTGTGCTTAACTTGGGTCAGTGAGTAAGCTCGTCACGTCAACTCTCATTCATTTAATTTAGACATGGCTTGTGGAGAGGATAACTGATAGCAGGCAGAAGAAAGTGCTGTGGTGTTTCTTCTATTAGTAAACCCGAGGCTGAAGTCAAGTTCAGTTTGTATAGATACATTTGCATAATAAAGGAAACGGAAAGTTTGGCTAGAGGAGTGTGGTGGTGGATGGATTCAGAAAGGTGTGTCTGCCTTCCTCCTTGTAGTAATCTATTTGAGTCAACGGTCTGGTTTCATCCATGAGTAATAGTCTGTTTGGGGAGGGGGGCGTGTGTGTGTGTGTGTGTATGTGGTTGTGTGTGTGTATGTGGTTGGTTGTGTGAGAGTGAGAGAGTGCTAGCTGCCTCACCGGTTTGTCCAGTTTTCGACTATGCAATGAACCAAACGACAACAATCTGACCTCGACCCTCACAGTAGAAATACAATTACACCAAATTGGAATATAGACGTTCTTAGTTCTTCTGACAAAGCTATTGTAGTACACAACGGCAGAAGTAGGTGAAGCTGTCACAGTTAGACTTTGTGGCATGCTATTTTCTATTCTGTAAATGCATTACATCTCATATACCTCACACTATCCCCTTTATTCATTTTGAGAGGCAAAACAGGTGCACATCAGGAAGTTACTAGTTACTCTATGGGCAGATAAGTGAAGGACAGTTGAGCAGTGTCCTTCCAACTCCCACCTGCATCCAGTGCAAGGCCAACTAAACAAACAGCCTTTGTTCTCAACGAACCTAGTGTCCTTACACCAGCATGGTAAGGTCCACCTGAAACTATTGTTGGTGAAGGCAAAATAAATATCCCCTCATGGGTCGGCCAGGTCAGAGTGCAGGTCAAAATATCAGAGATACATAATGCGTATCTCTGATATGTTGACAGTTAGCCTTGAGTTAGCTATGTTCTGTATCCACAATTTTACTTGTAGAAATGATAAGAGTATAAAGACAAGAATGTTTCCACTAGCAACAAAGCACATCACAGTATACACAAAGTATATTTACTTTAGAGTGTACTAAAGTGTACCAGCGTGCAGCCGAAGGGGCCTTTCCAACTCCATTTCCCAGGCTGAAGTAGAGGCCCAGCCCACCACGTCCCTGGCTGGCTTTTACGTTGTAGATTGAGAATACTAGAGGTTTACTAGAGCCCTCGCATCTAGAGTTTGGGCCTCACACCTACATCGCACTGCCGATCCAACCAATATGTCTGAGTCGTAGTGTTTGGGGGGCTTTGTCATGTACCTGTCAGTCTTTGTCCATTTTATTCCCATACATGGATTGGAGATGTCATCAATATGCTGAGCAGCTCATATATTGGAACTTGTGCATATTGGTTCTGGACAACTGGATATCCGAACTACTCGATGGCCAGCACCGCACTCCTTTGAGTCCCTTGAGGCCATAGCGGGCCATGTTTTAACTTTTAAGTTGGTCAGACCCATATGCTCATGACCAAATGGTGGCAATAGTCGGAGCTGTGGCTCTGGACAGGACAACCAGAACAGTGTGTCAGTCCTTGGCAGTGTTGGAAAGTTAGAAGAGAGGAGATCCGCACACCGTTTTAAAAGCTCCCAAAATATTTTTTGTTTGCGGATCTCCTCTTTTTTTTCAGTTATTTTTTTGGATCCTGCACCCGTTGCAATTTGTGGATGTGCACCTCTTCACCATTTGTGTTGGAAAGTTACTCAAAAACTGAAATATATGATTTATTTAAAATCACACGTGAACTAAGGGGCGCCTCGAGGACAGTATTCAGATGACGTCTTTTGTTGTCCTAAAAAACATTAAAGTCACTAGACTTGGCTGGCAAAAAATTACATCATAACTACCCTTAAACAAACATTAAAGTCCATAGAATTGACTCACACATGACATAATGTAATTTCGGAAAGCCATGCATTGGAGGGGGAGTTTGTGTTAACAGTAACACAAACATTGTTTTGCTACCACCACCTATGACTAGTTTTGAGTGTTTGTGTAAAAACTAGTGTAGAGAGTGTACACAAACTAAAGACAAAAGTGAAAACGCAAATTGTGATTTGCCAGAATGAGATGATGTATGTCAAGAGTGCCCCTTACTTACCCCCTTACACACAGGTGTGATTTTTACTTTACATATTACCAGTACATTACTCCCTGCTAAAAGTAACTAGTTCAGAGTATTTATACATTGTGTTATTGTTCTTTAGTTTATACATTGTGTTATTGCTACTCTAACTCAAGTAAAACAAATCTGACTCAACTTCTTCCACCACTGCTCTTAACTAATTTATCATCGGGTTAAGACCCCAAGCATCCTCAGTCATGATGCTGGGTAGTTCTGTTACCTCTTTCATCCGATTCCTGTTTTACCTCGGCAATGTGGAAGAGATTTACCAAGCCGGTAAAAGCTTTGTCTGTGGTTTACTAATGAGACAGCAATGGGAAGTTGAGAAAGCTATAAAATGCCCTGTCCTCTACTAAATTGAATTTTTCTGCTTTATGAGATGTATTAAGTCAAAACGCAGTCGAACACCATACAGTCCGTAATACCGAGTCAACCCATTCAGGACGGGAACCCCTTTTGGTGTTTTAAGTTATACTTTAGCTATTGGAAAAATCATGAAAATGTGGTGCAAATCTTTGAATATATATTCTTTCATAGCGAATGTTTATAACTCGAATCTTTGCTTCTGGGGGATCCCTCGAACAACATATTTTCAGATGGAGGTCGGCGGCCAATTTCATATATTTTTTGGGGTCCTTGTCTCCTTTAAATACAAAGTAAGTAAAGGCCAAAAGTAGTGATGCACCGAATATTCGTCCGCAGAAAATATTCGGCAGAAAATGTCTAAAAATGCATTTTCGGAAGAGCTGAATAAATGTTTTATGGACCCATAATAGTGAACTGTTTCCAATATTAGATATTCGGTTTCGGCCAAGAATTTCCCTTTCGGTGCATCCCTAGCCAAAATAAAACTTTTTCAATTGATTATGTCAGGGCAGTTGAGTTGACAGTGAGGTGAGGACTGAGGAGCCTTGCTGTACCAATGTAAACCTGTGCTCCTGACCCACCATCACCACCCTCTGGGTCTGATTACAGGAAAAGGGGGTGGTGGGGGTTGTTGGGACATTGACATCCTGCCAACCACACCCTAAACTGACAAGATCTTATTTCTGTTGTGTAAGTAAGGGACCGTGCAGAAGATGAGCTGCGGTAGGAAGCATCTCCACAATGTTTTTCTGTAGCGTTCACGATCATGATGAACACGCCTCCCTCTCGCCCCTCTTATTAGCTACATTCTTCTCTCTGTAAACACAGGGAGGGAATTTACATTTCACATACAGACTTCTTGGTCTTAGCTGAGTGAGCACTGGCTGTAACACACACACACACACACACACACACACACACTTGTTGGTGACCTGTTATACCGATCATATCATTTGATAATGAGTGTGAGAAGAGATGTCATCATCACTGCCAAGAATAGCCAAGCTGCCCAGTCATCATGGATCTCTGAAGTGTCACAGGTTTCATCCTGCACCCCTTGTTTCTTTGTATTGTTGATGCTATTATTGCAAATGAAAAGAAAGAAAGCTTGTTTGGTGTGATCTGATTGAGGGGAATGCCTCATTTGCTCACAGAGCTAATTCTCTCAGACTGTGTATCTTAATTGCACATTATAGCCGCCAAGCAAGTTTTTCTCAGAATGTGTGAAATTGATTTTATAGCCTGGCTTTTGACATTGTGAACTTAAGCTAGACCCTTTTTCTTTTTTTGGTAAATGAAGAGTTTGTCAAGGGAGCGGCTCATTAGTACTATCAGCCTTTTTTCTCTCTGTCTCAGCAAGTGCTGACATAGCCAACCATTGCATAAGCCCATAAGCAGAATTTTTTGAATGCCAAGCATTTCCGGGCCAATCATTCTTACGCTGGGTTAGTATGTTAACTATGTTGTTTAAGTCGGAACTCTCTGCAGCGTTGTTGGGCTACTCTAGTTTACTGCTCTTGTTGTTGCCATGTCCAGGCACGTTTAGGACATTTTCTTTCCTCCATTGACTCCCTTCTCCAGTCAGATGGTTCCCTTGATAGGCTGGGAATTTGATGACCTCACTAGATCATACTCATAGCAATAGTAGACAACAGCAATGCTTCTAATTAATTCAGACTGACTGGTTTTGGGAATTATATTGTAGAGTGTGGACAGCTGAAGGATTTGCCACACATCTCTGGGCCAATTCTGCATTCTGAGTGTTTTTTTCCAGGGCATTTTGTGTGGGTGTAGATGTGAGATAGATAGAACACACACACAGTGACACAGTATGTTGCATAATTGCATTTAACATTACTCAAGGAATTTATTACCATCTCTTGCATTTTACATCCGTGGGAATTTATGACCATTTGTTCTTCCAACAGTAGCTCACACTTTGTGTCGGCACTCTGGTCTCAAGTGAAGTGCAGACAACGCAAGCATCCCGTGATGTTGAATAGGGCTCCTAAAGATTTTTGGACCCTTACACAAGTTCTTAACACATTAAGTAAAAGCTTGTAACGACATAAATGTAGCTTGCAAAGTTGAAACCTTCTCTTCTTTCTGACATTTGTATTAAACAGGTCAACAGGTGAGAATTAGCATGGGCTATTGCTCAGCGTTTGGCTTGAATGGGTATAGGCCACTCTGGTTCTCTGTCACTCGCCCATGACATTGTTTTTCAGAATGACCTGAAACTGATGGAAGCCGTTTTTCTACGGACTTCCCTGCTAATTTTCGAACGCCGTTCACAGGCTAACAAAGGCAAACAAAGCTTGTGTAGTATGCACAGTCAAACATGCTGTAGTGTCCACATGATCCCCGCCAAACCTGTCCCGCTGTGGAAAAGTTAATCGTGTATGGTTTTGCCATTTTCCTCTACAATATTCTAACCAACCTCAAAATTGCTCTAATATCTCATATGACATTCCGCTTCTTTTTAGACTTAGCAACTGTAACATAGCAGTTCTCCAAAGTCTCAAGTATTGCTAAATTGTTGACCCATGGTTAACAAATAGGTTAAAGCCTTGAGTTTAATATCTTTCTATATACACATAGGCACAGATGCACCTTAAATCAAAGCTGTAAACTTTGGGAGCAAATGAGGAGAGTGACATATTATCTGACGGTATTAAACATGGCTCTGCCAAGCTAATTGTGCTGTTCATTTAAAGCTGAGCCCCTGCCCTGATAAGTACTGGGTGTGGGTGTATTATAATACTCTCCAGTGCATTTAATAGCTAGTTAAAGCTGCACTTGAATGTCTCAAGTTATTGGAAAGGCCACAATTAATCCACTTGGACTGTCGTGGGCTTAACATGTCTGAACACTGTGGAAGGAAACACTGTGTGTACGTTTACTTTTCTAGACCCTTTAAAATGGTAATGCCACCTACCTTTGAACTTCCTTTTTTGTAACCGTTGCCCTGCCTGGCAATTAAATCAAACAGTTGTTGGGTTAGCTAACTAACCAAGGAAACAATGGAACATGGAAACCATCTGCAGGCAATGGATTTCAACTCTGCTCCTGGAGACTAAAGAACACTGATGGTTTTCATTTGACCTCTCTTGTTGGAGAGTAATTTAAACCTAAGAGACACATGATCAATATAATGACTAGGCTCTTATAAAGTAGTCTGGTTCCCCAGGAGTCAGGACTGAAGTTGAGAACGTGTATATCTATTCTACGTCCAAGCGATATGTTTATGTTTATTGAAGGATCCCCATTAGAGACGCATGACTGAGCCTCTAGTCTTCCTGGGATCCTGAATACTAACTAAATAATAACTAAAAATACAATTTAAAATAAAAATAAATGTATAATGTTATGTACTTGGCAAATTAGCAAGGTATCTCTTGATATTCTATATTTGTGGGCAGAGCATTCCATATATATATATGCTGTCAAAGTGTGTGTGTGTGTGTGTGTGTGTGTACTGTGTGTGTGTGTATATATATATATATATATATATATATATATATATATATATATATACACACACACACACACACATACTTGTGTGTGTTTAAGACAGTTTGATTTTGGTGTTTTTATTCTTATGTTGCCAGAAGCTGCTCCCCTGTTGTTGTAACCATGTTCAGAAGTCATTTTTAACTGGTGAGCCAAGCTACATATGGCTTACCAGTGGAAATAATGTTCTGCAGTAGCATTAGAAGACTCACTGCTAATTTCTTTTCAACCATTGGCCATGCCGGATGTTCGTGCATATAACTAATACTTGTCCGGTATGAACAGCCTAGTGCCAGACGAGCCACTTTATTCTGAGCAATCTGCAACTTTTTCAAATCAGATTTTGTAGCTGACGACCAGATAACATAGTCAGGGGATATTAATAAAACCTGGGAATAAAGTTCTTACCAAGAATGTTCTTCACCAATGTGTTTGTAAAGGTGTCTCTACTAACATATCCCACATTGGTTTATATTCAACCACCCTAGGGGAGCTGTCAAAAGCTGTCAAAAAGACAGCTGCTGAAAGTTGGGGTACCATCAACAACCAATATATGGCAAAATGTTCTAAATTTCATTGTGCTTTAAGTAGCATGTGACGTGTCAAACTAGGGGGTTTTCATCATTCTGAATCCATTCCAAGCATTAGTTTTGCACAAAAAACATTCCTTGGTCTAAAAATGGCCATAGCCGTCATCACAAATGTGATAAAGTCAGCACATTGGGCATATTTGTAGGCTAAGTGAGAGGCAAACTAATATATTGTTTATGCCGTTTTATTTTACATGTGTACAGTGTAAACTTAAAACATTATTGTACTGTAAAAGTCTCTTTTCCCTTGATCTTTATCTTTTTTAGTATAATATTAGTTTACTATAATTAGATAGACACTAACACTTTCATTTAGAACACACCCAAATCAAATCATACAAATGTGTTCAATCATTCAATCAAAACAAACGGCATAAATAATATAAGTTTGCCTCTACAAAAATAGAGTTGTCAAGCTGTCATTCTCTTGTACTTGTACTTACTGTCTAGTAACCTCGGGTCTCGGAGGACAGTCTGGTGAGACCATTGGGGCAAGACGGTCACTCGGGCAGTGTCTGTAGGCCAATCGGAGGCAGGCGGGGCGTTACCATGTCTATGCTCGGACGTAGAATAGATATACGTGTTGAGAAAAGTTATGGCTATGGGATGATACACTTTGTATGATAAAACAAGTTGGTCCATACTTATTGATTACCAAACATTGCCGTGGGTGTTGTTTTTCCATCAGGGGATTCTTATCCTAGTCGAAGGAGTCCATGGAAGCCACATTTCTTAATGTGTGAAAAAGACCTCCCACCCTGCCATTGTTAGCAAGGCTTATGGCTTTGAGCTCCCTCTTTCTGCTCCACTGGCTCTTGTGGGACAAGTAACGTGCGTATGCACAAAAACACCCACATGCTCATGTCTGCAAGGACAACAGGCCTGTCCCACTGCTGCTTCTCCCTTGTGATTGACAACAGTGTAAGAGCTACGTTGGTTATTGTCTCCGCCAGGCCGAAGGCATGGCCGAGACTGTTTCTCTCTCTCTGTGTGTGTGTGTGTGTGTGTGTGTGTGTGTGTGTGTGTGTGTGTGTGTGTGTGTGTGTGTGTGTCTGTCTGTGAGCACTGTTGGCCCGGTCTCTGCGAAACAATACACACTCTCAGAACCTCTGCCTGGGCTGAATTTTTCAGATCTAGTGCCACCATGAGGCAGATTTTTGCCAAACACGTTTTTTTATATTGCGCTACAGATTTTGTCCAAGCATCACGCAAATCGGTACACCGTATGTGATCAATACAGATTTTTCCATATTCCATCGTCATTGGCCAAGATCGGCTTCCAAAGTTTGCAGGATTGGTCAGTTTTTGCACGCACATTCCCGCACCCACATTCTCGAGGAACAAATGCCACCCTTTTCACACTGGCCTGTTAGCCAATGTTAGCCTGTTAGCGCCACCAGCAGGTTTGATTGCCGTGAATGGCCTATTATAGCGCCACCAGGAGGTCACAAAAACCTAACTGACCTGGCGGGGACCTGTGCACTGCTGTCTCTGGTGTGCACTTTTTAAGTTCTGTTTACTGTAGCATTTCTACCTGATAGTCCACATGATTCATGATGACTGAAATTCTCTATTGGCTCAGAGTTTCACTCTGTCTGATAAAACATTCCAGATGCCACCAGTCCAGACACTGTACAATTTGGCAACCAGTGACTGCTGAACCCGTTTGAACCCCCTAGGCCTATCAGGAACCAAGTTGCCCAACTGTTGTCCTTTCTGAGGAAGTTTACTTGGGAAGTCTGTGAATGCCAGAAATGAGTAAGCCAGTGGCGCTGATATGAGGGTAATAACTGAGCTATGTCTCGATTTGGACTGAGAAGAAATGAGCTGGTTTGGATGGAAAATTGTGACTCATAGCTTAGGCCTGTGTCATGGACTTGTGATTTTATATTTATATATGTGTATCATATGTCTTGCTGAGTGACTTGTCTGATTTTTCCTATTTTACTGTTATTTCTTTTCTCCCGAATCATCAGAAATGAAGCCTATTGGCTCAACCTGCACGCATAAAACTATAACCTCTGTTCGCACTTTCTTGACGTGGACATTCCTTGGCGTCACTCGGCAAGGAGAAACGGATAGCTTTTGAGTTCCTGTGCAGAGAAAACGCATGCAATGAGGCTTTGAGGCCCTTAACATGCGGTTAACATGTGGTTTCCTTCACGTGATAGAGCTTTGTAGATCCATTCCTCTGAGGTGAGGAAATCAAGTTGGGTTCTGAATAGTCTCCCCCCCCGGAGTTCACCAAATGACCCAGAAGTACTGTATCTCTAGGATATGATATTATGATAAGAGAGTAAAGAGACAGACAGACCTGATGGGACCCAGTTAAATTATCTTGGCTAAATGGTAGGGAAAGGTAGGTGTTTCATTGCATCCTTTAGGCCTGCAACAAAAGTTGTTCTGACCTTTTCAATTAATCGAAACAAGTTGCGTTTTTTATGAATCTTTTCTCAATACTCAATCAAGAATCGACCCAAGTAAATGCTACCAAATGTTTCATAATTGAGTAACTCTATTGTGTGATACCACTGCCATATTTTATACTCTGTTGTTCAACAGTGTCAGGCTAAAATAGCCGATCTGAAAGCTCACACCGTGTCGCATCATGGTGATGCTTTCTGAGCTTGTTGTAGATTGCTTATTTTGTATTTATTTGTGATTTTTTTTTAATTAACCGGTAATTTTGTTTTTACAACTGATTACTTTGATTTGTTTGATTTAGGAGATTAGTAAGATTGATAATAACATTAATGGCTCACATTTTGGTCGCATCCTTAATCAAATGATGACTCGAACCGAAATCTTCTGCTTCAAAGTTCATATTGATTTTATAAGCTTCAGCTTAAGAAATAACGGTAGTGGGTCGCACACACCAAGACTTCAGTTCAAATTGTTTATTTCATATATTCTTTTTTAAACATATGTTTATTGATTTTCTTTACAGTAAAAAGAAGTAATTTCAAAACAATTATTGGCATATATTCCCCCCCCCCCTACACATCCCCATGGCAGCACAAATACAAACAAAATCTTATCAGGAAATGGTTTATTTCATATTTGAACAGGGACAAACGTTTCGGCTATCCAGCCTTCATCAGTGTGGAGTGTGACTGAATGTAGGTTCAGCTTGTAATCTCTCATTTTATTATATTGGCATTCAGAGTGTATTTGTATTTTAGTTTTTACATTTGAATATGCTGAACAGAATGATATGTACTAGCAGAAGATTACTATGTTCTGGTGGTATGATACCAGATATCAACAAAGATGCCTATACATTTTTTGTTCGGATGGTTGTGTACTTTTCTCTCTCCCTTCCTGTGATTTTACCCTCTTTTCTTGCTAAAAAGAACCAGCCCTCTTCTATGACGGGTGTTTTCATCAGCATGCGTGTGCCTGCTAAAGGCCTCGACAGACTTGCGTTGGGAGTGAGAGAAGACACACAATGCACGCAAGGTTATTAGTGTCCATACAGAGTGCATTGCTTATGTATCCGATTCATTAACTACGACGTGCACTGTAGTACGATTCATCCACTAGATGGCAGATGGATGTGAAAATGTTTTATTAAAATGACTCGACATGATATCTTGAGATTCGAGTGGTGATATAAAGTTATAAACATTACAAACAGTGTTGGTCGCATCTGTAAACGGTCACATTGTCACCAAATGGAAGCATATGAGACGATAAATTATACACAACTATCAGAGCTTGTACACACTGTTCTCCGGTTATTCCACAGAGTTCTCGTCAGAACACCGGCCACGGATTCCGTTTGGACCTGATAATCACCAGGGCTGGATTTGGTCAAAAATTCATCCCTGACATTTGGCCCTATCCATGCTGTTCCGTGTTTACGTCTAGGTTTACCGAAGTGGCTTCCTCTTTCAGAAAGAGGGGGGCCTGGGGCTAGGAGCAGAGGAGGAAAGCATTTCGGCTTTCTGCTGCCAAAGGTCGCCAGTGGTACTGTTCTCCGACTGCGTTGCGTTGTTGCGTGGTATTGGGAGTTGTTCCCAGATTGACGGACGATGTAAGGCACGGACTGGACGAGAGAAATTTCTCCACCCCTCCGTTGGTTGAAGCTTTCTGCGTCGATTACGTTCAACTCTATAAAGCACTTAAATGTGCTTGTGTGGTTACTGTGGCAAAACAATAGTTTCTCGTGTGTGTGTGTGTGTGTGTGTGTGTGTGCGTGTGTGTGCGTGCATGGGGGGGCTGACTTTGCCCAGAAAATTCCTGTCTCTCATTATCATCAGCCTTGTCAGTGAACACTGTCACACACTGAGCTACCTGAGTCTGCATGACTCCAAAGCTTGTTCCTTCATTCCACAGACAATCGTTGTAATTCTACTTCCCTTTGGCTGTTCCAAGAACATTTTACTTTCATTCCAGGGGTCTGAACTGCTGTCATCTCTTTGATCACATTCCTAGCCAACCTCCCCCCTCTCAACTCAGAATTTATAATCTGAATTTAATGAATCAGAATGACGGTGATCTAGTTTATGGCCTTTCCAGATTAAAAGGTTATTGCCACAGTGTCTGAATAACAATATAGTGGCCGGGCTCCACATCATCTGTCCTGTACAGTATGCGACTATGCTTCAAATAACTTTTAGGCTTTAAACCAGAAGGTGCCCTAACCGACACAGGAGTAATCCTGTGTTCACACGGGCAGATGCAAAAGATTCAAAAGATTTCTTTGTAGCTGACGTTGAAACTAGCTCAACTTTGTTGTAGCTTTTGCAGCAGCTACAAACGTCCGATGCATCTTTGTATCTTCATGTCGCTGGCTTCCATTATGCTGCGTTCACACGGGCAGATGCAAAGATACAGTCTACCATTCTTTGTAGTTTTATTCATTAAAATAAGTATATACTTTATACTGTGCATCTTTTCTATACTAAATGTTATTTTTCTTTTCTCTCTGTCGTCCAGGCGGTGTGTAGTGGCACTGGGCCTGTTGGCTCCAGTCTGAGAGGATGAGGAGGTTCAGGCGACATGGACAGGAGTCCCAAAGAGACCGAATCAAACAGGAGCTCTTCCAGTTCAATAAGGTACTAATAAAGAGAGACTAAGAAGAACCATCTGTATTTTTGAGCCACCCTTGAACTTCCAAGTTTTATTGTCACATCACAAGTTTACAGTGTAAGAGTGGGTGGGAAATTATTTACTAGCTCCCAATGATTTGCAGTTACAAAACATAGTCTTAAGAACTGGGAAAGGTACAAAGGAAAAAGTCAGATAACAGTATAAAATGTACACTGAAAGATGTATATATATATACCGGTAGTCTATATAACACTCGTGTGCAAGTAAGAGACCTCACTTATCAGCCGATATGATTCAACAATATGATTGTATAAATAAGTGATAGTGCTAGTGCAGCAGCAGCAATGGTGTATTCATAGTCATGTATACGTGAAGCGATAATGGTAAATAATGGCCCTGATTTTGGACTTTTTTCTTATTTCTGTTCTGTAACCCCCCGCCCCCTTTTTGTGTCCTGTTTTGCACCTATCTCACATCCTGTCCTGATATTGGCTTCTTGCCTCGTTCTACATTTCACTTATTTTTCAGACCGTGGAGCATGGATTCCCCCACCAGCCTAGTGCTCTGGGCTTCAGCCCCACCCTGGACCTCCTGGCCATAGGCTCCCGCTCCGGAGCCATCAAACTGTATCCTCTGTGGTTCCTATACTGCCTAATCCTGAGCGTTATGTTTGTATATCCTCGGCTACGATTGGATAAATAAACACTTAGGGATTTTACTGCAAGGAGGAGGAGTGGGTGTGTGCAAACACGTGTATTACGTTCCTGCGAGGACGTGAGCAGCACGGCACGAGGTGCAATTAGGTTTTACGTTTTCGTGCGTGTCATGTTTGAACTTGAGACGGGCAGTACTCATGCGTGGCTGTGACTCTGCTTAAATCCTCGTCTGTCGTTCACAATGCCACCTGACGAAGGTATTTAATTTTCCCACGCTGTTGCTCAATGCAGCCTAGTACTCTCAGACACTGAATTCTGTGTGTGCGTCTCTTGTCTGTCTCTCTATAGCCTCTCGCACAATTATACTTATTGACAGCGTGGTGGAGCCAGTCAGTACACTCTACCCATTCACACATCCAGATACACACACACATGCTGGCTGTGATAACCCCAGTGCCTTCTCTCGTTAGACTAATCCATGCACACAATGAGGGAGATTGTTTGTGATAAAATAACACTAGGGACCCATAAAGGGAAATGTGTGAATGAATTTATTATTAGCCAAGAACAAGATGCTTCAGGGAACAGAGCAGATTGTGTTGTTTTTAATGACTGCCTGGATAGATTGTTTTAATGCTAACAAAATGGTAATGATCCTAAGTACTTATTTCACACAGCATGACAAATGTACAGTACTGCGTCATCTGCGCCTCAGTTTATCTGTATGAATGCAAGGCACACAAACGTTCTGTATCTTTTGTCCTTGTGTTCCTGTGTGTGTGTGTGTGTGTGTGTGTGTGTGTGTGTGTGTCCACTCCAGTATGAGGCGCATGTATGCACGGCCAGTTGTTCCTTGACTATTGTTCAGGTATGGTGCCCCAGGGGTGGAATTCATGGGTCTGCATGACGAGAATGCTGCCGTTACTCAGGTGCACTTCCTGCCACACCAGGTGAGTGAATGCATGCGCGCGACACTCTCTCTCGCTCTCACACACACACACACACACACACACACACACACACACACACACACACACACACACACAGTCCCTCAGCCACACATTTGTACCATTGTTGGTGAAATGTATCTTCTGAAATATAAGTCAGTTTGGATGGAAAAATCGTTGTTTTCATAAGGCTTGGACAAAATGACACAACATTCCTTATCAGCACTAAAGATTATTGGGCCCGTACGATTGAAAGGGCAAAATCACAGAATAAGGACATGGAAAGATTTCAAATATTGGATATGGAAATCTGTGGAATTTGGCAATTTGGGGAAAATGATCAATTTAGAATAGTTTGTGTTTTAGCTGTTTTGGAACTTTTTAGCTGTTTTGGAAGCTTTTGGTAACTAGTTGTTGCATTTTGTTGTGGTGTTAGGTATGGGTATAGGGTTTTCAAAAATATGTGTAAACTATTTGGGTGCGCGCCCCCCTAGTGGTCTGTTTGCACAGACTCAAATATTAGATATGTCAGTAAGTATATGGTTGAAACCGATGGTGTGCTAAATAACATACTCAATTTGTACGAACAAATAGAAAGGCATCGCTTTGAAGATGGTGTCCGGGAGCTTAAAATACTTCACGTTTCATTGCAAACCGACCACGAGCCAAATTAGTTTGCGATGGTTTTTGAAAACCTTTTGCCAAAAGCCTAATACCATGCCAAAATTCATAAAGTAGTTACCTAGTGCATAATCGTTATGATTTATTATGGATTGGCTGCCGGGAGCCAAGAAGTGATTTAATGTATGTAAAATATATGTAAAAAAAATAGAAATCTCACGAGTTCATCTTTAGCCTATGCGTTTCTCCACAGCAGCAAAGCTGTATGTATAATAACCACATAGGGAATTTTGCTGGTCGTCTTCATTATGAGTTGATTACACTAACTTTCTTGAATTTAACTCATCAAATCCCCCAATGATACAATGGAAGAAAGGGATTTTGTAAACGAGCCCAAAAGGACAGTCATATTTTTACCAGCCACACACACACACACACACACACACACACACACACACACACACACACTCTCACACTCTCACACACACACACTAAGCTGGTTGTCCTGGTGACGTTGTTTATATGATGACTTCAGGTTGAACTGGTGACTCTGCTGGATGACAACAGTCTCCACATGTGGACTCTGAGAGCTCACAAAGGATTGTCTGAACTACTGGAGATCGGACGCTTCACGCTAACTGGACCTCCTGGGTAACACACAAACTCACATGCACACTTAGTCCTCTGTATACACACTCAATACACTGTATAGCTCTGTCTTCTGTAGAGTTTGGTTTGCATCAGGCCATAGACAGACCCCCATTTTGATATATTTGTGAATCCCATCTACACAGTAAATCAAGTTGATTTTAAATCGGAGTATAAATGTAATCTGAGTTACAGGTCCGCAAAAGGTCTATTTGGTTCCTATCCTGCTGGGTGTCCCCAGACCCCACCTAGAGAACCAGTGCAATAGAAGATTGACCATGAATGACCCATGACCTTGTTCTCTTCTAATGTACCTCTGGCTAACCAACCTCATGATCTCTTTTATCTCTCCAACTCAGTGCTCCCCCCAGTGTCACCCGTGTCACAGCGGTGCTGGCTCACTCCTCAGGAGAGCTGCTACTGCTGGGGACGGAAGGAGGCCATGTCTTTGTGGTTGAGGTCCCAGGCTTTAGAGAGCTGGAGGAGAGAAACATCAGCCTGGACCAAGTCGCCAACAGGTCGGTGTCAATCGCGCCATAGATAGACCCACGCCTATGCACTTAAAAAAACATTTGAAGTGCATAGTAAACTGGACCCGAGTTGGCTCTATACGTCAGGGGTTTTCAACAGGTCCACTGGTTGTCTGTGAAGGTATTACATGTGGTCCCTGACCATGCATTTAGTAATATAGGATTTTTCGATTTTTGTTTTCCACTAGTTGAGAATAAGTGAAGTGAATGACCTGGGGACCTATGATGACCGTCAGATGTAGTCATTTACTGACAAGTGGAGGTTAAGAAATTCAACAGAAAAAGGGAGTTAGAATCTCAAGGGAAGTGCACAGAATTGTCTGAGTCATTATTATTAGGAAACTAGAAAAAGTGCCCGTCTCCACCAGGCCAGGTCACGTTGTGGCCTCCTGGTGGCGCTATAATAGGTCAATGTGAAAAGGGTGCCATTTCTTCTTATGCCTTTGATGATTATTGGATGATTTGAGGCAGGATTTTTGGCATCCAGGGAGTGTGTGCAAAATTTGGCATCGACCAGGTTAACTGTGCCAGAGATTAGCTTTACACAGACGGGCGGACGGATGCATGGTGCAAAACATACTCACTCCCCATGCCTTCGGCCTGGTGGAGACAATTATTAGTGGTCAATGGACCATTAGTTGAGAAACAGTGGGATGTATACACATGGGATGCATATCCAAATATATACAAGTGTTACAAAAGCACTAATCTTAGCTCATATCCCCACCCAACAAAACGGTGGTCCCCAGGTTGATTCTAAGTCAGGGTGATGGTTCACAATCAGTTAAACCCCTGCTATATGTGGACTGAATTCTTCCCCCAGTCTCTACAACAAAACTGCTCACCAAAAATAGCCGATCTACAAGGGGTGTGTGTGCATATAATTATAGGAATAATATTAAAAATAGAATGCCTAATAATGAAATGGTTAAACAAATGTAAACTAATTTTGACAGTGCCTTAAAAGCCCCACTCCTACATAATAGGAAATAAAACCTGCCACCAACACTACATCACTGCTATACACACTTGGTCACACATTCACCCTTGCTCTAGGCCACTGCAGATCAATAATGACATTTTAACTGCAATCTCTTTGTTTCCCTGGCTCCCTCCCTATTTTCTCCTCCGCTCGCTCTACCTTCTGTCCTTCAGTGTACCGGAGGACTATATAGGCCGGAGGAACCTGGAACACGTAGAGTCCTTGCAGGAGAACCCAGTCGATCCAAACCAGGTTATTATTGGCTACGGACGAGGTCTCATAGTCATCTGGGACCTGGAGAGACAGTGTGCTGTCCAGCACATACCAGCTACACAGGTACATTACTCTGCAGTCAAGCCAACAAAACTAATGTGCCACTCTTGCAAGACTTTTTTTTCCTTTTTTTTTTTTTAAAGAAACGCCTGCTATGAAAGAACACCACCCAGTACTGTATAAACTGAGATTGTGAGCTGAGGAAAGGAGCTGCATTCTTTCTCTTGTTTCAGTTGTTTGTTTGTCATAAATTCTCCCCGTAACCCTCGCCGTTTGTTTCCACAGCAACTGGAAAGCGTGTGGTGGACAGAAGATGGCGGCCATATTCTTAGTTCCCATAGCGACGGCAGCTATTGTCGATGGACAGTGGGTGGGGAGGACACAAAGGATGAAGAAGAGAAATCAGATATCCCTTACGGTGAGGATTAAAATGAAAGCCTCACCACAAAGCAATTATAGCAATTTTCTTCAGGCTATTTACAAATAAACCCATCTTCATTTAATCTGTGCAGGACACTTCCCCTGTAAGGCCATTTCCAAGATTGTTCAGCTACCTACAGCAGAAGGGTGAGCTCTCTCTGTGCACTCCTTCATTCTTTCTTTATTTTCTTTGTTTCCTTCCTTCGTGACATTGCCATTCTGTTTCTGCCATCTCAGTGAAAGTCATAACTGAGATTATTTGTGTCATGAACATCTGAATGTTTAACTTGTGTTTCACATCCACCTGTTATACATTAATCCTCAGCAAATAGAGCTGAACTTGAACTTTCATTCCCCCCCCTTCCTCTGTCTGTGTGCAGGCCTCCGTTTCTGCTGTTCAGTGGTGGCATGCCAAGGGCCAGTTATGGGGACAGACACTGCATCAGTGTGATCCACAATAAAACACACGTAGCTCTGGACTTCACCTCCCGGATCATTGACTTCTTTGTCATCAGAGACGGGCTGCAGCACACAGGTGGGCCCTACACACCAAACCAAACAACCAGCCCACGCACTGACTTCTTTCATAAACATGGCTGACGTACTGTACTTATGCTACGTTTTTGGCAGGTGTACTGTTATCATCATTGCCAAATATTTTAAGAAGCCAAATGTTGACACATGTCACAAAATGCTAACGGCAATACCTCTTGGCTGTTAGCATTTTGACACGCTCACTGTTTATAGTTGTATGGTCGCCTGACACGTCTGTTGTCGGTGACAACATACGCAACTTTGTTGGCAATGGTAAGAACATATCTACAGTATACTCATCTACAGATGAAACAAATGGAAGTTTGTTTTCCGTAGGTGGAGCATGTATATTAAAAAATATATATGGCATAGCTGACGTAGGGCACAGGCAAAATCCAGCCTGAAGTACAATGTAGAGCTCTTCACTGGTTCAAAATGACAGACCCAAACCGTAATGAACCCCAAAAATATTTTCCGAGACAATGTTTTTTTTTTGTTGTTGCCATAATTGTACCCGCAGCGTAACCTTTTCCACTCTTATTGTGCTGCAGTAATGAGTTAGACATGTGAAGACCTCTAGTGGAATGGAACATAACAGGCAAGCAGTTCTTAAACTGTAAGAAAAGATGTATGACAAGGAAGTAGGAACTGACCCTGTGTGTCACCTACTTCTGCAACTCTTTCATTGTCTGTGTAACAGTTTCAGATTGACACTTTTCAGTTTTCGTACTAACGTCCCGATCCGAGTGTACTCCTGACAGTAGTTTAACCCATTCTGACCTGAGATCAGATCTAAAAATGTTTCTATGTCAGTCGTTCTTCGATTTAAAAAAAATGGCAGACCTACAAGTTAGCTTGTAGATCTGCTATTTTTCAAAAATGGCAGACCTACAAGTTAGCTTGTAGATCTGCTATTTTTCAATAGCTAAAGCATAGCTTAATGCTAACACCAAAAGGGGTTCCCGCCCCAAAATGGGTTAAGAAATCAAGGATGAGACTTAACTGTTACAGAACAAGAATATTTAATTAATGACAAATATCTGCCACAAACATTTACAAACTGTAGGAGCTGGTTGTTGCACTGTGTCTGTGGTGCATTGTTGCTTTCAAAATGGACTTTAGAGAATCCCCATGCCTTGCTGTCTGCTAGGTGATCCCAGTGCTCTGGTGGTTCTGGTGGAGGAGGAACTGGTGGTCATTGACCTGCTGACAGAGGGCTGGCCGGTCATCCAGACTCCTTACCTGGTGCCGCTCCACAGCTCTGCCATCACCTGCTCTCACCACATCTCCGCAATCCCCCTCAAGCTGTGGGAACGTGTCATCGCAGCCGGAGAGCTGCAGAGCACACACTATTCCAAAAGGGTAGGCTGACGTTGACCTACTTTTCATTTGTGCACTTTCACTTATCACTTCCAGTGTGCCATAATTCTTCAAAATAAAGGTGCTAGAGTGCTCGGCAGATGAGGCAGATTTTACTCTGAAAAGCCCCAAACCGGGAGGTATAATTTTTCATTAATACCGTGCGCTGTACCATCTGATCTCTCTTTAGAAGCGTTAATATTCCAAACGAGATGCTTGGTTAAGTTAGAAATGAGGACAGAACATCGCTGTTCTGATCAAAACTATGGACATAGATTTAGAGAGAATAGACCGTATACAAGGAAGTGAACGGCTGCGCGCATGTCAAAAGATTGATTTTAACGATTCTAATGAAATTTTAACTATTTCACACGGGTGTGTTTCAAAATCACACCTGTGTGAAATGAGGGGCGCTCTTATCATTATACATCTCATGAACAACTGAATTTATGTGATTTTCTAATCTACATATTACGTAAATTACATTGTCGATGGCATTTAATGTTTGTGTTGCCACAAATGTACTTCATATTTGACGGACATATGACCTAATTTCTCCTTTCATTGTCAATGAGACATGTGGGGACAAAAGGCCCCTCAATAAAGACCCTAAGACGTCCCCACATGTTCTGGGCTCTCTACGGGTGTAATTATAAAGGGGTGTGCAGACGTCTTGAGCACTTAAGCTGTGAATAGAAATCATGGTATTTTTATTTATACAATTATTTTGTCCAAACAGCCTTTATTAGATAATGGCTAACATATATAATTTTCTGCGGGACCATCTAATTTCCCTCAACTCCAAAGAACACCTTTTTGAGTGAGAAAAAAATCTCTATATATTATACTTTCTCTGTACAAACGAATCAATAAAGCTCTGATTGAAGCATATTAAATGTTCTCTTACTGACCGTGACATAATGTACAACTGGCCTAGAATGGCCTCAAACTCCCCAGCTATTCATTCTTCTGTGGAATGAAGCATCCTTAATGGTGGTATTGTGGTGGTGGAAGCAAGAGTGGAAGCATGTAGTCGCAATCTTTTGTTGGAATGGAGTGGAATGCATTAAGTTGGTATTATTGGAATGTTGCGTCCTAAACATAGATGTTGCCTCAATCTTTTGTTGCAATTGACCGCATTAAGGTGGTATTATTGTTAAACTTTCATTTCCCTTTGTGTGGTTTCCTTCCCTGCAGCCGTGGCCTGTCACGGGAGGCCAGAACCTGGCACCAGACCCCCCGCAGAGAGACCTGCTACTCACTGGGTCAGTTTAAAGTCACTTTGGAGATATTTTACATCTCTGTTGTTGAGCAACTCAACTCTTAATCTACTTGACTTCATTGTCTAATCACAAGGTGTAAGTGGGTGAAATATGTTTTTGTGCAAACTGCCTACTGTTCGGAAGTAAAATATTGAATATCGGAACAACTATCAGCAAATTGCAACAGATCAAATATATTCAGTGTAAGATAAGTTATTGTACCAGTATAATGGGAGCAGCATGCAAGACTGCACTCACATGGTGACAGGGTTCAGTGGCTATTCAGCAGCCTGGTGGCCTGGCTGTCCCTTAGTCTATTTGTTCAGCTTTTGATGCCACATTATCGGCTGCCTGCTGGTAACGGTGTGATCAGATTGTAGCTGGGGTGGTTGGTGTCTTTGATGGTAAGCTTGTCATATACTGTATGTCCACGGAGGGAGAAAAGCTCACCTCCGGTGTGGTGCTGCGCTGTCCGCACCGCCTCGGTGGTGTTATGTTGATCTTTTGGATATATTAGCAATCTTTTGGATATATTAGCAATGGTGTATTTTTGCCCGTAGGCATGAGGACGGGACTGTGCGCTTCTGGGATGCATCAGGGGTGTGTCTCTATCCCATGTATAAGTTGAGCACAGCCAGCGTGTTCCACACGGATGCCGACCCCAATGATAACATGAACCAGGGTACTGAAGGAGAATGGCCTCCGTTCAGGAAGGTACGTCTGCATTCACGTGTCCACACACAAAGATGTTGTGATGAGTCTAATGACATAACAAAAGGGGACAATAAATATCATGGATAAAGGACAACTTCCCAGGGGAAATGTCACGTACAATTATGACAAGCATGTTACTTTTTATTGACTACAATATCCTTGGCACAAATCTACCTATTTTCCCTTATCCTTCCTTTCCTTTCTTTCAGGTAGGCTGTTTTGATCCCTACAGCGATGACCCAAGGCTGGGTGTACAAAAGATCCACCTGTGTAAATACAGTGGTTACCTGACTGTGGCGGGCACTGCCGGACAGGTAAAAGAACACCCTGAAACATCTTTTAACAGAAACCGATCTCATCTGATGGCTGGATTTTATCATGGCAGAAATCTCCAGTGCCTGTCATTTGTCTTTATCTGTCATTAAACTGCAACCAGGCTTTTGCACTCGATATGGCTGCTATCGTGTATTTGCTCACTGAGCCATGACTTTATTTTTTCTTGTAGATTAATTCAAATATTAACCATTTAAAACACACACACACACACACATTCACCAGTGATTCCACAACAATCTACAAGCTCACAACGTGCCGCAATGCTTTGTGAGCTTGTCGATCTGCTACGTTGCCTGAATGCTTGCCCATTTTCTCTGAATGTTCACCTAGAATTGCGACACTAGGGTTCATGTCGGTTAATGTTGTCTGTGTGGCGTGGTTCAGATCCTGGTGCTGGAGCTGAATGATGAGGCAGCAGAGCAGACGGTGGAGGCTAAAGTAGTGGACCTGCTGCAGGGCCAGGAGGGATTCCGCTGGAAGGTAAGCACTAACTGTGCCAGGCAGACATCTGTCATCTGATCAATATAGAGCGTAGCTATAGTCGCTACTCATCTATGCTGTAGTACCAGGGTGTTTACCTTCCCCGGTTCAGGGCCACACTCGTCTGGACGTACGAGAAGAGCCTGTGATGTTTCCTCCAGGCTTCCAGCCCTTTGCTCTGGTCCAGTGTCAGCCTCCTGCCGTGGTCACTGCCCTCACACTGCACTCCGAGTGGAAGTTAGTCGCCTTTGGCACCAGCCACGGATTTGGACTGTATGACTACCAGCAGAAGAACAACGTCTTTGTCAAGTAAGGAACCGTGTGTGCCTATAAGGATAGAAAGAGGAGGACAATCACAGGTCATTTGTGGTCGTCAAGAGGCGTATTTAGGGTTACTACTTATTGGATTGCCTTTTTATAGCGCTTTTCTATGCACTATGTGCCTACTCAAAGCGCTTAAAATGGTCCATTCATTCATACATTGGGAGGTGAAGCATTTAATGTTTGAATTGTATTGGTTTGGGTAAAGGTTAAGGCCATGCAGTTGGGATGATAAAGGGTGGAAAATGAATGTAGTCAATGTAAATCAGTTGAACATCTGCCAGGGATAATAAAAATCACACCTGTGTGAAGTGAGGGGCGCTAATATATTAAAGTCTAACTCATGTTGATGTGATGGCGATGTAAAATAAACGGTGCCAACACAAACAATATGACGTAATGAGGCACATTATGACGTAAATTTTCCCTTCATTGTCAAACATTGAACTAAAGACAAACATTAAACCTGTGTATAGGAGGGGCTGGCGCCTCTCAAAAATCCAAGGGTGTGGGTATGTGAGTCAGAGATTATCTTGTATTTGAGTTGCTCTTTGTTTGAGGAAGATAACAATATATACAGGAAATGTTCAAGAATACATGTTTGTATTCCTGAACCTGCTTATGCATGCCATGCATATCTGCCTGCACGAAGAAGTAGCCATGTTTACTTCTCATCATTTTGTAAAGGCAGTACGTAATATTTATTGCTAAAAGAAGTGTTAAATAGTTATATATGCTTCTATAGAGTGTTCAGTTGGAACTGGAGCACTAGAATTTAAGCTGATAAATGGGCACGCTCTCTTCTGATTGAAATTGGCAACCCAGTATAAGTTAACCACTTAGACAGCTATTGGGGATGGACACTTATCCATAATGACTTATGATAGTGACAATGAGTGACAATAAAAGTGTTTCACCTTGAGACGTGACACAGTTTGGGTTGAAACTAAAATGGAAGCTACATTTATAGTAGGCATGTACATTGTGCAATGAATAAAAAAGAATGGAAGTTTGACATTGTACACATCACAATTATGCAATTGTGATACTAGGTAGTTGATTCAGACACTTAATCTGTTCAGCTGTTGCACAATGCCCTCATCTTCTCACCATCACACAAGAGGTTAATAACCAGAACATTGTACAACAAATCTCCCTGTCCATCGGGCTCAATACAATCACACAGGCCATTACAGCGTAATAAGCAACAAAGACATCTTTTTACACCTTGAAATGAAAAAATTCAATAAATATATTGTTGACGAGGAAAAAAAAGAGAACTAAATTCAAAATAATTTGGGATTATGTTCAACATACCCCTACCCTGATTCTCAACACCGGGGGTCCATCTGCTGTACTGTACTGTACTGTACTGTACTGTACTGTACTGTACTGTACTGTACTTGCACTGTTACTGTACTTGACCATCTCTGGGGATCCCCGGACTCCACTTTGAGAAACGATGGCCTAATGCATATCAAACTGTGGGGGTCCTTGATATGACTAATGCCCTGCCTCTTCCGTAGGTGCACGCTGAACCCCAGTGACCAGCTGGCCATGGAGGGTCCTCTGTCCAGGGTGAAGAGCATTAAGAAGTCTCTCCGGCAGTCCTTCAGGCGGATCCGTCGCAGCAGAGTGTCCCTAAGGAAACACCACGTCAACAATGCCGCAAAGGTAAACGTTCTGAGTCTCCACCACTTATGCTCCGTCGGAATTACATGCGGTCCCCATTTAGTTTGTCATTTGAGAAGCATGTCGTGCACCGAAAAATAGCCAATCTAGTGCACTGGTTCCCAACAGTGGTTCGGGACGTTATGGGTCGTGGAAACATTTTCCTTATTTCTTTGTATCCTACTACATTTATTTTTATTGTTTCAAAACATTTTCAAAAAACATTCCCAAAAAAAGCATTTTTTAAATTCTAGAAAACCGCTCTCTCTGATTTCTTTCTCCTCCCTCTGACTTTATGCCATTTCTGTGTAGCTCCAGGAAGCCAACGCACGCCTAGAAGCTGAGCTAGCAGAGATGGAGCTGGCTCCTGTCCAGAGGAAGATAGAGGCACGCTCCTCGGACGACTCCTTCACCGGCCTCGTGCGCACACTATACTTTGCAGACACATTCCTCTCGGACAGTGAGTTTACGTTTCACAACCCCCCCACTTCGTCATTGAGGTCTTTTTGTAGTGTTTGCAAATATTTTACGTTGTATTGTAGCACTTTGAAATTTGTTTAAATGTAACATTATCTATAAATAATGTATTATTTTATTAAGGTTAGACTTTTTTATCACGCCTAAATGTCTGAAGAGGATTTCTGCCAGATGTGTTAACTAACCACTTAAGTGCCTTGCAGAGTCGAACGTAATCGACGCAAGAATACATAGGCAACGGAGGGTGAGAGAAATCTCTCCCTTGCGTTTACGTCAGTGACGTGATCTGTCTCGTTCCGTCGGGTTGAGATCTGATCCCAAGCCAACGCAACCATAATGTTGCGTTGAGTACCTTGCGTAGAGGACACCCTGCCCACCTGGAGGCAGCAAAGAGCAAGAAGGCTTTTCCTCCTCTGCTCGTCCACTCTTGAAAGAACAACTTCCGCCGGCACATTGAGTTGTAAATGTAAACACGATCGGCATGGATATATCACATTGGAAGTTTAACAGGACAACATGACATCAGCGTTTCGAAGCACTCCTTTGCAAACTCGTCTGTGATTATCAGGCCTGGACTGACGTTATGTCCAGTGGGCAATGGGCCGCCCAAAGAATGGGCCGCCGCCATTGCTTTAATATGTTTTTGGGCCAAATGTTAGCCCTTTGACCCAGTCCAGCCCTGCTTTTCAGACGAGCTTGTGGATTCGGCAGTGGTATTAGCCTACTTCGATTGATGATATTGTGTAAAACTCATACAGTTATAACTACATCTCAAATCATAACAAAAAATTAAGTGGCACGTCAGTACAGTTTATACAATCTAAACATATTTGACGCACGTAATAAATAAAATGGACCAACTGCAGTCGGCCTTTTTGCCCATGCAAGGTAGCCTGTAGTAACCTGACGCTGCCAGATCCAAAAAGCTTGCTACACAAATTTGTTTCACAGCTTATTTGGATCTGGGATCGCGGAAGCAAATTCGATGACGGGGCTGTTCCTTTTTTTCAAGATACATGGTAGATGATTGGATGGGAGCGTCTGTCTATCACCGTGTGGGCGTGCAAACACAACCAATCATATCGACGTGTCTATATACCGTCACATCCGCATCCCGCCTTTAGCTCACGCTGATTGGTTCGGTGCGAAGCAGATCTGACTCAGGGCTCAACTCTGTCAGAGATCCCAGATGAGTGTTGTGTTGGGGAATATGTTTCCGCAATACCGCCCTCATCTGGCAGCGTCAGGTTAAGCCTGTAGTGCTGGTTTGCAGTTTTGCCAGTTCCGCTTATTAAGTGACTTTGGGCTAGTTTACCTGTAAAATAGCTTATTCATAGTTGCGCGTTGCCTTATTGGGCTTGTTTCTGAATTGTAGTTGCTTATTTGGGCTTGCTTTCACGATTGTTTTAAATACCTGATGTAATAGGGCTCAAGTAGTGAAACTGGTTGCTTCTTTTGGGCTTGTTTTCTGGTCGCTTGTTTCAACATCTCAGTATCCCACAACGAGAAAAAAAACACACAACTGGTAGCATTTTGTGTCACAGCACGCTGTAAGATTGTAGATCTGCCATTTTGTATTTTCACCTCGCCCCAGAACAGGGACGCCAGGGTTCATGTGGTAAAATTGGCAAATGTAAGTTATTGATATCTGGATGCATTGAGGGACATTACCCTGATGTTTCCCTCTTCCCCCCCAGGCAACCACAACACACCCTCCCTGTGGGCAGGGACCAACGGCGGCTGTGTGTTTGCCTACATGCTCCGGCTTCCACCTGTGGAACGTCGAGCAGATGACCCTATCAGTGCACACCCCGGTGAGAACATGCAGACCTAAACTGTGGGGAGTAGTTGGCACGTCGTCATACAACGTGTTTGCCAGCTTTAGCCCATTAAAACTGGGAAAGCATCTGTGTCATTTTAGATTTTAGCGTTTGCTATTTTAGATAAAAAAAAAAAAAAGGAAGTGTGAGAAAACTGATTCAAAAGGCATTCATAGAATCAGCCCAGTGGTCTTAATGGGTTAACAATTGGCCTTTTGATAAAAAATAAAGAACATACTTGATTACATCTAAATCTTACACCCTTTCCCCTTGCTTCCTGTCCTTTCTTCCTCTCATTTCCTCTCGCTTTCTCCCTCTCTCTCTCTCTCTCTCTCTCTCTCTCTCCCCCCCCCTCCCGTCTTTTCAGCCAAGGAAATCCAGCTAATGCACCGTGCCCCGGTGGTCTGTATTGTTGTGATGGATGGCCATGGCTCTCCTCTCCCTGAACCCCTGGAGGTGGCCCACGACCTGGCCCGCTCGCCCGACATGCAGGGCTCCCACCATCTACTGGTTATATCCGAGGAGCAGTTCAAGGTAAGGAATACTTAAGGATTACCCCTGTTGTATACACGTCCTTTCTAAGCCTTCCATAGGGTGCCAAGGACGTGTATACACGTCCTAGGGGGGGCTAAAACAAATGGTTTTTTTGGCCTCTCCTTCTTGAATGTACTCATTTTGGTTTCGTACATGCGCACTGCCATTCACTTCCTTGTTTACGGCCTGATTAGAATGGCTCATAACTCTAAATCTAGAGAGCTCTCGTTGGTCCCCAAAGTGCAATGTTCTGTCTTCATTTCTGACTTCAGCATGTATCTCGTTTGGAATATATATGCTTCTAGAGAGACTTTAGGTGTTCCAGCATGAGGTAAGAAGGGAAGATTATGCCTCCCGGTTTTTTGGGGGGAACAGAAGGCGGGGCTTTTCAGAGTAAAATCTACCATCTCCCGGCCTTTATTTTGAAGAATTTAATAAAGTGTTAACATGCGCACACACAAAGCAGCAGAACCACAATTCATGCATGACCCGGGTGAGGAACCATTGTTCCTATGGTTCAGAGGTACTCTGAAAAGAGAATAATAATAGAAACAATATCGTCACAGAACAAAATAAGAAATGCAATAATTAGTACATACAGTAATTGTGCCAATCGCAAAACAAAGTATGGCAATAAACAAGGATGTAAATTGTCAAATTGCATTAATAAAAATCAGTCCCGTGTGAAGTGAGGGGTGCTCTTATCGTACATAATCATACATCCACTCATTCCAGCCAATCACAATTTGCATCCTCACCTTCGTCATCAATGTTTGTGTTATGCAACGTTTGTATTTACACAAACATAATTGTCCATTCATTGTAAATGGCGTTTAATGTTTGTGTTGGGACAAGAATTGGGCTACATACACCAAAAGCTGAACATGGGAGGAGAAAAAAGGTTGTAGCCTCTTCAACGCCCCAAGTGGAGTTGGCCCCTGAAATCTGACCCTATTTCCTTGTGTGTGTGTGTGTGTGTGTGTGTGTGTGTGTCTAGGTGTTCACTTTGCCGAAAGTCAGTGCCAAGATGAAGCTGAAGCTGACTGCCATCGATGGCTCCCGCGTGCGGCGAGTGGGCGTGGCCTGGTTTGGCAGCAGTCGGACGGAGGACTATGGGGAGAGCGGCCTGCTGGTCCTCACCAACCAGGGAGACGTCCACGTCATATCGCTGCCGGGGGTGAAGATGCAAGTGCAGCACCCTTGTATCCGCCGCGAGGACGTCAGCGGCATCGCTTCCTGTGTTTTCACCAAGCACGGACAGGGTAAGAAAGGCTTGTCCGGGACACTTAGTGTGAAGCCCAATTTAAACTTGTTGAAACGTATGAGTGTTTCTCGCCAGAAATGACTGATTTACAAGCTAACAACGTTAAAAGAGAGAGGGAGAGGGAGAGACGCTCGCAGCTACTCTACTCCTTACAACAGTGTTTCACCGGATTTTTCTGTTAAATAAATAATTAGCGCGTTACTGCACACGTCTGTAGGAACCGATAGTTAGAACTGAAATTGAATTATTGTAATGGGTACCCATGCATGTTCTGTTCGGTACCTGCTTGGTTCGGGACCCACCCCTAGTGCAGACTCTGTAATTTTCCCCCATTAAACCACCCATTGCTATAGTACACCCATTGTGTTAAGTGCTTTCTCTGGTACTGACCTCCTCTGAACGTACTTGTCTTTTCGTTTTTTTACCCATGAACACCCCCCCCTCATGCACACACACACTCCTCAGGCTTCTACCTGATCTCTCCGTCTGAGTTTGAGCGTTTCTCTTTGTCCGCCCGCTGCTTGGTGGAGCCGCGGTCCCTCGTGGAAGTGCTGCCTCTTTCACCCACCTCCACCCAACTCAGAGCACAGCCTGAAGGGGCATCTGCAGAATCAGATCACAGGTTCACACATATATACACACACACACTTTATTTTCTTAGTTTCTTACTCATTCAGTTGTTAGTTTATTTCTGTACTGATCAACTCTTGTATTGTTTTGTGTCATTCCAGAAATGCCAGAAGGGACAGTGATGATGCAGGTAAAAGAGAATGTTGTGAGATAATGAAAACCCCCCACGACGTACTCAAATGTGCACGATTCACAATACTACATTCTCTAATGTAGTACGCTCTTGTTGTCTTGTTGTGCTTGTGCTAATATGCAATATACCTGTCTGTTTGTACAACCACACACAAACTCCCCTTGTATGTGCCTGTGTATACTGATGTGCTGACTGCCTGCCTACTGCCTGTGTTCCAGAAAGCGCTGCTAGACGTGTTATGGAGCATGCTTTGCTGAATGACGAGAGTGAGTACTCAGGGAGAGAGAGATCGTATTAGATCATTCAGTTGAAGAGAGAGATCATATTAGATCATACAGTTGAAGAGAGAGATTATATTTGACACTGGCATCTCAATTATTCAAACCCTGAAAATGGAGCTTGAGTTACCTGTAGTGCAATGTGTGCTGCCAGATGACTACCGGTATGTCAGCTTTTCTGTGTTGTCATGACACCCATTGTGATAACGGACACACCTACTGTAAAATCAGCATTGTGCAAGCTCAGAACCTGTGCTGTATGTTTTCAAGCTCAAAACCTGTACTGTATGTTTTGTCAAATAGCAAGTGTTTGCCAAACCATCATTCCTCTGCATGATTGAAATAACCCCCATACTAAACATGGTTCACTGAATGCTTTGATATCGTCACTAACACGGTTGATTTGTACGAGAACTAAACAGTTTAACAAAGTTGCTAAAAGTGTGTGGTTTTGTTTCATTGCAGAGGTACTTGAGGAAATCCAGAAGTCATTAGAAGGAGACCAGACGTAAGTATGGGTCACCCTTCTTCAAGGAGAATGTAAGGGCCTCATTCATAGACTGGTCTTAAGATCATTAAGTAACTAATTTATCTTAAGTAACTAATTTAAGTACAAACCGACTATAAAGCACATATTCGTAAAACCTTACTTGGAAATACAGGGCTGTGAATCTGCTCATTCTGAGACGAGAGATGTTATAAATTGTGTGGCAAAGTTCTTCGTTTTGTGAAAGATGTTGTCAACCGTATGTTTCAAATGGGGACATACACATGACTGGGATTCCTCTCTACGGAACATTCCAGAGGGAACTCGGTGACAGGATGTTTATCCCAGACATCTCTTCGCGTCATGCCCACTGTGATGCAAGCTATTTTACACATCTAAACAGATGGATTGAATCCATTTGTGTGGTACATTTTATTCACAGGGAGATCTTTATTTGGTCCTTCTGCAGAGGCAAAGATGCACACAGGTGTGCATGTTTAGATTAGATCATTTAAGACTCATAAATCAAAGTTTAAGCATAAATCCAAGACTATGTCTATGAATGAGGCCTTTCCAAATAAGCATCAAGCTTTGTGAACTGTTGTTTCAAGGCCTTGTGTCCATCTGTAGCCATGTTCTTACAAGGGATTTTCTGTCCACAGAACATTTCTGGAGAATAATGTGAACAGTACTCTAGATGGAGGGAAGGTGCTAAGCAATGGAGGTAATACTTTTTTCTAACTTCTGTAATCAAATCGCATGCCTCATGCCTGATTTTATGTTTATTTGCACGCCTTGAAAATATATCTACAAGCTAACGGCACATTACACTGTGACATAATGTATTGTGATACCTGGTGAGCTTGTTGATCGGCTATTCTGTGCGGGACAACTGTGCAAAATGAGTATGTTAAGTTAAATCTGTTTGTAAGCATCATAATGTCTAGTGATGATTTTCCTTGTTTTCCTCTTTTTTTTTTCTCAGACTGACCGGCACTGATCTCCTGGCCTATTACATCAACACTACTACTACTACCACTACTGACCCCTAGCCTCAGACTGACAGCCTGGCTGACTGACTTCAGCCACCTCCCAGTGTATTACCAAAGGGCTTTAGTCAGTAGTGCACTAAGAGGACTACGGATGCTATTTGAGACTTGCCCACTGCTTCAGACAGCGGGGGCATTGGAGGGACCACCGCCTGTGCCTAGACCAGTCACTGTACCTGCCCCTCACCACCCGCGGTGTTGTGCAGCTCCTCGCCGACTCAGCCGGCCTACCGATGGCATTGTGGCGGGTCACCATTTAATCCAAAGCCTCTTAAACACATTCCTAATTATGTGACCATTAAAATCAGTCATTATTTTATCATGCCAGCGTCATACCAGCATCTCAAGCCTGCCATACTGTATACGTACATCACTTAGTTAAACTTGCTCACTAAAATACTACCCCTTCACGATTCCATTGGAAAGCTTTTTTTTTTTTTTTACCACCGCCTGTTTGACCGCACCTGTGGAACTGTGGTCTGTCCAATCACCACCCTGCCTCTGTTGCACAGCCTCACTGGCCTTATCTCCCCAGATGGACAGAGGTACAGGGTACAGGGAACAGGGGAAATGGAGTCTTGTTTTTATGCTGATGCTTGATGTAACTTAAGTTCTACATGTAATTTGTGCCTGTTTTTAGTTTTTATTTTATTTTTATCTTTATCGATTACTGATGAAACCTCAAATCAACGCAGATAAACTTATTCAAGGGAAAAAAAATGTTTTTAGAATGAAATGATGTTCCAGCATGAAAAAAAAGATGTGACACAGGAGCTGTTTTTATATATTGGAGCGTTTTAGTTTTTTGTTTGTCACAGACATGACAGGTTTATTTAGCAGCACCAGGGAGGTACAAACCCACTGCATTTAATGTCTTTCAACGTTATGTTGCTAACTCATACCTCCTTCCCCTCCCGTCCACTAGATAGCATGTTTAGTAAGTTTGTTACCTGCCATAGGTACTTCTCCGCTACTGTGGAGCACAAAATGCTGTACTTTTTAGGGGATTGACATTTTATGGGGCTTTGTTTTTAATTATTTTCTTTTTTAATGTAAACCTTTTTTTAATGCCAGCCATGAATAATGTAATTTAGGAATGTAATTTTAAGATATTGTAGTCAAATGTTTAATATATATGTATATGAAACTGTATACCTGTGTTAAACAGTGGGTCTATTTTAACTGGGGTTTGCTGCTATTTAGTCTGATCTTACAAGGAAATATTTTGGTACTGTCTATCAGAATGCTGGGTATTTTAGCATTTGTGGCCTAGAATATATTTTTGTAGTGAATGATTAAGTCTAAGAACCCTAATTTTTGTTGATTTGTAACTTCACACTACAGTTTCCTGCTCGATGATGATTACATGTTTTTCACAAGAATTCCTGTGCCATTTGTCATTTTTACTTGACTAGACCGGTGCCCGGCTGTAGAGCACAGAGTCGGTAATGATGGAAGTTGGAGATCCATGCCCCACCCGGCTATGCAATGACCTGTGGTACCTGTGTCAGATTACCCGTTACACCCATCTATCTGTATCCCTTTTATACCCATGAAGTTCTTTTTCATGCCTGCCCAAATATGGAGTCTATGCAGATGCAGTCGGAACATATTTGTGATGTCAGACAGGCCAGCTCCATATATGGAGCCTGGGCAGGGGCCTTGTCCAGAGTCTGTGTAGAGGCCTTTTGTGGCTGTTCTGGACAACTGTGGGTCCGACTGACTCGACACCGGGCACTGCACTCCCTGTGGGGGTGTTGAACGCATGTGTCGAATTTGAAGTCCGTGGGGCGATCGGTTCTCGAGTAGATTACAGACATACGGACACACAGACTTGATGCATTTATAGATAAGATGCGTGCGTCATCATTTAACATTTGCATTTCATAACTTAAGTGCCTTGACAAGTCCTTGACTTAACATCTATAATTAAACTCACTGCTTATCAAGAATGACCACGGACAGCGATCGCTGGGTTGTCTGTATGGTGAAGTGGGTAAAGAAGGGATCAGTTGTCATACATGCACAGCCAAGAGTTTTGAGCATCCATTATGGAATGAGGTGCTTTGTCCACTAATTGCGCCAGCCATAGTGGCTTGACTGAAACCTGAGCCTTCTGAAGGACCTGTCTGTGAGGCTTTGCTGAAGAAAGCCTAATTCATGCTTTGCAAATGCTGAAATGTAAGCATGAATTACGCTTAAATTGTTGTTTCACATTCAAACATGTTTGGGGTCATTTTAACTTCTCCTCAGATTTTTGTGTGCACCCCAGAAAGTTTTTGTTGCTAGATTCAGTATTTAGATATTTGATATTCATTTGAACCCTTTGAGGTCTCTGTTACAGACGGGCAGAAGAGAAAGTTGGAAGAACATCCATAAAAACCTCAGCTTAGCCGGTTGGTGTGCTGCTGGCCCTGTGCTCCTTGTGAGTAGCGAGGATGTTGGTTTGAGTCTGTATCTACCCTTGGAATCCTGTCTCTCTGCACTTTCTGAATAAAGCTGAAAATCTCAACAAATTCTATAATATAAACAAAAAAAAAGCCAGTCATTAATGTTTCAAATTGTACAATTTGCAAATATGCCGGTAAATATTTGTCTTAAAGATGGTGCCCTATATGGCGTCCTATATTAAGATTATGCAGGTCATATCCCATCTGACACGTTCACGTATCAAGTGGTTTTCCTATAATAAAATCGTAATTTCCAGCGTTCCAACACATACACTGATGGAATCTTTCTGTCCTACAGGAGGAGGCAAGGCAATGTGTTTTTTCGCCAAACCCTTTCTCTCTCCCATCAACACCTATTGTCAGTCACTCAACACACTGCCTCTCACCTTTCGTTCCATCCATTCACCAGCTGCCCATATGAAATGCTGCAGAGCTGTATGACCTGCCAAATGGAGGTAAATAATTCAGAAGGCACTTTGTGTGCTTGTGCATGTGTGTGTATGTGTTCACCTTTTTTGGGTGCGTGTGTGTGTGTGGGGACAAACTACACACCCATCCTTTGATGGGTGGATATTGTATGTGTACTTGTATAACATTAGTGGGTGGGATATCGGCTCGTAGCTGTGCCCCAACCCTCTAGCGAATCTATGTATGTGGTCAGTGACACCAGTTCTTGAGGACACAACGGAACACTTTTCAGACCCCCAGCCATGCCTATGTTTCACCTGAGAAGACGGGTAAGCTGCACTAAACTCAGATGAGCTCTCTCGATGCTCTACCCCCAGCGTGTACTGCTTAATAGAACCGCTTTTGGATGGATGTAAAGGTGGCCAATCAATGCCACTTTGATTTGACCTAGAGATATAACTGTTTGGTGTTACAAAGGGAGAGGAGGAGTTTATGTTTTTATCCGGCCAAGGAAATAACATGTTGTACTCGCATGTTGCTTATAAGCACCTGTGTTTTGGTTTGGTTTCATTGAATGAACACACATTATTTTACATAGTGAAGATGGGTTACAGCCCAACATTACAACTAAGGCAGTCTAGAGGATTTGTCTTTGGAAAATGAGGTTAGTAGTGGGTAAACAAACGAGGTCTGACCTGTCTAGTCTGGGAACAAGGGGTCAGGGTCAGCTAAATGTGTGAAACCTTGTCTAGGTGCTGACTGACTGACCCAAGTACCTGGTTTCACTGAGCTTGAAGGACATGACATTCAATCAACCTGCTGCCCTCATTTATAAAGGTTTTAAAATGAGTAATGGATCTTTCAAAGTGCTTAAAAAAAGTGTATTAATTTAATGTGACTGTGATTATGTGCAACATTTGTTTTAAAATAATTTAGTGATTTTAAATGTTTTTGCTTCATTTTGTTGTTCTAGGTAAAAAAATAGATATTTCCAGACACTGAAGATCTAGCCATGTCTGCTGCCAAATCCCGTAGCAGAGCACATGGCACAAAACTGAAAACACAAGCTGGAAAAGAAGAAATTCAGCAACAGAAACATGGAACAAAGAATGTCTCAAAAGCACCTAAACCTTCTTCCAAAGTTCATTCTGGTAAACCAAAAGGTAGGGGGAATTCACCCATTCCGGATCAGGATGAAGCCAAAGGTAGGGGGAATTCACCCATTCCGGATAAGAAAGATGAAGCCAAAGATAAAGTTAAGAATATAAAGGAAGAAAATAATAACAGAAGAATAGTGCAAGAAAAGAAACCACACAAAGAAACAGGGAAGCAATTGGCAAATGACCAAACTGTGCACAGCAAAGTACAACCCCATAGTAAGAATAGCAATTCTTCAGAATATAAGAGAACCAAACTCCAACCAACCCCCAAAACCACTCCAAGAAAGTCAAGGAGGATCAATAGAACCCCAGCCAAGACTGTGAACAAGAGAAGTGGCAGGGTGACAGGGTCCTCAGAAACTGAGGAGGAAGAAGAGGAGAAATCTGAGAGTGACGCAGGAAGCTCTGCGGAGGAGCACGAAGAGGGTGAAAGTAAAGATGAGAAGGAGGAGGAGGAGCCGGCATGTAATGAGACTGCTGAGACGCAGGGGAGCAAGACCAGCAGTGAGGAGGAGGCTGAGGTGTCAGACACACAGGGAGACACAGAGAGAGGGATGGAAGAATCAGCGGCAGAGGAGGAATCGGTGAAAGAACTCTCAGATGAAGATGTGACCAACAGTGAACCGGAGGAAGTACCTGCCACCACTGAAGAGGAAGAAGAGGAGGTCATAAGGTCAGAGGCAACTGACAGTGATGGGGGTGGAGAAAAGGAGATAACTAAAGGAAAACGGTGTCGACGGTCTGCCACTGATAAAACTGGCGGAAATAGGCGACTCAGACATAGGGCAAGTTCCTCTGGGACTGCTCAAGGGGGCAAACAAAAGATGTTTAAAAAAACAAAGGAAGATAAGCGAGCCGAGAAGGCTGAAAAACAAAGGGCCAAGGCGGAGAAAAAGGAGGCGGAAAAGGAAGCAAAGCAAAAAGCGAAGGAAGAAAAAAAGAACAAAAAGAAGTTGAAAAAAGAGGAAAAAGACTGCACTGTTCAAAAGGAGGTGCAGCCTCTGGTAATGGCCTCTCTAGCCAAGGTTGACACAGCAAAAGGGAAGGCCCAGCTGCTTCAGTTAGCCAACAAAACCAAGAATGTAAATGAAAAGACTGCGCCATTAGAAGATGAAGATGAAGAAGAACAGGATGCTACTCCCACGGCATCCAAAGCTGCCATAGGCCAGCGAATGATGCTTCTCAAAGTCAGAGGTAAAAGCTCCAAAGACAGCCCAGGGCCCGAACCAATGAAAGAGGAGCAACGGGATGCAGGAAGTCATGCCAAAGGCCGTGCCCAGAGTCTACTTCTGGGAAAGGCAAAGATGGCCTCTATTCAAAGTAGGACCAATAAGACATCAGAGAAGCCTGTTGAGGAAGCATCAGAGAGTGAGACTGCAGATGGAGGGTCCAACAATCCCAAGGAAAGTCTGATAACACGAAGAAAAAGTGTAACAACACTTGGCCGGGTGTCCTGCTGGATGCAAAAGAAAATGCCAAAGGGCTTAAATCTGAGAAAAAGGGTGTCAAATTGCACCAGAGCCATTGGGATCTCCCACTGGCTCTCGCTCCGAGCCCTTAAAAAGAAAGATGTGGGGAAAAAACCCAAGGGCAACTTCCTCAAGAACAGGTTGGCTATGAGAGTTGCCACAAAAAGTGACCTGGTAAGCAAGAAGAGCAAGGGCCCCTCTGAGAAGAGTGCTAAAGAAACACCCATATCCCAGGGGAAGGCAGAAGAGGAATTAGACGAGGCAGCTCCAGCTGCAGAGAAAGAGGCGGAAGCTAAATATGCTGTGGTGCTCCCCAGAATGAACAAACTGGGCCTAGGAAAGGTAGCCCAGAAAACCCAGGCAGCATCTAGCTCAACAAGCAGCACCACCACCTCAGAACCCAAACCCCCGAAACCAGGTGCCAGGCTCGTATTGCCGGTCAAACCGGACCTCGGACTCCTCAAAGCCGTCAAGAAACGCACGCCAGCGTTATCAACATCGGTTGGGGAAGCGGAAAGGAGTCCTGGGCCCACTGCCAGTGCAGTGGCACCGGGGGGATCGTCTGACACAGAGGACCGAAACAGGAAGACTGCCCTGCATAGTCAAAATGGTGTCAGCGTGCTCCAGGCTGCTAGGGGGAAATTGGGCACCTCCCAGATCAACCTGACAAAGATGGCCCTCTCTGGGGGAGGGGTCAGCGGTGGAGCCAGAACACCAGACCCAGAGAAGGAGCCTGTGCCTAGGATACCCAGGTCCGCTGACACGCCCATTCAGAATGGTGAGCCAGCAAGGCCAGTGTCGGGGAGGAGGACCTTCTATGAGGAGGATGCAGACAGGGAGGTGGCCCACCTGATGGGTGACAGGGGACAATACATTACACAGGTGCACTGGGCTGGGAATGCACGGATGAGTGGAGACCCTCAGGTAGGTATCAACCGAATAATCATTTATGTTTTTCTCTCTGAGGAACAAGTAGAATCTCATTCTGTGAAATGCCAGTAGATAAGTGAGATGTTTTCTTCGTGTTGTGTTAATTATACATTTGTTTCCACCAGTGAAGAGCTTTCTAAAAAATAATTTGTCACACAAGCTTCAGTGATTTTATGAGCACATTCTCCTCCTGGTTGTGTGTTTGGTGGTTCAGGACTGGCTGCGTGCTGAGCACCTGCTGCCCCACCAGACGGTGGAGAAGCTGACCAAAAGAACAGTGTATGACGACGAGGGCCAGGCCCAAACGGTCCCGGCCCACAACGGCAGAGGCCCATGGGAGTCAGAGGACCCTACACAGGACATGCTGGAGAGTCGCCTCTACAGCACACAAGTACTGATGCTGCATGAGTTTATAGGCCTGGCACAATGATTACATAATCGCCTAATTCAATTGTTTGGAGAGAAAAGAATATAAAAAAAAACGATTAAATGTGTTTAAAACTAAGTGATGCCTTTGTATATATAAGTTGTTTGTCATATCTGCCCTGTGCAATTTGTGATTACGAAAACTCAAAGGCAATCGTAATTATTTGTGTGACAATTAATCGTCAATTTAAAATTGTATGCATGAGAATGGACCTTGCACGTCCACCCTCTTAAAACTGCTCCATCAGTTAAATGCTGTGAAAATGTATTCAAAATGTAATCGTAAAAAGTGGGGATGCATGATATAATCTGTAGCATAATCTGAATTGGCCATATCATACAAATGCCATATCGGTATCGGAATCCAGATTATTTAATCGGTTTTCACCTGGAAAAAAGAAAATTCATCAATGAGTTAAATATAAATCAAAATAATTCCCTGTACCTCTAGTCTAGAACAAAAGCCAAATTATGTAAAATCTTAAGTAAAAATAAACGTTCTACACAACAGACACTTGCAAAAGAGTATAGGCTATTTATTGATTGATTCAATACTTTATTAACAGGCTTTTGGCCAAGCCCCTATAGGGCCTAGGCTTGTTTCCCTTGTGGTTCTCTGTATAATATCAGAAACGGTCAGAATCTCTATCGGCAGATATGACCCTGCAAATAATCGAAGATCGGATATCGGTCATAATTTCATAATCGTGCACCTCTAGTAAAACATTACTCGAAATTACATACCATAGCAAAGTTTTGTTCTCCTTTAAACCATTTTAATTGCAGGTGAACTCATTTATGGTGATGTCTACCGGTTTGAGTTTCAGCATCATCATTATTTCTACATCATCACTTATGGCCAGTGTTTATTGAAGGCTAGAGGACATAAAGGACTGCTACTGGTTAATTTATTTCCCAGTACAAAAGAGCATACAACACACTCTAGCATGCTGCTATGAGATTGCACTATATCAGCTATCACACGGCTCCACCACTGCAGGTGGATTGGTTACCTGCCGGGAAACGTTATGAGTGGACCATTTATCCCTAAGCTCTAACGGAGAAACATCAAGCCAAATGCAATGCTAATCGCACAAAGCGCTTTTTGCTGTAACTAAGCTTTACTTGGTTTTTTTAGAAAGCTATAAATATTCCAATTCCGCTAAACAGGAAGGTGAATAGGTAATGAGGGTGAACACACCATGTCCATTGTACTTCCTGCCTGGTTGTGTTCATCTTGTTTACTGTTGCCTTTCCTCTCTCAGGTGAAGATGCCAGGGAGTGACAGAGCAGTGGAGGTGGACGAGGTAGAGGATCTCTCCCAACTTGAGTGAGTCACACGCACGCACGCACACACACACTCACTCACAAAAAACATGTGTAAACAAAAACACATATGCACATGCTCGCACCCTCATACACAGACAATATATAAACATATGCCACAGTATAAACATAAACACAAATGTCTGACCACTGGTCCATCACTGTGCTCTGTCCTCAGAGAAGTGTCAGAGAGTTCAGTGCTTCTGAATCTGAAGAAGAGGTTTCATCGAGACTGTATTTATGTCAGTTAAGTGTCCTCATCCTCATTGACTGCTTACCTCATCCTGTGACATTCCTTCAATAAAATCTATGTCCTCGCCCTTTCCCTGATGAAATGACTATTACCATCTGTTATATCCCTTGAGATCTGTTGTACGTACCAATATGTTGCGCCAACATCCCTGTTGACTGGCTGTATCACATTCCTCTTCTCCTGTCACTCTCAGACATACATAGGGAACATGTTGATGTCGGTGAACCCCTTCAAGCCTCTTGGTATCTACACAGAGGAGCTGAGACAGCGGTACCAAGGCAAAGAGCAGCAGCGCAACCCACCGTGAGCATATAAGTCCTTCTCTCTGTTATAAGCTGTGAAGTGTCTTAGCTGCTGGACATGGCTACACTGAAGAATGAATGCTTTGCTCCTCAAGATTGATTTAGACAGAGGGTGGAATTGGGTGCAAGGCTGAGATTTTTTGTTGTAGTGACATACAAGTTCCTAATGTAACTGCACTCCTGTCTAATTGTTTGACATGCAGCCTTTTCTAGGTGCTCTAATTAATTATTGCTTTGTGTTGTGTCCAGGAGGACTATACAAGGGTGACAATTTAGGATGGGAAATGGGCTGGGTTGTAGGGCAGGGGTGAATGATGGGAGACATACTTTTCTTCCCGGTTCATTTCTTTATATATTTGTATCCACTCAATGTTGCACTACTACAAAAATACACTTTAAAAGTGCTGTAATTTATATGTTTTATTAAAACAAAAACTTAAAGCTCTATATTCCGATATATCATTGCGTTAGCAATAATATCTGGCCCGGCAAATCAATTTCATTTACGACATCTGACTGACTGTACCACATGTAGGCTATAATATCCAAATAGATTTAACTCCCACCTGAAGAAAGGTAATTATACTTTTATTCATGTTGAGAGGGCAGGCAGTTTGCATGTTCTCCCCGTGTCCCCTAGGGTAGATACCCTCACAAAAACATGCAGTAATCCTGGTCTCTAAACTGCCTCCCCCTGGCCAGCCGGGGCGCCTGATGGAGGGGAAAGGAACTGGTTGGAATAACGTGTTCCTTCCACGCGCTACGTCCAACCAGGGAATCTCCCCCCTGTCAGGTGTAAAGGAGCAACTTGGACACTCAAGCATGAAGGAAGCATGAGTTAAGTCTGTTGCTCTCCCCAGGTTGGCGGAGGGTGTGTAGAGCCCAGGATCACATTAGATGATTGACACAGGGGTGAAAAATGGGTTACAAAATCGTGGGATAAAATAATATATTTAAAGAGAGGGCAGGCAGTGGCACATGAATCAGGCCGTTTGGGATACTGTGGCACTGAACCCCACCTCATCTTTCCAATATTTTTTCAATATTCTGTTTTCACTTTGGATGGAAATAAAAACAGTTTCACATGCCTTGAACAATGCAGATTTCTCTCTGTATCTAAGAAGAGACCTTGAACAATTTGACTGTCTCTGTCTCCAGATAAAAGTAACTAAAAAGCGCCACATTCAAGGATGTTCCCTGCACAAAATTATTACATAGGCATTTCTATACAATGTGATTACACACACATCTATCAGTATAGTTATACCACACAAATTGTAAACATTTATAGCAATATAGCCTGGCTTTTATTAAGTGGTCTGTTGTAAATTCCAGGCAGTTCTTAAATTAGTCAGTGGATTATGTTCTGGCCTGCCATCTAATGGCTTAGAAACAAATTGTCCTGAGGTCACTTGCCGACCTCGATTAAATTGGTATCCAAACCTGATTTTCTTTTTAATAAAGAGTTTAATTGTCAATGGTTTTTAATGGAGCTTAACAAGATTTTACAAAATAAAGAACTGAAGGTCAATATACACACCCATATTAATATATATTAAGTTAAAATTTGAATAATAGCATTATTAGCATACCAACATCAACATTTACTTGTTAGCATTGCAAACCTATTTGCAACATGAGTGTGCAGCATGAATTAACTAGAAAATAAATTGTACTGATCATAAATTAACTAGAAAGAAAATCACTTGGCATGAAATAACTAGAAGGAAAGAAAATCACGGCAAATTACATTATACATTTCATATTCTATCATAACAATCAGTGAATTTACATTATACTCATTTACACATGTTTATCCACCCATGGAAGCTCAGTGGAAACCTGCAGTCAAAGACCTTTAGCAATGCCCATTGCCTGACCAACTGACCAATAATCTCTAGCCAAATGCCTCCAGCTTGCCTGCCTGAAGAAACAATGGCGAATTCAGTAGCCCACATTAGCAATGTCAACTTAGATTCCAAAAGTCTCTCCTACCGCCATTGCCATTACTATTGTGGGTGTTTCACTTTACGTTTTTTCTTCTACAACAGTCATGTGTATGCCATGGCTGATGCAGCCTTCAACCATTCCCAGAACTCCACTGAAGAACATTGCATTGTTGTAAGGTATTGTGTTTGTGGAGAAACCATATTTGCCCTATTTTCATTAAAAAAATGTTCTTGAAACATATTCTTGTGCCATATGGTTGTTGTAGGTCTCTATGTTCAGGCTGATATAAATCAGGCTCTCTTTGCAGTGGTCAGAGTGGTTCAGGGAAGACTGAAGCTACCAAGCTGATCGTTCACTACCTCAGCTCCATGTACCAGGGCAGAAATGACAACCTGCGACAGGTACACTTACAGTATGGGACAGCTCCTTATATAAGAGTATAACACCTCTTAATCCCCACACAATTCCCAAACCAAGTTAGTATTATAATGCATTATTGCATTATTTTTTAAATGTTCTTAAAATATTGTTACCACCTTTATTTCTCCTTGTCTGTCTGTCTGTCTGTCTGTCTGTCTGTCTGTCTGTCTGTCTGTCTGTCTGTCTGTCTGTCTGTCTGTCTCTACTCTACTCTACTCTACTTTACTCTACTCTACTCTACTCTACTCTACTAGCCTATGGAGGTTCTTCCTATACTGGACAGTTTTGGAAATGCCAAGACCATCCTGAACAACAACTCCAGCCGCTTTGGAAAATTCCTCCATGTCCACATTCTCCAGTAAGTCCACCCACACTCCCCTATCCTATGCCTTTGTGTATTTTGTTATATTTCACCTGTTTATTGATGTAGATTACATTTGATCCTTTAGTCTCTCCCTCTGAAGACATTGCTTGTGGTTGTATTATGTGCGGACTGAGTGTCTCCTCCTGTCTTGTCATTGGTCAACTAGTGGGGTCGTTGTAGGGACCTCATTGTCAAAATATCTCCTTGAGAAGTCCAGGGTTGTCTTTCAGGTAAAGACATCGAGTGAGGTGTGCAGTGTCCTCAAAATAGCTATTGTGGATGAAATGCTGTGCATGAAGTGATGCGGGAAGTAGGTATGGAATCAACCGATGACTCTAACTAGGCCTTGAATCTCTTTTTCCTTTGTAGGCCAAAGAGGAGAGAAACTACCATGTGTTCTATGAACTGCTGGCTGGTATGAACGAGTGGGATAAACAGGAAGTCTATTTGCAGGGAGCAGAGACCTACTACTACCTCAACCAGGTTTGTCTTTGCTTGCTTACTCTTCTTTTCTTCATCGCTGTATTTACCCCCCCTCTCTCTTGCAAAGGATCTCTCACAATGTGCATTGTTGTCTCTGTCAGGGTGGTGCCTGTGAGTTAAAGGGGAAGCAGGATAAGCAAGACTTCCAGCTCTTGGTCCAATGTTTTGAGACAATCGGTCTCCACGCCGACCAAATTTCCACCATCTGGGCCATCCTGTCTGCCATCCTCCAGCTAGGCAACATCTGCTTCAGTTCATACGAGGTGTCTGTATACATATACATAGCGTGTGTGTGTGTGTGTGTGTGTGTGTGTGTGTGTGTGTGTGTGTGTGTGTGTGTGTGTGTGTGTGTGTGTGTGTGTGTGCGTGTGCGTGCGTGATATAAACCAGTGTCATCGTTTTCAGAGTGAGTCGTTTGAGGTCGCTCGTATCTTCAGCGAGGCTGAGGCCAGGAGAGTTGGCTCCTTGCTGCAGATCTCCTCAGAGGCTCTGCAGACAGTCATCACCCACCGTGTCACAGTCAGTTGCTTTCTCCTATAGAACTACTGTATACAGTACATTTTCCCTAGCCAACAGTCCTGTTTCTCCCTGTGTGCTGATCCTCGTTCTGTTCCATAGGAGACTACTTATGACAGGATCTACTGCCCTCTGTCTGTGGAAAGTGCCATAGAATCCAGGTATGAACAATTGTGACTAGACTCATCATTTGCTCGTATAGTGATTATTCCTGGAAAAAGAAGAAGAAAAGAAGTAGAGAGCATTAAGGTTTTGTGGAACAGCTACATTTAAAAACAAATGTCTCCCGACTCTCCTCACTGAAAAGCTTTTCTCCGTTTCTCTGCAGAGATGCCATTGCCAAGGCCCTGTATTCCGTGCTGTTTGACTGGCTATTAGAACAGATCAATGATTGGCTGAGCCCTACGGAGATGGACAGCACAGTGGGAATAGTGGACATATATGGCTTTGAGGTTGGTACCTTGTCTGAGATGAAATACTCTACATCTCCGTCTGAAATATAAAGTGTGAATCATGGCATGTCATCTCTGGTGTTGTTGTAGGACCTCGGAGTAAACAGCTTTGAGCAGTTTTGCATAAATTTTGCTAATGAGCAGCTGCAGCACTTCGTCAACTTGGCGGTGATCTCTCAAGAGCAGGTCAGTGAAACCTCTATACTGACCTCCAGGCATCTTACATTTGTTTGTTTCCCAGACACTGGGTTGCATGTTTTTTTTTGCATTGCTTTCCGAAATTACGTCACGTGGCAGCCAAGTCTATGGACTTTTAATGTTTGTTTAGGGTACCGGTAGTTATAATGTAATCTTTTGCCAGCCAAGTCTATGGACTTGGTCTGTTTAGGGCAGTAAATAACAGTGTTAGACGTCATCTCGCATCTAGTCTTGTAATACATGTATTTACGTTACGTTTTTCACAGACATCAACCTTGCCCTAAAAATCTGGACGTCCCTCACTTCAATGACAAAAGATAGCAGGAAAATAGCATGGGCTAATTTCACTAGTTTGGGTCCCGGCCCGGGGAGACATTGAATTCCCCTTTTGGGTCTCGAGCTAAAACGTTTGGGAACCACTTTTTGAGGGCTATCAGTGTAGATTTTTGTCTTACACAAACATTACATCCCCATTGACAATGCATGAAGACTTTTACGTCATAGACAAAGTGTCTGAGCAATTTACAATTTAGGCATTTAGCAGACGCTCTTGATCCAGAGCGACTTACATTTAAGCAAAAACAAAAGCATGGCATACATTTAAGCAAAAACAAAAAACATGGCATACATCACATATATCAAAAGTAGTTATCATGAATCATGTATAGGCATAGTATTTTACATCATCATGATGATGTACGATGATAAGCGCGCCCCTCACTTCACACAGGTGTGATTTAAAAATAAAAATTATATAAAGTAATGTATACAAAGAACCTTGTGTGTTTTTTTTGTCCAGGAGGAGTACAGTGCAGAGCAGATCCAGTGGTATCCTATGGCGCTCCAGAACTTTCACTCATGTTTGGACATAATCTCCGCCAAGCCACACGGCATCCTCCGCATACTGGATGACCAGACCTGCCTCCCACAGGTACTGTACATGCAGACATACCCCCCCACATACACATATACAGTACACACTCATGGACAAACTGAATTTCTACATGTCCTTTGAACTCTCTCTCTCTCTCTCTCTATCTCTCTCCCCAACAGTCCACTGACCACACCTTCCTTCAGAAGTGCCACTATCACCATGGTAACAGCCCCTACTATGCCAAACCAAAGATTCCACTGCCAGTCTTCACTCTTTATCACTATGCCGGTTCTGTCACCTATCAGGTATGACGACACGCTGATATGGACCCATTAAGACCTGAGCTGAGACCCATTCTACAAACGCCTTCTAAATCACTAGTTCTCACACCGTTTCATGTCAAGGACCCCCAAAATTATATTTATTTGGAATCCCCGTCTGAAAAATGTTTTGTGCCAGGGAACCCCAGAAAAGAAGATTTGTGTAAAAAGAAATGTGTGTGAAGCCTTTGGGGTCATGCACAAAGTCGATAGACTAGGCTGCCACATGACGTCACGGGGGGCATGAATAAGACAAAACATAAAAAGTCCATAGACTTGGCTGCCACAGGACATCATGAAGGGCACATTCAAAGCCCGGCTGTTTGGAAATAGACCATCAAGCTCACAACATGTCGTGAGTTTTTGTGCAGCTTGTTGTGAAGCTATTATGTCCAGGATAGAACTTTTTCCAAAATATCTTCAATAATATATTATGAATATTTGTGAACAACATGAATGAATATTATTTGGGGGTCCCTGGTAGAAAATATTTTCAGATAGGCGTTCGGCGGCCAAATAAATATGAATTTGGTCTTTGAGGTGACCATGTTTGAGAACCACTGGTGCGCCTGATGTAGCTCTATAGTGACCCCTCCTGGACGGAATCTGGGGAAGATAGTGAAACTCCTTTCCTTAGTTTCCTAGATAGTGAAAGTCCTTGCTGTCAGTGTCAGGTGGGAAGAAGCAGCTATAATGACCATGTGTATCCGAGGACGAGGAGGCATGCAGTTGTCTCTACACCCTCTCCAGGTCAACATTAGGGGGCTTGGCAGCAACAAAGTCTGCATAAAAGTCTCTCTGTCCCCAGGTCCACAATTTCATAAACAAGAACCATGACCATTTCCGCGCAGAGGTGTTGGAGTTGTTCGCCAGGAGCAGGCTGAAGGTGAAAGAAAAAAAACAACACAACCTACCCACACATTGTTAGTGTTCCCTAAATATGATGGACATGATGCTCAGAGAACAGTGCTGCCAGCTCACGCTACTGCTACTGTACTTTAGTTAGTCACTTACTGAATATCGTATCGTTGCCTTGTACGGCATGTTCAAAACGGTTACTTTTCCCATAATGGAATGATTTTTATTATTTTTGTAGATTGGCAATTTTTGCTACTTTTATGTGACAATGTACTTTCCCGAAGTAAGGCATTCATTTACAAGAAAAATAAACATAAAAGGTGAAATATGCAGATCCAAGATTTCTGCCCAAGCCCTATGTTGATAATTGGTTCATTCACCGGCTGTGTCCCAGATGGTCTCCGAGTTGTTCCAGAAGGTTCAGGACGCCTACGTTCAGCAGAGGGAGCTGGGTGGTAGGAGAGGAAAGGGCCTCCGTCACCAGCCTTGGACCGTCTCCTCACATTTCCAACAGTCGCTCGCCGAACTCATAACACGCCTGGAAAGGTACATGGATGGATCACCATGCAATGACTCACTCCCACTCCCATCATCTAATGCAGTTTCACTTTTACTCTTGAGGGGGGATATTAAACCAGCTGGAAATGTAAAACAAGATAATTAATGAACCCTAGCGTTCATGTTCTTCTGAATTTGGACAGAGGTGAACATTTGGTGAAAATAGACGAACATAATGCTTTTTTTAATATGGCTGTTTTATTTTAGAATGAACCTGTGTTTCTTTCTTCATTTTGTTCCCTCTGTGCCTCTAGGTGTAAAACCACGTTTGTCCGTTGCGTCAAGCCAAACTACGTAAAGGTAAAGTATTTGTCACACGGACGTTAACCTGTAAGGTTACATTTGGAAATAACTATTCAGTCAAACATGTTTGACCTGCATGGGAGCCTGTCACAATAATTACACAATCACCTATTTTTCATAATAGAATACTTTCCATTCATTTGAATAAATTAATGTGTTGAAACATTGTCATTGGAAAAAAAATACATTTGTTCTCCAGACTGCACAACGCCTTGTGATGCGTCACATTGAGCTTTTAGATTCACTATTTTCATTATTTAAAAACGTTGTTACTGTGTGTGTGTGTGTGTGTGTGTGTGTGTGTGTGCGCGCGCAGCTCCCTGGCATCTTCGATGTGGATTATGTGCTGGACCAGCTGAGGCATGCTGGAATGCTGGAGACAATTCACATCAGGAAAGAGGGATACCCTGTCCGTCTCCAATACTCCTACTTCATGGAGAGGTGCTGAGCAGCACACACACACACACACACACACACACACACACACACAGTACAAATCATCTGTATTCATTTATTTCCAGAGAGTGTAAAAATAAATTAGAGGATTTTGTTGTACCTGTATCTTCGTATCTTCTCTAGTCGAGTACATTATATTATATAGTATAATAGTATATTCTCTGTTCACTTTTTCCCTGTCTCTCTCTGTGTGTCAGGTATGGAGTACTGTTGGCGCAGCGCTCCACCCAGGCTACAGACAGGGACCAGACGGTGTCTCTGTTGCGGATGATGGAGGCGGAGGATGGACAGTATCAGCTGGGACTCACCAAGGTATCATCCACGTGAGCTTGTAGATCGGCTATTTTCAAATGGCCGAAATGGATATAGGGCTGAAGTGTTCTGTGATAATAATCGAAATCTACAAAGTGACTAGTAGCTAAAGTTTTCAACTAACAGTAATGTAACTCTTGAGAATGTAAAATGAGGTTACATTTTCCACTCTCAAGAGTTAAAGATCTATAAGGGTCCATTTGGTTACCAACTCCATCATTTAGCTGGGGGCCACCTGGAACTCCCCCAGAGTTATTGTTGAAGTGTCCTTGAGCAAGACTCTGAACCCCTAATTGCTCCCGATGTGTAGGTTTGGTGCCTTGCATGGTTTCCTCCGGGCATCGGTGTGTGAATGTGTGTGTGAATGGGTGAATGAATGTAATGCACAATCTCTGTAAAGCACCTTGGATAAAGGTGCTATATACAGTAAATGCAACATTTACAATTTACCGACCATTGGTGGTTACACCGCTGCCTGTGTTTTGTTTTGTGTGTTTTACCAGGTGTTCATGAAGGAGCTTCTGTACCAGCGTGTGGACGACAAATGGAGCAGCACACAGACCTGGGCAGCCGTCACCATCCAGCGCAACATCAGGGGCTTCATCTGCAGGAGGAACTTCAGGTTCTTCAAGCAGAAGGCCATCGTCATCCAGAGCCACATACGAGGACACCAGGCCAGGTAGGAAAGCCCAAGGGAGCGTGACTGTGACTGTGTGTGTGCACAGAAGAGGTGATGAAGCACAGAAACACATGTCAAGAGAGAGAGAGTCTGAAAATGAGGTCACTCATTTTTTGAGGTCACTCATCTGAAATGAGGTCACTGTCTGAGTGAGCAGTGACGTTCAATATGTTCCTAGGTGACCGATGCCCCCTGTCTTCTGCAGGAAGCACTACAAGCGCTTGAGGCAGTCCATTACTCAGTTTTGGGCGGTCATGATGATAACGAGGAACACCATCAACAGACGTCATTGGAGGAAGGTACATATGCACGCACACATAAACATGGAGGAAGGTACATATGCACGCACACATAAACACACATAAACAAACACCCAATGGGAGAAAGACAGATAATAGCGAGACTGAAGGACACAGTCACACAGAGAGAAAGATCCTGACTTGGTTTCTTGGCAACCATTTTGTTTTGTTTGTGACTTTATAGTACTATAAATCCCTGCCCTGACCTCTCTTGTGCAATAAAAGCAGCGTTGGAAGAACTACGGTATATTGAAGACGTAACTTGAAAATTACACCCATCCCTGTTATCCACACCCTAAAAACCCACCTCCTACGTGTATTGTATTGTTAGATCTCTCCTTCGATGTTTGTCACCCACAGTGCTAGCTTACATATATCCAGTTGTATTAACAAGTCTTGTTCTCTTTTATGCCAGGCAGACTTTGAACTTTGCCATTGTTGTCAGTGGGACTGTTTATAATGTTAAAAGTGATCCATTTGTTTAAGTTGTAGGGTTGGACGAATGTGTTGATGTTGAATGTATTGAATTCCACACCCTTTTTGTGATGCTGTGAGGTTTAGAAATGATTTCTTGCTGCCACAAGTTGGGTTGACATACTGTACACCTTTGGGTGTCACAAGTCTAAAGGTCGGCAACAAGCCATTCAATGCATTTGTCACAGTGGCCACATGTACGAGTGTTGCTCGTACATGTGCTATACAATCATCTTTAACTACAGGATGTATGTACAGATCATAAAGAAAGATGTTGTTAACTCTGTAAGGAAACTCTTTAATTAAATTAAATTAATTGACTCTTTAATTAAAGCTCTTGATTTGAAAGCGGTTGAAATGTTCCTCATGCCACGTTCTGATAGGTGTCTGTACTCTGTGATTATTAGGTTATAGACATTGTAGCCAGGGCCAGTGAAATCAAGCTATTTTGAATTGATTATTATTTTTTAAATCGATTTGAAGGGTTAGGGTTAGGATAGGGTTAACTTTCCGGAGAAAGTTACAGGAGTGCATATGGTGTTTGATGTGAACTTTAAGCTTATCATAAAAAAAACAAGAATTATTTTTTATTGACTGTCTTGTTCAAAGATTTCTTGATAAACAAAGCCTTTCAGTTGCTCGTCACTTCAGTTTGGGACGTGAGCGGAGTGACAGTCCATTATTAGACACATCCTCCTGAAATCTGTAACGCCACCTTCTACGTCTCATTCCCTTTTTCACATTTTCGACCCCAACCCTGAAGCTGAAAATAGCCGATCTACAAGCTCATAACACGTCGCAGCACGACAAATAGATCTGGCATAATAATTCTGTCCCTAATGAACTTGAACCTTTTCCTAATTACAAACATAACTGTAAAACTATTTTTGCATCATAAAGGAACCATTCATATTTATCAGATTCTACTATAATTATGGGGACATTTGGCCTTCACAAATATAGTAATAATATAAATATATAATATAGTAAATAGTAAGTGTATACACACACACACACACACACACACACACACACACACTCACACAGTCTCTCTCAGACACACACACACACACACGCACGCGCACGTCAACACTCACTTCTGTGCACACCTTCAACCACACTCTGTCTCGGACTTCAACCTCTATTACTGAAATTGGAGGCGGCAGGGCATCTCTCCTTCCGTCTACTGAAACCTTTCCTCTCAGACTTGGTTCCAACCCAGATGCACTGACAGGTAGGCTTTCTCATTCTTCTGAATATTTTGCGTTAGCTTTATAGCAAAGATGTTATTACTTCACCATTGTTGTTTAATCAGTCTGGTGTGGAACCCATTGCAGAATGAATAATTGTCAAGGGAGATGCATTTCGGTGTTAGATTTCAAAACAGCATAGAGTCAGGTTATGTTTCTTGACCTGTGCTTGTCTGCCGTTCTCGCCTTCTTCTCTTTTTAATTGGCTCTGGGCTAAATAGAATGTTGGATCGGTGTATTATTTTGTGTTTCCAATCCCACGGTGTCATTTATTGTGTGTTTTATTACCGGCACAGCAATTGGAGTTATTGTTTTATTATAGGGTTGGACTATGGACAGTGTAGTTCAATCTGCTGCTCACAGAGAGCAAAGACTATTGAAGTTTAAGTTACTTCATATTATGATTCAAAGCTCTTGCCTACTATGAATATATATTTTTTAAATGAGCGGTTGAATTCTCACAGTAAAGATTTCATATAGTATAAACACAATTTATACTGAGACATATATTGTGTGGACATCGCTTTATGACGAATTCCTGTTCTGTTCTTTGGCTATATAGAAGTGTCTATTTGTACGTCTCTAAATGTTTTGATGAATTGAACAAGGTGGACCCTCTTGTAAACAAGTGTAATGCTTTATTGGGTCGTCCACTCACAGTTAACAGTCTTTGTAATAAATATTTCAATCAATCAACTCTTATATTAAGCTTTATGATGATGATTAGTCATCTTATATTTGATTTAAATCCTTTCAGGAAGTGGTGTGGTTGGGCATGGCCTACTGTGTCCTCTTTGTTTGCACGAACCCCATTTCCTGAAATATGTCATCATCATTATGTACTGTTAATATAATATGACATAATATAATATGTAAGGATTATATCGATATGTGGACAAAATGACCTGACGATCAACAGTAAAACATTTGACCCTCCAAAATGTCAAATTGCTGATGAAAATCTAGTGAGATTGAAACATTAAACAGCCATACAAAACTGTTGAGCTGCCTGAGAACCAGCTGTGCAGATAAAATGTTTACATCAACTGTTATGTGCTTAGCTCACACCAATGTGTGTCCTGCAGTGTCCACTTTATCTTGCAATGTGAAGTATCACCAGCTCTAAATTTCTGTATGTAAAGGAAATACCTTATTTCCAAGCTGTAAACGTCCTGATAAAAGGCACTCTTTCTGGACTCTTGTAACTGTGACCAGTACTGGAGGTGGGGCCACGAGCACATGGGTGGCACAGGCCTATATAACAAGATGTGTTGCTAAGAATAGCATTCCTGATGTAGAAATGAAGGAGTGCTGAGTGTTTGCTTGTGGTCCCAGGATAAAAGAAGCTCACTCACCTGAGAGTGTTTACAGTGTACAGTATAATAAGAGTTTATTAATTACTGGACCACAGGGAAGGTAAAACTCTAAATTCTGAAGCTGTGGACAATTATGGATTTTGATTTGTTTCTCTGTGATATTGTGTATTCTTTTGTCAGATTGTAGTGTTCTATTTAACCAGAATTCCTACCTGCGGATTCATCTCTTGTATGAATATCCGGCAAGTTACTGTAGATAAGAGCACTATGATTGACAAGATGATAGACTGGCCAAGCAGTGTGATCGATCTACTCACCAAGGAGTGTGTGTGATTGATCGACTGACCTGCTTTCACTTCCAGGAAAACAAAGAGCGAAACAAAGTAAAGGCTGCCACCAAGGCTGAGTCTGTCTCCCCTGGAATGGTAAGTTTGATTATTAATCTGACACTGATTCCATGATAAAAACATCTATTCAACAACATACAGTTCTTCTACTATAGTAGTTCTTCAGAAACAATCCCACTGTGTTGGGAAAGGAGGAATTATACTTCCTTCTGTAATTACTCCATGTGATAATAATTAATAACCATACTCCAATATTTACCTGTTTTATTTTCCTACTAGGATGTGGGGATGCTGGAGATCCCGGCGGAGTTATCAGCCAGACTTCGCAGTGCGGAAGGTCAGCATTCAGATTACAATATATGATTCAATTGTATTTGATAAAACTACACACACACACACACACACACACACACACACACACACACACACACACACACACATCACATCACATCACATCACATCACATGAAATGTATGAATACTATGGTAGTCCATCACTGAGTCGTCGGTGTGTTATTGTTGTTCTTTGTGTCTCCACCAGGGCGGCAGCATGCTTCAGGGGTCACAGAGGTAGCACCCCCCCAGGTGAAGGCGGAGCACCAACTCTCCTTGCCAAAGGATATAGATAGATACCCATTCTCTCGCTATGCCAAATTCATACTGAAGGTAAGCTACAACACACTGTATACCTACTGCTGTACACATGTATGATATGCTGACACTTTTGGTAGACGCTTGCCCAGATTCCTATACTCCCTGATAAATGAGACGATTCATTGAAATGTAAAATATATATAAAATAAATATAAGTAAATACTCAAGTATTCAAAGGTACAAGTTCGGCCTGGCTTAGGGAAAAGGGAGCTTGCAGATCGTCTATTTCCACTATATACTTGAAATAGGGCTTAATTCATAATATATTTTTGTAAGTTTGGGTCCCTTCCTAGAAATGTATTGGAGTCAAAAGTACAGTGTTTCTAATTCTAAAGGTCAAGTAAAGGTACTTTATTTACTGATGAGTTGTGTCTTTCTAAGGACACATGGTGCCAGCCTCAGGACCACCCCCTCCAGAGACCCCTGAGCCCTCTGGAGCCCGACGATGCACGCACCGCTCTGGACCTCTACAAACTAGTCAGTCTTGTGTGTGTGTGTGTGTGTGTGTGTGTGTGTGTGTGTGTGTGGGGGGGGGGGGGGTGGCTGTGGGTGTGGGTGTGGCACAGTGTGTTTTGCCTTTGAGTGACTTTCTATTTCAGAAGGGAATTAATTCAGTCTGTAAAGAGCCTTAGCCACTTGAATCCCAGCATCTCAATTCTGAGGGGGGATTTTACCAGAAACAACAGATTGAAAAGCTCGCAACGCATTGTGAGCTGCTTGTAGATCTGCTATTTCTGGTGAAGATAGTTGGAGTGTAGAAGGAAGCACCAGACCAAATAACTCGGGTCCGTTTCACTAAGTAATTACGGTAGTATGGCGGGTTTATGTTGTTAAACTGCTCACACCGCCACGCAGACTGCGGCTTCAAATACTCTACGCTGAACACAATGTCTGACCGTATTGGAGTGTGGGAAGATGAACAGGGGAGGACGTTCTCTGTCACTGCACTATGGAGTACATTTTGAGTATCTGCCAATACTGATTTTTCCCGATCCAATATAGAACACTTATGCCATATCACAATAGTACAATATCCAACATCACAGACAGTCTAATATTATGATAATGGATATAATATTGATACTAGGGATGTCCCGATCACGTTTTTTTTTTCTCCTGATCCGATTCCAATCATGACGTGATCGGCCCCAATGTCCGATCACATGATCGGATCGGGACAACCGTATAGGCATAATTACTAAATTGGGTTAGCACTTTCGTTTATATACGTATTGTGTTTTTCTTTGTCAGGTGTTGCGATTTACAGGTGACTCCGACCTCAGTGACTGGCAGGAGTATATGTTAGGCAACTACATTGTGGAGAAAGGCCAAAGCCGCCCAGCCTTGAGGGATGAGATCCTGGCCCAGCTGGCCTACTGCACCTGGGACAGCAGAGAGGACGAGAGCAGCCTCAGAGGATGGCTGCTGCTTGCCTGCTGCCTCAGTGCGTTCACCCCCTCACCGACACTGGACAAACCCCTGCTGAAGTAGGTTGTTGTAGCCCTGGTTCGTCTAGACTGGTTAGCTTACTTGACGCACAGAAATGGCAACAGTTCAATTCTCTGTGTTGATAGGTTCCATTTGGACTATCTGAGTTACAAATGGTTGAATTCACTTTCATTTCATTCTACCATGACGAGATTGATGTGCTACTCCATCGTTTTGTTAACCATTTAATTTCAAACGACTAAGAATTACATAATTGTTCGAACACCCTGACTGGAATGAATAATTACAGTCACCCACATCTGTTTTTTTTTTTTTTTAATATTTATTTATTGAAAATGCAGACATTTCTTTGCCTTTGGCACACTGGCAGTCAGTATACGACAAAAAAACATCATTACATAGAATACACAAATGCATTAAAATACTATATAAAATAGTAATTAAATGCATTCCCATAACACAGCAACAGTGATCATGCATGGGCTGTAGCGATTAGATGGTAGAGATATTTAATCATGTTCTTATTTAAAATGTCCAGTGCACTTGGCACAATCAAGTCTTTTTCTTTGTTAATGCCACTCTTAGCCTCCTGCCTGATGGTACGAGATCAAATGATACATTGTAAAACAAATCGTGAAAACACAGATCTCCAAGCCAAGCGATGCAGCTTATTGTGAGCTTGTAGATCGCCTATATATACATGCCCAAAACTGGAAGGCCAAATTGAAAGTGGTTAAAAAGTGAAGGTGCCGGTGTTTTCCCTCTGTCCACTTTTCCTTTCTAGGTACGTGTCAGACCGCAGTCCAGGCGAGTACCGCTCTCTGTGCCAACACAAGCTGCTGACCTCTCTCCAGCTGCCCGCCCCTGCTGCCCGCCTCTACCCCCCCACTCAGCTGGAGTGGACCACCAACAAGCGGAGGGGCAAGATGGTGCTGGATGTACACACCTTCAATGGTATTGAGACTTTATCTCTCTCTGTTCCTCTCTGTGACTGTTGTGGCCTCTGGAGCCAGACTGATATACCAATTTAGCCAATAGATGAGAGATTATTTGACATTTTTGGATGACATCTGTAGCTGCAATTATGCAGCCAATTTGTTCCGATTTTAAGCACTTTCAAATATGTCATTATTGAACGGGGTTCAGGGGCTTTTTTCCATATAAGTACATGTAGCCTACTGTATGTTCTCAAATAGAAACATTAATCAAACCAAAGTTTTTCAGATTCATTCGAAGATTATGCATATCGGTCAAAGCATCGGTAATCATGGTCTAGGACTCCAAAATCAGGATTGCATTCAGACCTTTAAATAATCTGGCATTGGTCAGGCTGCTCGTCAGAAAACCGTGCGTGCGTGCGTGCGTGTGTGCGTGCGTGTGATATGTATGTGAGCGAGCTTTATCAACGTGATTAAATGGTCCGACTCCTTTCCTCTCTTTCCTTTTTTTTCAGATGAGAAGTTGACAGCTGAGGTGGAGTCCTGGACCACAGGAGAGCAGCTGGCATCATGGCTTCTCCTTTTCAGGTAGCCATGTAACGTCTAAATGCAGATATTTGTGCCTGGCAATGTGACCACTGTCCTGCCTGCTTATCTCTTTAAAGGTTTAAAGGTGTGCCTATGACATTTTATTGCATCATTATAAATAATAAGCTCATGAGCACACAGATGCAAATCAGTCCTTTCATTGGTGAAAATAAAAACAACTACCGGTATATGGTTTGACACTCCACAGTCTTCCTGGTTTCATTGCTATAGTAATATAAAATAATAGATCTGCTATTTTCCAGGCCATTTTTGTGGCTATTTTAAATGCCATATCGTGTGTGTGTGTGTGTGTGTGTGTGTGTGTGTGTGTGTGTGTGTGTGTGTGTGTGTGTGTGTGTGTGTGGTGTGTGTGTGTGTGGGTGTGTGTGTGTGTGTGTGTGTGTGTGGGTGTGTGTGTGTGTGTGTGGGTGTGGGTGTGGGTGTGGGTGTGGGTGTGGGTGTGGGTGTGGGTGTGGGTGTATGCGCATGCATGTGCATGTGCATGCCTGTAGAGGCGTACCTGAGGGTCCACAGGGCTGGTCAGTGTCTCTGCTGGCTGATGAGGGCTGGTCAGACCTGGCGGGTTCTGACTTCGTCATGGACCTGCTGGCTGGTGCTGAGGCTGAAGTGGTGCCTCCACCAGGCACACCGTCCTCCCAGGCCTCTGACTACCTCTTCAATGGGGAAGGAGACAGGTAGAGAAAAGCCAACATCTACAGTGCATTTATACCCACAACCTTAGACTTATCTAATATGTAGTTGACTTATTTGATATTTTTCATCTTTTTGTCAATTTGACATATGTCAAATTGACAAACAGATGAAAAATATCACAAATTATGTATTACATATAACATATTATGTTATCTTTAGCTTGTAACTTTGTTGTGCTCTTTTGAGGAAAGCTCTAAATCCAAACCAGGATGGGCTGCATATACCCTCTAGACCACTAACTGGTTCCCAAACACACATTTTTATGGGTCCTTTTATTTTTGTTTCCTACATTTTGTTTTTAATTATTATTATTTTAAAACATATAAAAAAAAAAATCAAAGCCAAAACTAAAAAACTAATTCAATGATTTCTTCAGCAATTTCATAAAGAAATCGAAGATTTCTACAAGCTCACAACCACAGCACGAAGATCTGCTATTTTTAGTAGTTTGGGTCCCGGGCAAATGTCTAATCTCTTTTTTGGTCTTGAGCCTAAAGGTTTGGGAAACACTGCTCTATCCTATACTCTTTCCTTTGCTTTCTCCAGGATGGTAAATCGAGATCTGGACGGCTTCATCCCACCGGCCCCCTCTATGCAGGCTCCTGAGCTGCCTGCGTTTGACTCAGCCCCCTGGAGCAGAGATTACCCAGCAGAGGGTAGGCATTCATGTCATTTACACCCAAGCCACACCCAAAGTGTGCCTTGGGTCCAATGTACAGTATCAGGTCCTTGGATTTACTTTGTTCTTTTTCTTATTTCCGATCATGGATTTACTTTCACTTGGTAGTGTTCTTGCTTAATTAATTCACCCAGAGTGGCCGACTGGCTGGGTCAATAAGGAAGTAATTCTTTATTGATGGTTGATGGCTTCAGCCACTAATTTATTTAACCCTCGCGGCAACACTGGAGCCATCAGATCCTGTTGTGTAATATTTGTTTCCGCTCCTCTGCTCCATGTTTCCAGGTCGCGGGCGACAGATGGACGCCTACCTAGATGACCTATTTGATCCCGTACTGGACCAAGGACCTCCAGTCAGTGTTTTAAAACCTCTCTTCCATTAATTTCATAGCTATATACTATGCACTATATAGTTGCATGTGTTCCTAGTTCCTACGCTCGCTTATACCTGAAATTGTCACATATGGGTTTCACAAAAGCACACATTGATCCTGTTACTAAACTCTTCTTCTTGTATAAGCTTGTTCCAATGGATTGTGTATCTCCATTTGTATCTTATTACAATGTGTGGTTTGTGTTTCCTTCCTTCTTGGGCGTGATTGTGTGTGTGTGTGTGTGTGTGTGTGTGTGTGTGTGTGTGTGTGTGTGTGTGTGTGTGTGTGTCTATAGGACATGGAGAGAATGGCCATGTTAAATCGGAGGATGAGAGGCGGAGGAGGTGTCGGACCGATGCACCCTGGCATGTATGGAGCAGGTAGGACCTTCCATCCATCCATCAGTATATCCCTCTCCACCTTCACAAAATCTATCACTTTTAGCTTATGATGGCCTGGTATATTGTTGTTGTACTGAATTGATTCAGGATTGTTTTTAATCTTTTTCCCCATTTCTTATATCTCAATTTAGCCATTTTGCCAATTTCCACTTCCCCTTGTTCAGCCCCCTACTGCAGTGGTTCAAAGTGTGGTCCACGCACCCTCAGGTTTCCTTGAGGGGGTTCTAAATGCACTCTTACAGGTCTGAGAGTTTACAAATGGAACCAAATGGACCCTCATTGGTGTTAAAGTTTAGGCGGCGCTGATGGCCAAGTCTACCATTATAGGCTCTGATGCTCTGACAGCACGTCCTGTGTTGGATTCCCAAGGCTGGTGGACCATTCCTGCACGTCAATCTCCACTGTACTATCATTAAAGGCAGAAAAGCCTATATATATAAAACATACATTTAAAAGTTTGAGAACCACTGCCCTACTGAACACTGAACAGGCAACCGCATCAGTCCCTGGCAGTCTGTCCACCCTCAAATACAGCCCATTGGGGTGTCCAGAGAAGCCGGAGGAATCAAACCCTTATCGGTAAAGAAAGCGTGGTGGTAGTCCTCCCGTTGGGCGTCTCACTTGCAGGTTAGTCAGTAGGATACAACTGGTTAGAACAGGTTAGTCAGTAGGATACAACTGATAACACACAGAAATGTGCGTGGGGAGGAATTCATTGGCATAACGACTACATTGGGAAGACAATGGGGTAAAAATAATTGGCTACTCTAAATTAATAATACATAAATAAAAACTAGAAATGCTAATTCTATTTTCCAGGTATGCCGATGACAATGCCAGGCTATGCGATGGGTAAGTGAGGGGAGTCAATCTGTTGAATTATGTCTCAACATTCATTATTTTATAGGGGAGAACTGTCTTGTTTGGATACAGCAACATAATCCCCTTGTTTATCTATCGAGTCCATCTATCGTACAACATGGCTTTATTAAATATGTCCATTTTTGTCCTTATCACACAATATTGGACAGGTTAATAAGCACTTGTGTGTCTTTGTATTGCTCAGTTTTCTGTATGGTCTCTACTCTATCCAGGAATGCCCACGTATGGTGCCAGTCATATGATGCCAACCATGCAACGTAATGCATAAACATAATGATTACATTATTATTATTATTATTATTACATTAACATGTAACATACAGTATGCAGTGTTTCATGCTGTCCGTTATTATCTGCAGCTATGATGATGCCCCAAGTTGCCATGCCTGCTGTTGACCCTGGGCAGATGGCAGCAACACAGCAGGCCCTCATCAACCAACAGGCCTTTCTCATGGTGAGACCGTAGAGAGGATAGGGTGACTGACTCTGCATGTAACAGCAATACAAAATGAGGTCATGAATAAACATCCCATGGTGGCTCAACCAGCGAGTGCACTACCACATGCTCCGTGTGAGTTGTGAGGACCTGGCTTTCATTCACCCTCCTCTTCCCCTTCCCTGCTCCACAGGCCCAGCAGATGACCATGCAGGCGATGACCTTGTCCCAGCAGCAGACCCAGGAGCAGCAGAAGCGCCAGTCTGAACGCCGTCCCACCAGCTCCAGGCACTATGAGCCAGAGGTGTGTGTATGTCTGTGTGTATGTATGCGTGTGCTCATGTGCGTGAGGGATAGCATGTTCCTCCACACGCGTTAGGTCCTCCAGGTGAAACTCTACTGTTAAGTGAAATAATGCGGCTTGCGAATCCATGAGGTTCTCTTCACTCGCATCCTCTATATCTATACAAACATGGGAGGAATTTTAAAAACAAGGAGGAAATTAAAAAAATTATAATAAACATTTGTATTAATAATGGTATATCTTTTGTCAAAGACATTTCATATTGAGCTTGTGTTGGTAGTACTGAATGTATTAAAGCGTTGTAACTCATACAGACTAGTACAGTATATAGTATAGTGTATATAAATAGTAAATACTGTATATCATTTATATTCCACTTACAGCCAGAGATTGACAACACTGAGCCTAATGATCTGGAGTCTTTCAGGGATAGGAAGCATTACTTCCAGAAGATCTGTAAGTGGCACATTAACATGTACCGATACTGAGTGTAATATACCCAGCTTGCTTGCTATTACCACCATTATCAACAGTTTGTACTTTGATAATTGATGTTACACTGCAGATCATTAAGGCATATCATGTTCTCATCGTCACCCCTCCAGCCAAACAGCCAAAACCTCGGCCCACCCCAGTCAGCCCGCCAAGACAGCAGCGCTCCCCTTCGCCACCTCGGCCACCCCCGCAGACAGCCCCTAAGCCTCAGGGTAAGCATCCCCTTCGCCACCTCGGCCACCCCCTCAGACAGCCCCTAAGCCTCAGGGTAAGCATCTCCTTCGCCACCTCGGCCACCCCCGTAGACAGCCCCTAAGCCTCAGGGTAAGCACACGAAGATGAACTAGTGAAATTGGGGATCCCTCCTTTCCAAGACTGCTTTGTAGAACTTGATAATATTGCCTTACAAATTTCATACAGAAGGATTGATAGGTTAGGCACAACTTGTTTGTTCTTTTCTTATGAAGTAATGATTGTTTGGACCCATGGTTTTTCTTCTTTGCCATTTTCTTTGCTGTGTTTATTTTCAGGATTTGTTGTTTTGTTTATTTTGTTTTCTTTAATAGGCTAGTCATTTGTTTGCTTTTACAGTAGGCCTATACACAGATTATACACTGTATATAATCGTATTCTCACTAATTTATTCAACCTTTACTTCAATTGTATAGTATTGTATATGTATAGTTAGTCAGTAGTCACACTTCATTCTTGTACTTGTACAATAAGTTAGTAGTCACTCTCCGATCCTTCTCGTCTTGACAGTGAGACGTCCTGCCTCACCTCCCACCAGAGAGACTGACTCTGCTAGGCCGACTCCTGCCCCATTCTCCGGCTCCAGCGATGAACCCTCCTCCAGCATCCGAGACATCATCAAACAGTACAACAACAGAGCTGCCCAAGAACCCGCGCCTTTTGAGCCTGTTAGGTCAGAGTCAAAGCTCCCCCACACCCATCTTGCGGTGAGCTAGATGTATGCTGGGACAAAGAAGGCCATGCTTATGGAGCTGGAAAAAAGGGGGGAAACCAAACAAAAGAAAAACCTAATGCAATATCCAGTTTTAATGCCCTGAAAGTTCATGATCCCCTGACAAAAATAGGAATGGAAGTCCATTTCATAGACTTGAAATGAGTGAATCTTTATGGTTTGCCAGTACCACCTCGTGTAAATGTGTACACCGTTCACTATTCTTCATTTCAAATTAATCTCTAATAGAAAATGGCCAAATATCTTAGCTTAAATACTTTTTACATAACCCTCCACTGCATTGGCTAGTGCACAGTGTTGGCTGTTGGAAAGTTCGCATCAATACAAATTATTTCTTTATTTTGCAAGTAAATATGAAGTTTTTTCCTGTCTTTACAGAGTTCCTGGTATCCAATTTGTGAAGAAAAGTGACCCAAAAGAGGAAGCTCTAGCTAAGCTCAGAGGACAAAAGGTCCAACCACAGAAGGTGAGGATCGTCAGTACCAAATAATAGTCACAATATATGAGAAAAACAAATGTGTTCGAGAGCTCTGTCTTCCACCTGACTTTGATTTCTCTTCTCTTCTCCCCCTGCTAACTGCTCACAGAAGCAGTGGGCACCTCCTCCAGGGAAAGCCAAAGTGAAGCAGCCTCGCCCTCCAGCCGATAGACCTCCTACGCCACCTTCTCCTGCCTCCAGTAGGGGTCCTCGTTCCATCTCCCATAGTATGAGACAGAAGCAGCGCTCCCTGGCTGATCTCTTCGGCTCCCAGCGCTCCCAGAAACCCCCGTCTGTCCCCCGAGACAACCCGCCAGCACCACCACCTCCAGCCCCCATCCCTCAGACCATCCCAGACCCACCCCCCATGGCCGCCCCTGAGCTAGGTGCCCGACTGCCCGTCCCCCAAAACATAACACTTAGCTCTCATGAAATAGACATAGTTATATCATTCCAGTTAATTAAAAGCCCTATAGTACACTAATGGTTTTTGAAAGAAAGAAACAAAGTGGTTCACATAAAGATATCTCATACATTTTTCAGACATAAAAAGGTATTTTTATGTAGCATTTATTTAGATAAATGTGAGTTCCAGTTATATTGTAGCACACATTTGTTTCTTAACACTATTTGTGGCTAGTTGAGTGGCTGCAACAACTTTAGGTGTGACATACAACAGATGAAAAAACAACGAGACAGCATAGTTTTGGTTTGCTGCCCTGTACAAATAAAAAGCTAAATGTCACTATATTTAGCCTTTTAAAAACATTCTTGCGCGCAAAGCTCTTAAAATGACACGTTATGACTATGAGGCATAATGTTATGTTATGTTATGTTATGTTATCCCAAGATCCATAGGATTTGAGTTACAGTTACAGGTACAGTTATTATTCAATTTTGAATCTGTTCTGGTGTGCAGAGCCCATGTCAGAAGAGGATGGCGTTCGCTCTCAGCTGTTCAGATTCTCTGCTAGTGTCTCCTTCTCCTATGCAGCCATGCCTGGGAAGCTGTTCCTACGCAAAGAGGTTAGAGTGCGCACGCATGCACGAGTTGCACGCACGCACGCATGCACGAGTTACACGCACGCACGCATGCACGCACAAGACAATGTGCACACTGTTTTTAGCATCTGCATGTTATTTTTAGATGGATAATTACATTTCACAAACACATATGTGTGTTATTTTGTTTAATATAAACAGGTTTTCTATCCCAAAGAGAAGTTCAACCGCCCCTACATCCTCAATCTGTTATGTGAACAGGTTTGTAATTGTGAAGGTTGTTCCATCATAATTCACCAGACATTCACCGGTTACTAGTCATTCACTGCTCATTCATTCCTTTTGTGTGGTGTTTAGATCATGAGGGACACCTACTCCCACAGCTGTTTGAGGATCACCAGAGAGGAGAAGAGAAAGATGAAAGATCTACTGGGTGAGAAGACAACATGATATCATATGACTGGGTGTGACTGGCTAACAATTGTCCTCTAAAAATATGGTAATAGTGGTTCAGATTTCAGAATTCTAGGGTGATGCCTGTTGGGAACGCATGACTCTTCAGTTATGTAATACCGGTTACCGTTGTCAGAGTACTTCAGTATCCAGTATCATCATCAGTACTTGGAAGCTAGTCTGTGACATCATGCGTTCAGAACGCATGCCTCCTCGGTTATTCAACAGCCGTTGTTGTCAGAGGAGGCCATTGTCTAAGACAAGTACATGAAGTCAGATGGTCCTCAACATATGCAGCCAGGGGTCACACACACACACACACACACACACACACACACACACACACACACACACACACACACACACACACACACACAGACACAGACACAGACACAGACACATAGACAGACACATAGACAGACACATAGACACACACATAGACAGACACACACACACATAGACAGACACACACACACACACATAGACAGACACATAGACAGACACACACACACATAGACAGACACATAGACAGACACACACACACATAGACAGACACACACACACATAGACAGACACATAGACAGACACACACACACATAGACAGACACATAGACAGACACACAGACACATAGACAGACACACACACACATAGACAGACACATAGACAGACACACACACACATAGACAGACACATAGACAGACACACACACACATAGACAGACACATAGACAGACACACACACACACATACACATACATACACACACACACATACACATACACACACACACATACACACACACACACACACACATACACACATACACATACACACACACACACACACACACATACACACACACACACACACACACACACATACACACATACACATACACACACACACATACACACACACACATACACATACATACACACACATACACATACACACACAGACAGACACACAGAGAGACTCACAGAAATGCAAAAGGATCTGCACACACATAAAAAAGCTTCATGTAAACACCTGGTTTGTCTGGCCACAGTTTGTTTGTAGAACATAGTTGTCTGTAAATGTTACCATTGATCACATCATAATCTCATCCACTGCTTCTCTTCTGTAGCGAGTTTTCACGTGGGCACCACAATAAGCACCATCCAGGATGACAACATGAAGAAGAGGATAGTCATCGCTGCTCGAGATAACTGGGAAAACTACTTTTCTCGCCTGTTCCCTGTGAAGGTAAGCGCTGGTACAGTATCTTGAATTTCTGCACACACACAGCCGGAAACACATATGACAACTTAATATGTTCATGGATCAAATCGGCTGCCGAGCAAATCAAACAAACCCATGGGACAATGAACCAGAACAGGAAAAAAGTATGTTAACTTCGGATAACCTAGGACTACAGTTATGCTCATAGCCGATAATGTGTTTGGTTTTATTAGTCAAATATTCCACTAAATTAGTCAAAAATCGTATTCAATGTGCACATACTGTATGTAAATATATGTATGCGTATCTTCTTGTTTTAGGCCGATAGCGGTGATGCTCAGGTATTGGGTATTTCTCATCGTGGGATTCGTTTGCTGAAGATTGTCAGCGCATCAGGCATCAACCCCAAACACCTCCATCTGCTAAAGAGCTACAGGTATGTCTGTGCACAACGTTGTTGTTTACAGTATTACATTCACCTGTGCGGATGTCGGATGTAAGTATAAACTCAAAGTGTGTGTGTGTGTGTGTGTGTGTGTGTGTGTGTGTGTGTGTGTGTGTGTGTGTGGTTATAGTTTTGCTGAGATGCTGTCTGTGGAGCTTCGAGGGGCTGACACAGTGGAACTGGAAATGAAGAATGAACAGCTGAAACTACAGTCCTCCAGAGCACCTCAGATCACCTTCATGATCCAACATTTCAGCAGGGAACTCATCAAGGTATTTTCCTCACGCTCACCATCAACCTGTTCAGCATTGACCCTTATGACCATGGCATGGCATGGATTCCTTCTTTGGCTAGTAAAGCCATTTTTAAGTACCATTGCAGAAGCGTTTTCAACCTTTAAGCTTACCTACGTACGATGCTGTCTCACCATTCAGGACTCAGGCCACGTGGTCGCTCTGAAGAGCTTTGTGACTGATGACAAGAGCCTGCTCACTTTTAGCAAGGGTGATGTCATCAAGCTTCTACCAATAGAAGGACTTCAGCCAGGTGAGGTCATCATAAGGCTTTCAGATTTGTAAGTGCACTCAAAAAGCGGTAGAGAAGAGAAGAACACATATAACAAATATTATAATAATTTATAATATTACTCGATACATTAGACATTTCAGATCATTTCAGATCATTTAAATTCCACATCAAATTAATCGGAAAGGCGTACTTCTTTTTGAAAATCCTATCAAACGTAAGCCATGATGTTTTGAAAAAATATGGATCTTATATTGACATCAATACATTCATTAATGTATTCTTATTATGTAATTCTGGTGTGTCGTTCTGAAGACGTCATGTTTGGGAACCATACTGGAGATAATATCTGCTGTTCCACTCACTTGCATTTTATATACTTTTACCCTCTTGCAGGCTGGTGTTTTGGCACCGTTGGAGGGCGCTCAGGGCTTTTCCCCAAAGACGCCACTCAGCCATCGGCCGCCCCAGACTACCACTGTGTCCATCTCGACCGAAGAGATGAACGGAGGAAAAGCATGCGAGCTGGTCGGCCTACCAGGCCTCCAACCTCTAGGCCATCGCCCAGTGCCAATTCAGGCTTGCACAGCAGAGATGGCTCAGTCCAGGGGTCTGAGATGGACTATCTACAGTACACCATGGCTGACTTTGCAATGAAATACTTCAGGTAAACGAATCAGCAAGTTGGTTCTGGTCGGATTGAGTAAGGTTTGTGATTTCTGATTTGCAACGTTCATGTGCTGTGTCATGATTTTCTGAAACTCTTCACATCACAGAGTGAAGGAAACAGGTGGACCAACTAGTTCATGGGACTTTTCAGAGATGGTGGAGCACACAGAGGTATGTAAGGCAGGACAGCAAACCTCAGCCTTCATCATCCCTCATCACACATTTCACATCTAATGCAATATTGGTGTTATTTTTACTTAGGTCCTCCTAGAAGAATCCCTCATCTTTTACGATGACCCTGAAATGAATGAGTTGGCTGTCCAGTCCTTCTGTGGTGAGCTGCTATAAACTAATCTAGCATCCACATCATTACTACTCCTCTTGCTCTACCAGTTGGCTCATGTATTGCCTAATCGTACCCCCTGCCCCCCTCTCCTTCCCCTACTCTCTCCAGGGTTGATGCAATTCATGGGTGACATGCCAATGCAGGAAGACCTCACCCAGATAGACTGTTTGTTCTTCATCTTACAGGTCTGTGTTTCAAGAATGTCACTGAGCTGAATTAGAATTGAAAGACAATTCAATTGGTATTTTTAATCTATTGATGTGTTTCTGTTTTTCCTCTATTAGCTAGGGAAGGAGAAAGAGGCACTGAGAGATGAAATCTACTGCCAGATTATCAAGCAGACAACGACAAACTGTGTCAAGTGAGCACGTTTCATGTATTTTGTGGAATACTATACATGTGTGTGTGATCATAGCAAATGAGTAATGGCTAAAAGAGTTACTACAATTTAACCCTCTGGTTGCCGTGTCCACAGGGAGCGTTGCACTCTGGGTTGGCGTCTGTTGAACCTGGCGACAGGCTTCTTCCCCTGCTCCAACATCCTGCTTCCGTATGTCAAACGTCATCTGCGAGACATCGCCCATGAGACCACACACTCGTACCAAGGTACACACACAGAGACATCGCCCATGAGACCACACACTCGTACCAAGGTACACACACAGAGACATCGCTCATGAGACCACACACTCGTACCAAGGTACACACACACACACACACACACACACACACACACACACACACACACACACACACACACACACACTCGTACCACGGATACTGTACAACCATCTCTTTTTGATCTACCAGGTGATTAGATTGGGCTATTGAATTGATCAAGTTAAATTGATCAAAAACAACCATTATTCACCATTATTGTTTGATGTGCATCGATAGAATCTATCTTACCTTTATCACACACACACACACACACACACAGTCACACACACACACACACACACACACACACACACACACACACACACACACACACACACACACACACACACTAATTTATATTCATATGCCTTCAGAATTAGCCAATACGTGTCAAGACAACCTGCAGCGCACTCTCAATTATGGAGGTCGTCGTACCGTCCCCTCTCAAGCAGAGTTGGAAGCTCTCCTGGTAAAGTGAAATGCAAATCCATGCACGTCTGTTACAACCCCATTTACCTTCAGTATGTTGCATGGCTGTCAGAACGGTCCTTGAGTCTGTCTGTCCACTCACAGGTGGGGAAACGTTCTCGTCACATCGCCATTCAGCTACCAGGTGGTGTGGATTTCCCCATCAAGATAGAGAGTTTCAGTGTAAGATTGATTCATCTGTTGCGTTATTCTGCTTGTCACCCACTCCTCTATGAAAACAATTTAATGGTCTCACATTAACACGAATAACCGTTTCTGCACAGGTGGCAGGGGAAGTGGTGGCACAGTTCTGCATGGAGATGGGGGTCTCACAGGCTACAGAAGTCAGAGAGTTCTCCATCCATGTTAACTGGCCCCATGGTAAACATCTCTGACGAATGATGTACCTTATACATACTCTCCACTTAATCCTGCTTTTTATTCTGAATGAAATATGAATCCACTGCTCTCTTTCCCTCCTGTCCTCTCATCAGATGGAACGGTGCGCCCTCTCCACCCAGAGGAGTATCTGTTTGACTTCCTGGATGACACCTCTGTCATCTTGTCGTTAAGCCGAGTCATATGGAAGCAGCCTCTCTCCTTCTGCAGTGAACTCTATGTAGAGTTTCACTACCAACAGGTACACGCACGCATGCATGCGAGTAGGTGCTAGGTGACTACCTGGTTGGGAATTTGCCGTTAGCTGGGACTGTCTAACCAGCTATCATTGTAAGTAAATCACACACATTTGTGTGTGTGTGCGTGTGCCTGTGCCGTGTGCTTGTGCGTGTGTGCGTGCGTGCACGTAGGTGCTAGGTGACTACCTGGATGGGAATTTGCTGTTGCCTGGCAGTGGCTCCCCCTTAGTCCAGCAGATGGCAGAGCTGTCAGCCCTGCAGCACCTGGCTCTGGGACTGTCTAACCAGATATCATTGTAAGTAAATCACATGCATTTGGAATTCACAGACTTCAAAGAAAATGACCGTATACATACTCTCTGAGGCATGGGAATTCCCCCGTTATCTTTTCTCTCCTCTCCTTAACTCCCACTAAGGCCTGAGTTAAAGCAGTACCTCCCGCAACACGATGGCATCAAAAGCAACCTTGAGGAAATTCACTCCTTCTTTTTGGGCCAGCTGGCTGCCATGGAATCCCTCACCCCTCAAGATGCCAAAATACGATTTGTTGGTGCGTTTGATTTCCTTTCCTTTTCTGCTCTGCTAGATACTGTTCTGTTCTAATTTTTATTACATTCTAAATCAGACAATTAGAGTTACTAATCCGGTGTGAGATGTGTCTCTGTTCACTGTCCTGCAGAGTTTCTCAGCTCCATGCCCTTGTTTGGCTCCAGTACCTTCCTGGCTCAGAAGGTCAGCCAGCGTGGCTGTCCCTCACCCTGTTTAGTGGCCATCAACCAGGAGGGGGTGCTATTCTGCCACCCCAAATCACAGGTAATTGACTACTGGTAGTTACTGTAAAATCAGTCTCTGCATAGTTCTATGCACAATAGCTTAGAAAAACAACGGCTTAAAACTAATGGGACAGTTGAAGTATCGACTGAAAAAACCTTAACCACAAACTTCTACAGTTTCTGAACATATTTAATTGTTGGGACTGCACATATTTTTTACTGTATGCCACAGACACACTGTGATATGTTGTTATTTCCTTTGATTGCAGGAGAGGACATTTGTGATTCCACTGGTGGAAGTGCAGTCCATGCGTACAATTCGCCCTAAGAAACTAAGCAAAGTGCCAGCAGTGGAGATCAGTTATGGCATTCAAGGTCGTCCTAGAAAAGTCACCATTCAAGTCAAACAGGTAATGACTCCATCAACAATGGCAATGACTGTTATGTGGACCTGTCAGTTAGTCATAAAAATGACACAATTTGTGTCATTGTCAAGTATGCCAAACAAACAAATAAACCCCAAGGCCCAGCAGAAAATAGACACAATAAGCAATTGCAAGTTGAGACAATAATCAATTGTGTGAAATTAAATCATGAAAGTGATAGGAGCACAGGTTGTACTGTCTCAATACTCTTCCTGACCTCATACGTACCTTGTAAGCAGTGAGCAGTGCACAGTAGTCATATTGACCTTAGCCTGGGAGGCAGACCATTTGGGGTCATTTATGATCCGGTCAGGAGCGAATGATATCTTACGTTATGTTGTAGTCTGGTATGTGAGGCCGGAACCCCCAAACGTTCTTCAAATACTTCTTGGAATAGTTTGTTTGTATATCCCTATTTTCTTTCAACTCGTAGCGACTGGCAAAACTAAAAACAAACAGGGGGGAACTTTACTGTCTGTCTGTCTGTCTGACTGTCTATCTGTCTGTCTCTCCCTAAGGCCAAGGCACTGTGCCACATCCTTGCTGTAATTATGGAAGAGCTGGTACGGCCATCTATCAACAGCTCCATCTCAAGTCGACAATAGACACGTCTATGCAGTGCACGCGCGCACACACACACACACACACACACACACACACACACACACACACACAGTGTATGACTGGAGTTAATTCACCTGTTAATCATTGACTTGTGTAACAAGAAAGAAATGTTACTTTCTACCTGTTTATTTGTTTTTCTTTGATAGCCTATAGTTTAATGAAACTAGATCAAATGTATATTTACTGAATACTTTAGCTGATTGTGGAAATCAATTCACATATTTACATGCAGTGCATACGTATACTGTACATATTCACATGTATAAACACTATATGCAAAAAAGTATGAATACACGCTCACCACAATAAATGTCCTTTATTTTAATGTAAATAGATGCTGATAATCATAACTACACCAGGAAAGCATGAGGAATGCAAGTCAATTCATTATTGATTATTAGTTTGTTTTTAATATATTTGAATACTTAATATTTTTGTTACATTTTAATAAAACATTCCTTATGTGTTAAATTAGTTTGTCAGTTGAAATGGAAAATAGCTTGTGATTATGTCTATTTATATTATGATTTTATGTATATTATGGAAAGGTATGTTTGTCTAAAAAGGGTAATTGATTGATTGATTGAAATATTTATTAACAGTTTGTAGAATTACAGTACATTTCAAGCACAAACTCAATACAAAGACTGTGAGTGTTGTTTACAACAGGCTCCACATTGTAATACAGGAGGACTTATGATAAATGTATTAAATATAAAGATATAAAATAAATATTTTAAAATAAATATGTAAACAGATGCTCAAATAAATCTGGGAAAAAAACGAGAGAGATGACCCAGTTGTTTGTCTCCTGGGACCCCAAGGCTCCGGGGAAGACTATATCGAAGCGGTACAGCTCTCCCAATGGATAGTGGAGCCCATACAGCGGTCACATTCCAGTACTGCCTCCCTAGAGTTATGTCAGCATCCTGGGCCCTCTGCAGGGGGCCTCTCGATCCAGGATGTCTGCTCCGCATCCAGCTGGTAACGGTTGGTCAACTTTTGACAGCTTTTACAGACTGGATGTGAGTGACTGACTCACGTACAGGTGTCTACAGCTGTCAGCCTTTTTTTATTGGGCATATAAGGCAGACTCTTGTCTGTCAGCCTCTTTGATACTTGTGGGGGGAAGTTTGCTTCACTATCAGAATTTACTGACAGTCTGATCGACACACCCACACGCACACACACACACACACACACACACACACACACACACACACCCCATTTGGGGAGAGAGCCTTTAAACTATTAATTTCATACTAATAGGCTCAACTTGTACAGTCAAATTTGAAAATCAAAGCAAGCTTAACAACACCAAAGACAAACAAGAGAGGAACTCACGAAGCAAGGTAAAGGTTTCCAATTTCAAAATAGAGCTGTAGAATTTACTAGGGTGGGGAATACAATCTCGCTCCTCTCTTATCCACCAATCAAAACAGAGTAAACTTCCGATCTGTCCAATGAGAGCACCGGAACACGTCTTTGCGTCAGTAAAACGCCCCGCCCCCGCCCTGTAGAGGGCTAGGTTGCTTGGGGGTTGCTCATGCTCAACTTAACATGGCTGTTCCATGGGGACGCTTCAGGCTGAGTGGATGTCCGACACACAAGTGAATATTTAAAGGACATTTCCCCCAAAGCAATACTAATCTGCTGGTGAGTGCGAAACTATATTATTATATACAACTCCAGTTATTTATGATTAAAACTAGTGTCGTGACGGTGTAATATTGCAATGCAGCCCAGTACGCAGCAGCAGCTACTTTGACATCGAGTCGCCTGGCTAGCTTGTGCAAATAAAAAAAGGCTACTACTAGCAAATACTGAGTGAGAGACACACGTTACAATAATTATTGAAGTTGCTTCGACTGTCTGGTTTGAAGTGACTGACTGACAGTTGCTGTGTTGTGTCAATGTGTCAGCCTTTCAATGTTGGATCAAATCACTCAAAACGGGGGAAATCATTCGGTTTCCTCTTCTAGACTAGACAAACTCGCTAGCTAAAGCTGACAGGACAGCTAAGTAAAGCTAGTGGTAGTTGTAATGTAAACTATGCACGTTGATCCAAGAGGGAAAGTGACACCTGGCCTCAGACAGCCACAATAATATCACTGTCAGTCAGCAAAGCAGAAGATTAAAGCATGTCAGTGCGACGGGCACTGGAGACCAGGATTGGCAGCAGTTTCCTGCAGAATATGAGAACTTGCTTTTAACTATTTTAATGCATTTTCAAGTGTGCACTACTGGGCAAGTCCGTCATCTAAACGATGCGTCGCCGCGTGTCTTTTTCATTGCACAGTTTTACTATTTAATATTACTAGCAACACCATACAATATTTACTCATTTGTTTTAATTGGTTAATATTTATTTATTTGGCAGAATCTCCTTTGTTCTCATGTTTCTGTCTGGTGGCATTTTTTTTCTCTTCTCTGTTTGGCTGAGCACTGTCATCCCTGAGCCAATGGAGACTGCTGACTATGGGGTTCAGTGAGGTTCTTTTTGTCAGAGGAAGCTGCTTATGTGGTCAGTAGTACCATCAGTAGTCTGGGCCCCTTGATACCCTTTCAATGAAACTATTATGTTGCCACCTGGGTTCACCTCAATCGCTTGGAGTCTCTTGTTATGTCAAGACAGGCTGAATGCGCTATAGAAGTAGATCAGACTGGTTTGACAAAGGTGTGGAACCTTTGTTCCACACCTTTGCCGCTTTTTTCCATCTGGCCCACATTTCAAGGTTGCTTACTGAATTATGTAATAATGTGCACTCTCTTTTTTTCCCCTTTCATCCACAGATCCATAAATGCATGTAATGAAGAGGACACCCACACTTTGGCCAGACCTGAACTACAGTTAAATCTCCCAAGAAAATCTCATCTCCCAGAGTTCCACTGTTCCTGCAGGTCAGGGTGTTCCTCCCATCAGACTGGCAGAGCTGGCTGGGAGAGAGGTGGTGCTGCCAGCCAGGACCGAGGCTGCTCTGTCTTCCTCTGTCCTCGGCTGGGGGACTCGTGCAGTGGCTGTCTGTCAGAGACGGACGTTCGAGGACCACCCGGGAAGATTCTGTGTGCAGTGTCCAGCTCAGAGGGTGAAGACTGGCATTGAGACTCGGGCTCTGCCTGGTGTCATTGCAGGCTGATAGCGGAGCAGAGTATGTGGAGTGCTTCTGGTCGCCATGGAGCTGCAGGATAAGAAGCAGGTGCGTGCACTCTGTGTTTGAGTCGACATCTGCTAATGATAACTACCTGTCCCTGGGGTGGCCGAGTGTTTATGAAACAGGTCTTGGCCCTTGGGGTTTACTAACTAACCTGAGGAGTACACTCTGCTAATCAGCACATAGCACAGGGAACAGTAATGGCAATATATCTAGCCACAGAGATTTAAAAAATATATATAATTAATTATGTATTTATGGACATCCTACACAGAGTACATCTGTCGTTTTTATACAAGACACAAGCAAAAGGAAAAACAATTTAGGCAGTTGGTAGTTAGTATTAAGGGAGCATAATGCACAAAACCCACAGGAGCATAAGCACACAGACGCATGCTGCTTTTCTTCATCTCCATGTTAATGAATGTACCCGCACACGGATGCTCGCACCTAAACATTTTTTCCCCACTCTGGGCAAATAAAAAGGTGTCTGTGCGTATTCTCATAGACATTATACATTGTATATACGGTAATAGGATGACCAGATGTCATCAATAATTGCAGACAAACCTTTGGGTGCTATAAAGCGTGTCAGACCACATGTCCAACCTACAGTAGACACAGGATCTAAATATCTCAATTGAACAGCAGTGAGACCAAATGCAACCACCCCAATTGTATAAGTTATATTTTTGGTGCGTAAGGCCGTAGGGAGACGGTAATAAGGTAATAGACTGTAATACTGTAAGGCAACATAATCCTATTTGTGATTGGTTGGATATTGGAATTATTTGCACATATCCACAGGGCTTTGCTTTGATGTAGTAGTCTCATCATCACCGTTCAACATTAATAATTACATAATAATCAAATTATATTACAGTAATTTAAAGCTGCACTATGTACCTTTCCTGTTGTAACCTGGATTTGAACCCAGGTCCCCTGCTCAAGTGATGCATTGCTAATAAAGCCAAGCCAACACAAATTCTACAGTAAATGCAAGTTATATTTGTGCAAGACTGCAAGTGGTCATGGTTTAAAGTAAACAAGATAACCCAAGGGGTTATTGAAAAATACTGCAAGGTATATAGAGTCCCCCATTCCACAAAGACGATTAACGTTTTGAGAAAATGTGACAATATTGAGAAATATCTTCCTGTGGTCCGTAAATGATTGTGATATCACTATAGTCTAATCAGCTAGCACTATATCGCTATATCCCACTCCTCCTACTGTACACACACATGGATACAATGACATAATGAGTGTACTGGGGTGATGAAGAATATATCTATTAATGTATAAGTGGAGCTCTTGTTTAAAGAGTAACGACTTATCACTGCGTCTCTCACCCTCCCTCCTCCGTTTCTGGCAGTTGATCAAACCATTCTATAGTTAAACACAGATATTATGTAGGAGAACCTCACTGAGTCAGCACTCCATGCACATTGCACAGGAATGGAAAATGGCCATTTATTGATAAGTTCAACAATGAGGCCATCTCTTTTTCCTCTCTGTGTTCAACACCTGTATGTAGCTTTCCATTTATGTAATCATTAACTCTTAGCAGTACAAGCTAAAACATGTTGCCAGTTGCCACTAGCTCTCTTCCTCAGGGGAAACATGAGTATCCTAGAAGTCATTGAGGTAGAGTAGGAGCTCTGCTTTCACTTTCCATGTGTAAATGACTTTTTGTATGCGTTTGTATGTTTGCCAAATCATATATATATTTAGATTACTGGACGTGGACATGTGACCATCATATTGCATAATAATTTCATGTGTCAGAGAACAAGTGTGCAGAATGGTATTATTATCGTGGAGCGACCGAGCGAGTAACTTTAATGTCTTTCTTCAGCAGTAGAAGTCCATTGTGCATTATGGTTATGTGATCCTGGCAGAGAATCTGTACTTTTCTACTTTTCTGTCAAGATATGCGATGAGGGAGTTCAGTAAAGGACACTTGACTTGTGCTGCATTTCTTATCCTCTCTCTCTCTCTTGCCTGCAGCTTCTTATATTCATGCTTGTCTTGCTCTTTTCTTGTTTGCCATCGTTCTTTCTCTCTCTTAAATACAATTTCCTCCCCTCTTCGCTGGACCTTCGTTCTGCATCCTTAGTACCTCACTGCAGAATGCACTTTGCTGGCAAAAGTGGAACAAAGCCCTACAAGGGTAATACGGGCCAGGTTGGCAATGGTCCTCTTGTTTAAAGAGCCTCTTTCGCTTTCTCTCCCTCTGCTCTGTCCATCCTGCTTTTTCTATTTCTGCTCCTGTCCTGTCCTCTCCTCTCTCTGTCTCTGTCTCTCTCTCTCTCTCTGAGCCAGCTGCTGAGCTGAACTGAAATGAACCTGGGTTTGTTTGGCTGCTGGATTTGTCTACCTAGGCAGGCACCACTATATGGGGCCCAGAGAGGAGAGGGAATTGGGTGAGGTTTAAAGCATCATTGGCTGGTTCCCGTCTATAGAAATGAGTCAAATGATGAACAAGCAATTTCTCCTACATGGGCACTGTTTTTTAAATGTAGTTCCTAGAATATATAAATATTCTCCTCACACACCTTTTATTTTATTTTATTTTTTAGCTCTGACTGGTGGTAGTAATAGTTTTGAGTGAGAGAGGCAGAGAAAGACAGAAGTTTCTTTGTCAGGAGGAAGAGGACAGTATGTTGATTGTCTTATATGATGTTTCCTCGCTGCATCCGTCAGCCTATTGGTGATTTGTGTAGGCGAGTCTGCAAAATGAGGCTGAGGTAAGCCTCTAGGCACTAAGTGTGAGAGTATGTGCCTGTGTATAATCCGCACAAGGCACGTGTTTGTTTGTGACTTTGTGTTATTCTTGTGGGTATCTGAGGTCAGGTAGTGGGCGTGCCCTATTATACTAAGACAGCTTAGGTTGGCTGTGTGTGTGTGTCAGTATTTAAGTCGGTCTTGAGGATTTTGTTGATGCTTTGTTTCTCTAGAGGAAATGGGCAGTTATTTATAGTGTATCTGTGTGGGATGTGACGTTTGAAAGCTGAACCCTGAGAATGTGTGTACATCAATGCGTTTATATGTGTGTTGTTCATGTTTCTATGTGGATACACGTCGTAGACGGATGCATGAGTATGTGGGAAAGGACTGCATTCCTATTTATATTAGATAAGTATCCCCCCCCCCCCCAAATATCACTTAATTACAGGCTAAACATTTTTTCCAGCCGTATGGATAGATTATAGCCAGCCAGCCATAAACAGAATCAGTCAATCAGCCAGTATTACAGTATTTCATATTTATTTTCTAGTTTTTTAAACTCCTGGACTGTCTATGCCAGATGTCTTGTGCAGTGTGCACACTGCAATTAGGCCACAGAAGTATGTGTGTTTTATTAAATGTAGGTTTAATATTGCAAAAAGAATGAATGGAAGTCAATGGGGCCTGAAATGTTTGAGTCATACACATCATACATTCTGCTAATAATATTGGATTTGTGTTAAAGTGTATTTCTCTATTTCAGACAAATATTCAATGGAAGTTCATGATCACACAAAACAATTGTGCCCCCCCCCCCCCCCCCTCCTGTTTAGGCGACTCCCTAGGACCCCTGTTGAAGAATACCTTAAGACATTCCCACATTCAGTTAACTAGGAAAACAACACTACATTTCTGCATTTTCCGGTGACCCAAACTGCATCCTGGAAAATATGCAAATATAGCCAAGCCAGCACTATCTTTGAAACTTACATTTCCAATCATTCATATTTGGACTGTTTTCTAATAACACATTCTGTGGTGTGAGAATACAGAATACACATGTTACAGTGTTGACGACGCTACTGTATGTTGCAGGAGGAGGGGGCTGTGATCCGAGGCCTGTCTACAGGCCAGGCTCTGACCACGCTCAGGGATCAACTGACCAGTCTGCTGGAACAAGATCAGAAGACCACACGCAGACAAGTCTCTTTACAGGTAGGCAATTAGCAATTTAGGCATTTAGCATCTTAATCCAGGGCGAATTACAGTAAACACTAAGCATACACAAGGTAATATCAAATGCATAGAATTTGTAATCTGGGGTCATAGGTAAACCAAGAACCTATTATTAGTCTAAAGTAAACAGTATAATATAAAAAAATCAATAGTCTGTACATAGAACCTATACACACCACACTACAGATGCCAGGTTAATGTGTAGACCTGGCATCTGTCTATGTCTTAGCTGGCAAAACAAGAATATGATAGCCTTTGCATCTCTTTTTGGCTAGGCGACTAATACTATTGAAATGGAAGGGAAATTCCCCCACCAACCTTAAAATCATGGGTTAATGATGTTCTACGTCATTTGACATTGGAGAAGATTCGCTACTCCACAAGAGGGTACGCTGTACGCTGGTGCTTTAAAAATCTCCACCATTTGGCAACCTTTTTTAACTGTGCGGCTGACATCAACAATCCTTAATAACTCATAACACTGACCCCACTGTAATGGTTTTTATTTTATTTTAATTGCATTAATATTATTATTTACTTTTTTATTTATAAATATATATATTTATATTATACATTTTTATTCATTCCTTCTATATTTGAATATGTATGTATGCCTTTTATTTAAATGTATCTTTGTTAATGGTACGAGATAACGGGGTTGTGGCTCTTTCGGAGCGGGAACTCTGGGGGGAGGGGGGGGGGGGGTAAACCGATAAAATACTGTTTCTTTATGTTATTTTTTACTCTTATTCGACTTGAAAATATGAATAAAGAAACTTTGATAAAAAAAAAAGACCTGGTATCTGTCTACTTAACATGCTATCTATCTAAATTACATTTGAGCATTTGCATAAGGGGCAGGTGCTATGCCAAGAGCACACACCCTTACTGTATCTCCCCTCTACCAATAGCTGCAGAGCTCTTCATCCAAAGTCTTAAAACAAAGGTCCATGTGTTATGTCAGATGTATTACATAAGTTGATGCAAATCATAGTTTTCTGTTGTTTGTGTAACCATAGGAACGCTGGCTGAAGAGCTTCCTTTACCATCGCAACCGTCCCTCCTGTCTCCATTGGCCAGGCGCTGCCCTCACTCTATTGGTGGTACTGGGACTGGTCTGTTGTCCTGGCAGCCAGCCGCAGGGCAGGTGGGTCACCTGAAATGGTTTTAGCGTTGAATATCTATGAAAGACTTGTCCCAGCTAATAAATTGTTAAAAGACTCATCCGTGTGACTAAATGGGGTAGTAGGTTGGCCTTGACCAGTAACTCAGAGGTCACTGGTTAGAACACAGGAGGGTGTAATACTATCTGTATACTGGTTGACTTTTGAATGGTTTTGCGTTATTGCATGCATACGCAAAAAAAAACACAGACACTTAATTGCCTTGTGTGAACTGACAAATGGATTATTTAGAATTCACCTGCGGGTGGCTCTTCTGTTCTCAGTACTGGCATGGAGCTGATGAATGCTGCTGCTCTTTTCCTGCTTCTCATCCTCAACCTGCTGCTGGTTGGCCGACAGGAGGAGCTCAAGAGTACCGAGATGGTCAGACGCCTCAAGTTCATCATTGCACAGCTCAACGGTGAGAACTCAACTCTAGTAGATTTTGATCCACAGTTTTTGGGGTTGTTGCCCCTACTATAGTGCCTGTTTGGTCATGGCACTGAGGGGAGGGTGTAGACCAGGGGTTCTCAACGTTTTTGGCTGGGGACCCCCGGAAATGCTTTGTCCATGTATCGTGACCCACGCCCCGCCCGCCTCCCCACCCCAATACAAACTGCAAAAATAACCTTTTTTTTATCTATAATTTTCTGCCAACCTGGCAGAAAAGTACAGACACCAAATCGAAAGTATCCAAAACACAATTTAAAGTCTGAGATTTAACTCCCTCTTTTGATCTCACTTTTCTTTGAATTTCTCCATCTCCTCATTGAAACTCTTTAATGTCTTGTCTTATTGTCTTCTACACCCTCCCTCTCTTGTCTTCTTGCCCCCCCACCCCCCTTCCTCACTTCCCCACTAAAGACTATACTTCAGGGTGTGCAGTTGAGGCGATACGGTGGTCTCCGTCTCTCTACCCTGACCTGTACACTCCCTCGTCTCCGTCCTGGTCCCTCCACTGGACATACCGAGACTCCCAACTGGTCAACCTGCCCGTCAGTCTGCTTGTGGAAGGGGATGTTATAGCTTTAAGACCCGGACAAGAGGCGTTCGCTTCGCTCAGGGGGATCAAGGTTCGAACGTGTGTTGATACTGTACACACACACACACACACACACACACACACACACACACACACACACGTGTTGTGAGCTTGTAGATTAGCTATAGCTATTTTCATTGAATACCTCAGGCTTTATGTGTCTCCTCTGTGTCTACTACTCATTCCCAGGATGATGAGCACATCGTTTTGGAGCCAGGAGACGTGTTCCCCCCAATATCCCCTCCTCCTTCACCGCTGGCCAATGAAAAGAGAAGCCCTCAGAGCCCCCAGCAGCACCGGCTCTTCCGAGTTGTCCGCACACCAGTCCTGGACATTGTCAGGTTGGTGACTCGGCTATGTTGAGTTGTCCGCACACCAGTCCTGGACATTGTCAGGTTGGTGACTCGGCTATGTTGAGTTGTCCGCACACCAGTCCTAGACATTGTCAGGTTGGTGACTCGGCTATGTTGAGTTGTCCGCACACCAGTCCTAGACATTGTCAGGTTGGCGACTCGGCTATGTTGGGCTAGTGCACTGGTTCTCAATCCGTTTCATTTAATCGACCCCCATAACTGTTTGGCACATTTTAGTGGTGCAAATACCAACATTGCGCTCAATGCACTGGACATACCCCCATGATGCAGGTTAAGACCTAGTGGCAGGCATTAATTAGCCAACTTTAAGAACTACTGGGCTTAAAGTTTGTGTTTTGTTACTGTATTGCTGAGTATTATGATGTGGCAGTGTTCTTAACTGTTCTCTTCAGCGTATACATGGATAAACAAAGGTCGGACTGAGCCGACAGTGTGTTGCATACCTCAGGGGTAGAGAATGTAAATTATTTCTCAAAAGTAAAGCTTTTGGGTAAATATTTTGTACACATCATCCAAATGATTCTCCAGACTTTGTTTTTATTTTACCAAATCAATCAACGTGGTCAATGATTCCTTTTTCCCCCTTTTTGTAAATTGTCCATATACAGTGAGGCTATACAAGTCTATACTATTGTGCTCAAACCTCAGGACATTTTAATGCTTTCTGTCCCAAACACCCATGCAGACACTGAAAAGGTTTTTTTTTCTGGTAGTTTCTTTCACTCTGCATATTGCCAAAGCATAATATTGTGTTCAGGTCTTCAGACATAGCACTCACTGACACACACATGCCACTCAAACAGCATGTGATGTCACATGCCAAACGCCAACCTCACTCAATGAGGAAGAACTTTTTTATTTTTTTTATTACTTTATTGAGTTAATCACATGTACAATTTCCTTGTAGCAAATACATTTTCTTTTCACATTTGTTTCTACATGTTTCATGTCACTGTTGTTAGCTGACTTTGACTGACTTTAATAAAAGAAAAGAAAAAGAGAAAAAGGTAGGCTCATTTTTATCTGGAGACCTATAAGGGTAAGGTACATTTAATACAAAATATACAGAGAAAATATACAGGCATAGAGAAAAAAGAAAGAAAATAATAGAGATGAGGAATAACTTAAGGAATTGGTTTGAACAATCTTCTCCCCTTGCCATTTTTTGTCTTTCAACAGGAAAAGTTTGGAGATGGCCCTGTCTCGGCCCATCACGGCTCTGGATAATGAGAGGTTCACTGTGCAGTCAGTCATGACCAAGATAACCTGTCCTGTTGTGCTGGTGAGCACTTACCGTAGATGAGTTTGGAGAATGTTCCTTCTGTTAATTGGCATTGCGTGTTCTACCTGTTTTAAAACAATCATTTTGGTTTAGGTGGCGTTTTTGCTGGTGAATACTGTCCGCTACTTCTGTGATGCACCTAACCTCACCCCTGACTGCTTCAACTTTTTCCAGTTGCAGGTACAGACTATGTTTATATAGTCTTGATATCATTTATATCCCGTGTGTGTGTGGGTCAATAGGAGACTCGGTAGGACAGTCTTTGAGATTTGTTCGGCTGAACTACTCCTTTTTAAGATTAAAAAGTTGAATGAGCTGTAACTGTCTTTCCAGTTGATGGGTGTTTTGCCGATCCTGCCTCTGGTCTTCCCTTTCATGTGGGTGCTGGTCAATGCTTATGGAGAGGCCCGCGTTCTAGCCGAGTCCAGCCGCGCCGCACCCACAGGCCTGGTGAGACAAAAACGCACTTAAAACACACACACACACACACACACACACACACACACACACACACACACACACACACAACCCCTTATAACGTTGTGTGCATTAACAGGAAGAGTGACTTGCGGTATATCTCCTAACAGGGAGAGGACACATGCCCTTGTGTTGTATGTTGTAACGAACGTCTACACAAACACGACACGCACAGAGGAGACGCAGAGAAGGTCTCTCTCTGTGTTTTAACTAGACTCTTCTCTTGCCCCTGCTTGGAGGATACCCAGAGAAGGTCTCTCACTGTGTTTTAACTAGACTCTTCTCTTGCCCCAGAGAAGGTCTCTCTCTGTGTTTTAACTAGACTCTGTCACTCTTCTCTTGCCCCAGCTTGCCCCAGAGAAGGTCTCTCTCTGTGTTTTAACTAGACTCTTCTCTTGCCCCAGCCCCAGAGAAGGTCTCTCTCTGTGTTTTAACTAGACTCTTCTCTTGCCCCAGCCCCAGAGAAGGTCTCTCTCTGTGTTTTAACTAGACTCTTCTCTTGCCCCAGCTTGCTAAGTTCTCTGAGGATACCCTAAGCAGCTACACGGAAGTGGTGTCCTCCAAGGTATACCCTCTGACTGTTTCCCCTCCCTCTTCCTCCGCTCACTCGCTCCCCCGCTCGCTCGCTGCCCTCACCCCTGGCCTGCACCCCCCACGTCCTCTGTGGAACCCTGTACACAGCTCTCACTGTGTACCCTTTCCTCCATCCTACTGACTTATGGAAACCTTCATGGACATCTTTGATTATGACCACCTTCCATCTGTCTATCATCTCGTCTAGGTTTATTTTATTTTATATAACTTGTTTTTCTATAAGTTTTCTTCATCTTGCACGGCCAGTTATTTCCTTTCTCTTTGGTTGTTCTCATTCTTCATCTTATAATCAACACTCTTTGACCATGAACTTTTAGATGTGAGATTGCACAAACTGAAATGATTCCTGGCATTTTCTCAATGTTAAACTGCTAACCCAGTCTGTAATCCCTTTCCCCCTCGTCTGCTCATCTTTGGTAATCAGTGAAAAGATTAATCAATACAGTAAATCCCATTCTGTCTGTTGTTTTTGGTTATTGTATTGCTACAGATTCAGAACATTGAATGCAGAAGTGGCAGGCTAGGAGGATTGGACAGTGATTGTAGCCTGTAGTTACACAACCTTTCTTGTTTGATTTTTCAACTGAAAATGTCACGAAAGAGACAAATGCTATTTGTCACATGACAAAGTACATAGTAATAGTATAGGTAAATGGTAATCAGTGTTGAAGGGCTTTAGTGCGTAGTGCGTACCCTTCAGCTCTACAAACGTCTGCCTGCTCTGCATGACTGAAAATGACCCCCAATTAGACACACACACCATTAATACTGTGGGGTTTCCTTTCCTTGTGTCCTTTCCTCATCTCCCTCTTTGGGATAATGGAAATTAATTTGCCTTGTTTGTTAAAGAAAAGAGAGGTAACAAGGAAGGGAACCGTGGTTCTGAACTAATCGGGGTGCTGCCCTCGACTGTGTCAGGACTGAGCAGTGATGTCATTGTGATTGTTTTGTCCCCTGCTGTGCTGGGCTGGCCATCATGGACTCTCATCAAACGAAGCCACGGGCAGGATGGAAAGTCACACATCTCATTATATTAGGCTTTGCCTCCTTCTCATGTAACCGTAGCATTTTTTACATTTAGAAACGTCCGTTTCGGTCATAAAACTCATATGGGCCTATTTATTTGCTTTAAAAAAGTGATATGCTTTTCAGGCTAATCTTTTACAGTAACTTCACTCACTCCACAACAGGCTTGCTAATTAAAAAAAAGTTTGATTTGTTGCATTATAGAAAACTTTGGAATTTATTTTGGAGGAGGACTGTATTTAACAGAGTGGTGGTTCAACTGCCACTCTGTTAAACTGTGTGTGTGTGTGTGTGTGTGTGTGTGTGTGTGTGTGTGTGTGTGTGTGTGTGTGTGTGTGTGTGTGTGTGTGTGTGTGTGTGTGTGTGTGTGTGTGTGTGTGTGTGTGTGTGTGTGTGTGTGTGTAGGAAATGCTGCGTTCTGTGTGGAGACATCTGGTGAGCCTCTTGAAGGGAGAATCTCAGACACTCTGCTATACCTCCAGCCTGCTACACAACCTAGGATCTGTCACTGTGAGTAGAGTGTGTATACACTAGTGGTGCGCGGGCCGGCCCGTTGCCTGCAGGTCCCGTGGGTTGTCACCCCCCCTTTCCCCAACAAAGCATTCCGGTACCTGCTCTCCTACTCCTCCTGCTGAAATCATCATCTTGTTCTGTTGCTCATCTTGTCCTTTTTGACTGTCGGAGAAAAGTGTCCTCTCCATCCTGAACAGCATGTTAAAACAATTCCCCTCTGAGGCTCTAAGGTCACATTCCCACCTAATACTTCGGTAGACTCAATGCGTATGGGTGGAGAAATTGGGATTCTTGCATATTTAATTTGCTGCGGTTTGCCTTCACACTGTCATCCGTAGCAATTGGAAACGCAGCAGGGGGGACCTTTATGAATGTGTTCCATTCATAAACTAGCCTACACAGTGAAATCTATGGTGATAAAATTATACTCATAACGTGCATGTGTCGTGCCGTCTGGGACTGGACCCATCTCACTATACGCACGCAGCCACGCACTGTTCTTTTGGGCATGGAGGCACAGCGCTGAGCGCACTGATATAACAGACAGTGTTTTTATGTGTTTTCTTAAGCAATTGATTAATGTACTCGTCCTCATTTCGATCAGGGCTTCAGTCTCCTCATTCGACCACGTCTATCCACGGTAACGGGACATCTTTGTGCTGCGTAAAATATGCCTTCTCCGTCTCCAACTGTGTTCAGCTCCTCACCCGCCACATTGTTTGCTTCATTTCCTTTATTTACTGCGGATTGCATTCACACCTGCACCGAATCGTAATCAAGTGCGATTGAAAGCGAAGCGACACCCCTGTTTTAGCTCGGGAGTAAAATGCGGTTCTTTGATACGCATTAGGATTCGAATGAGCCTTCACACCTGTCAAACGAAGTGCACTTTCTGAAAATGCGCGGCAGGATTCGTTTTAATCGCAGCAAAGCTCTCTGGTGTGAATGTGACCTAAGTCTGAACCTGGCCGGTGTCATCAGTGCAGCTGAAATAAATCTTTCTTAATTGAGCATGTGACCGTGCAGGTGTGTACAGTGCGCACACACAGAATTAAAGGATCTACAAGCTCGCAACGTGTCGCAGGCAACGCGCTGTGAGCTTGTAGAGCGGCTATTTTGGGTGTGCGGTACCGCCGCCTCGCAACGAAGTCGAAGTATAGGCACAAACAAAACTAAAATGAGAACATGCAGCGATTCATTCATTTCGAGTGGAGAGCTACACTGCATGCGTGTTTTGTGTGTTTGTGTCCATGTAATTCACCCTAAAGCATATGTATATCCTCACTGATGGGTAGAATAATTGTATCTATTTAATCTAGTGACAGTGTTACTAAGAATATATATATATATTAATGACATTATCAAAATAGGGACGCCAGGTTTAAAGTCTTAGACCTGAAAAAACAATGTTTCTATGTCAATAGTGTCATCAGTGTCATCAGTGGTCCTCAAACTGTGTCAAGGACCGCCAGAATAATATGTAATTGGCCACCGACCCCCATCTGAAAATATGTTGTTCCAAGGACCCCCAAGAAGCAAAGATATGAGTTTAAAAAGTTTGCTGTGAAATATTCAAAGATTTGCGCCATATTTTTCAATATTTTTCAAAAATTGCAGATCTACAAGCCGAGTGCCACGCTATGCTATGATCTTGTAGATCTGCTATTTTTCAATAGCGTATAACATAACCACCAAAAGGGGTTCCCATCCTGAATGGGTTAACAAGAGCTTGTGACAACCGTAATGGTTTTGGACAGGTTTCTGATGGACAGCGAAGATAATGTATAATATTTAGGTATATAAAGTAGTACACTATGTACACTCAAAATGTGAGATTACTTGCATAATACATACTGTACATATTGTGTGTGTGTGTGTGTGTACTATAGGTGCTGTGCTGTGTTGACAAGCAGGGCATTCTATCGTGGCCAAGCCCCAGTCCGGAGACGGTGCTCTTTTTCAGCGGGCGAGTAGAACCTTCTCATGACAGCCAAGACGACCTCCAAGATGACCTGTCCATGAACTCCTTCTGCCGCATGGAAGGTGATGACGACAGGGATGAGGTAATGTTTGTGTGTGTGTGTCTCTTCCTTACAGTATGAGAAGACGAGTACAGCTTATTGACTCTTCATCATTACTAGGGCTGGGCAATATATAGTAATATTGGTTTATCCCTCCTGTCCGCCAGGTCCAGGAAGTAGAGGCCCTTCTCTGTCTGCCGATGGAGTCTTCCATGCAGCTGGGGGAGGGGCCCGAGCCCAGCGAGACATCCCACGACACGGCTCGCTCGTCTGACGTGTTACGGCCGCGGCTGGCAGGCCAGAACGTCCACACGCGCACCAAACACCACTCAGGATCTAACGTCAGCTTTAGCCACGACACAGAGGGAGGGGAGGAGGAGGACCCGGAACAGGTAGCTCACACACACACACACACACACACACACACACACACACACACACACACACACACACACACACACACACACACTTTAGTATCCTTGTGGGGAAGTCAAATACAATTATTCACATTTTAATTGCTGACCCAACCTAATAATGATGGGGGGCGGACAAACTATAACAATGATTAGTATCAGAATGTGAAGCTTTAACCTGTAACACAAGCCTTTTTGTTTTAATAAACTAAAATCACTTTCACTACCTTCTACACGCAACAACCCTTACTGCAAAATCTCTCTCCCTAGCCCTAAAACCAACTTCACCTTAAACCTAATCCCTGACATTGTCTGAACCCAGTACTTGCCTACGTGCCTTATTAATTGTAACCTTAAGTGTAAAATATAAATAAATAATATAAAATTATCTTTCTTTTTTTTTGTCATTTTTCTTTTCCAGGACCTCGGCTGCCCAGAGGCGGATGATTTTGTGTGCGACTACCACCTGGAGATGCTCAGCCTGTCGCAGGACCAGCAGAACCCCGTCAGCATCCAGTTCGACGACCTCTCCTGGCAGGGCCACCTGCCCTCGCTCAAGCCGCTGGGCCTCAACATCATGCTCAACCTGTGCAACGCTAGCGTCACGCAGCAGCTGTGTCGCTTCTCCGACCACCTGTCCAACCTGGCGCTGCAGGAGAGCCATGGCGCCGTGCTGCCCGTGCACGTGCCCTGGGGGCTCTGCGAGCTGTCCCGGCTCATAGGCAAGTGTGGACGGCATGCTTGTGACACTGTTGCTCACAGGGGGTGGAATGTTTGTGCTAAAATAGTGCCGTAAACCCAAACTTTTCAGTGCTGCCACCCCCGAAAATAATTGTATCTGAACTGCGGATCAAGCTCACAAGGTGTTGTGAGCTTGTAGTTTGACTATTTTCACAATGCCCCTTTCTTACATAATATTTGGTCAATTTCAAATTAAAAGTCATTAAATTGTAACTTTAAAAATGTGCAGATAACCTGCATATACACTTATACTGTATGTTGGTTTGTTTTTTAAAACAATGATGCACATTAAGCTACTCATCTGGGGACCCCTCTGGGGGCCTCAAACCCCAGTTTGGGAAGTGAACCACTGCTGTAACCAGCAGTCTTTTTTCTTTCTGTGGAAAGTCCCCCTCCAGTGAATTGTACTTCCTGATTTTCTCCCATTTCAATCACTTTCACATACACTTTGCTCCCCGCTGGTAGCTCAATTTTAGCTGTGATAGGCCGTTAGATCTATTCATAGAGTATTAAAATCCATGGCTTATCTTCCTCATTTATGTACATTTTATCACGATCTGCCCAGCCCGGCCCCTAATGGTACAGCACTTTTTACCTCATTATTAATGTGATTTTCTCAATTCATTAATACTTTATTATTAATTCATTGTTTGACTTCATTTTAGATTTTAACCTACTTTAACCATTATTTTATACCTATTCAGAAATGACAGATATAAGTTCAAGCTTAAGATCTGCTATTTTAGAAAAATCTTAAACATTTGTGCTAATCTTTATACTACATGAAAAAGTATGAGAACCACTGATATAGCATCATATGTTTTTCAGAAAACTACGAATTTAGAAGGGATTTGTAGAAACAGCCTCAATTGGTTTAAATGTCCTGTGTGTGTGTGTGTGTGTGTGTGTGCGCGTGCGTGCGTCAGGCTTTACCCCCGGTGCGAGAGAGTTGTTTAAGCAGGAGAACCACCTTGCCTTATACCAGCTGCCCTCTGGTGAGAAGACCAAGGACTCCTGCCCAAGACGCCCACAGCACTTCATCAAACGGCAGCCTCCCATGTCCCACCTCATGTCCCTTTTTGTACGAGACTCCTCTTCCAGTGAGTATACAGTCTCCCATGTCCAGTGACTATAGTGTTTCCCCTAGCCCATTAAAACAGCGTTTTGTATTGATCCCCTGCTCTGTAGTGTGTGCCTATCTTCATCTGTCTCCAAAACAGTGAAATGTACTTTTATGATTGGCAAATGCATATTGAACAGTTTTAGATTTGTCAACTTAACAGGAACAGGTAAATGCCAGCTTCTCTGTCCTACAGATAATGTCCAGATGCTGTCACACGGTTCGGCTGACCTCATCCTGGAGGCTTGCACCGACTTCTGGGATGGTTCCGACATTTACCCCCTGTCCAGCTCAGACAGGTAAGCACACAGGTGATGCTTGTGATGAGAGAGCTTCTATCAGTGAGTGGTGCCAGTTGGGCAGTGGATAGTGCATCGACCATTATGTTAGCAACAACCGTACCCAGGTTGGATTCTGGTTGAACTGTGTTGCAGGCCCTTCGCCCACAGTGCTCTCCATTTGGTGACCTAACTATCATTTACCCTTTTTGCAGAAAAAAGGTTCTGGACTTTTACCATCGTGCCTGCCTTTCGGGCTACTGCTCTGCCTTCGCCTACAAGCCCATGCAGGTGTGTCTGTCCAATAAGCTGAATGGGAAGTGTGTGGAGCTGGCCCCAGGTCCCTGCCTCTTCTCTGGGGTGGAGTTGCCCGCCACCACCCCCATCAAACACAGCTCTCGCAGGAACAGCTGGAGCTCTGATGGTAGGAAAGGAGGCTGGTGGGTCATGGGAATGTTGCGTGTGTTGGATGAGGCTTGGATGGGAGAGACTGCTAATCTAATATATAATATGGGATAGAGAGAGCAGTGGGCCAAGTACAAGATGGAGATCTCATAGAATACCCTTTCACACATGCAGTTTCTTTAGGGGGTTCTCCTTCCCACAAGCATTTTTCTTATAATCCCCTCCTTGTCGCTCTCTCCATCTCTCTCCTGGTGCAACCTTTCTCTGGTGTCGTCCTTGCAGAGGGCATCGGCGAGGGCTTGGAGCGCGAGGACTGCATCCAGGCGCTGAGCGGTCAAATCTTCATGGGCATGGTGTCCTCTCAGTTCCAGGCGCGGCTGGACACGGTGCGACTCATCGATGCCCTGGTGACTGCCTGTATCCGCTTTGTCTACTTCTCCATGGAGGACGAGCTCCGCAGCAAGGTCTCTGATCTGAGTGAGGAGGGAATAATGGGTCACTTTCACTGCAAATGCACATAGAAAATCCCTCTGAACCTAGGTTTTACACGTTCTATCCGTGCAGGTTTTTGCAGAGAAGATGGGTCTGGAGACAGGCTGGAACTGTCATATCTCTCTGACTCCAAACGGAGACAGCCCCTGTGATGGACCCGTGCACTCCAGTCCTAGCCAGGGCTCCCTGCACGATGATCTGCACCAAGGTAAGCCACACACTTTGTGTCTACCTATGGCATATACAGCATATACTGTAGGAGTCGTGTGTGTGTGTGTGTGTGTGTGTGTGTGTGTGTGTGTGTGTGTGTGTGTGTGTGTGTGTGTGTGTGTCGATGTGCCTAGAGCTGATCTTGCAAACCGTGGCACCGATTAGCCCCAAACTTTGTAATTTCAACTTTTTTAAATATTTAAATTTTAACTTCATAATGGAAGTCAGTGGAGTCATGCATCATAGATACGCCATAGACAAATGTCACAGGCTGGAGGGGCATGTTGCCATGAGATCCCAAGATTATTCACTTAGTTTCTGTGCCTGCGTCACATATCGGGAATGGAAGATCTGCACACTCACAACGGGTCACATCGTGACACTTTGTGAGCATGTAAAAGTTTGATGACGCACAACCTAGCATGCGGCATATCTATGGGCTGGCTTCTCCTTGGAGATGACGTGGTTTGTGTTTGCGTGCAGATTCTCGAGACGAAGCTGAAGGACCGCTGCTCCCGGAGGAGGAGGTCCACTCTGACCTGGCCAGTTTCCAGCCCACAGACAGTGACGTTCCCAGCTTCCTGGAGGACTGCAACAGGGTAATACTGACACTGCTATTGTTGAGTGGTAAATCTGTTCTTACAGTAATGAGCTGCTTTCTCTCAATTAAATTTGTAGAAAATATGCGCCATTTCACGATGTGTTTGCTGAATATCATTCCCCTCTACCTTCCATTACCTTCCTCTCCCCAGGCCAAGCTACCTCGTGGGATCCATCAAGTTCGTCCACATTTGAAGAACATTGATAACGTGCCTCTTTTAGTGCCACTGTTCACTGACTGCACACCTGACAGTGAGTCTACACGTGTTGAATGTTTCATTATTTCATTTCAATTTGAATTCACCAGGGCAGTCCGTTGATATACCGTTTTCCAAAGAATCTTTGGTATATTTACTAAAACAACAAAACTAGAGAAATGTGCAGACCTCCACCAAGGACGCACCGTGTCCATAAAGTGTTGTTGCCACATCCCCTTTGGGGAAAGGTTTCAACTTCATATATTTTGAATTAAAATTTAAAAACAGAAACACGCTGTTTCTGTTTTTTCCACCTAGTCTCGCATAGCCAGACAACTATTCAGTATATAACAGTTTCTGAATGCTATATAGTCTGGAACTACACCCCCTGAAAGCTGTCATCTGTTCAACATTTCCGTTCATCCATCCATCCATCTTCAACCACTCATCCGGAGTCGGGTCGCGAGGGCAACAGTTTCAGAAGAGGGCTCCAGACTTTGCTTTCCTGAGAACATTAGCCACTTTCTCCTGGGGAATCCCGAGGCATTCCCAGTACAGTGTAGAGATGTTCCCATCTGGTCCTTGGCCTGCCATGGGGTCTCTTCCCGGTGGGATGTGCAGCGAGGACCTCCCTAGGGAGACGCTTGGGACGTCTTCTCACCCTATCTCTAAGGGAGATGCCAGCCACCCGTCTGAGAGAACTCATTCTGGCTGCTTGTATCCGCTACCTTTGAATATATTTTTCAATATCTTAAAGATATTAAAGACTGAATTTCCATTTCTACTACTAAGCAGCAAGATATAAATGCTTTGACTAATTTGATCTACAATAAGCTACTGCAGTGCGAAGACAAAACGGAAGTTGAGGTGAGGCAGGGCATTCGGATTGTTTTCAGCGATTCCGTTGCACCATTTTCAATGCTTCTGTCATACAGTCTATGCGAGTCAACAGTCTGGCTTGAGAGAATGGGATCCACCAGGATGTTGTTTGTTGTTAGCTCTGAGTCTCTGACCAGATGTAATTGACACCCAACATGGCTCCCTTTTGAAGACGCTCTAGAAGTCTAGAGAGGCTACTGAGCTCTACCCTTAAGTTACATTTCCCATGCATGAAACCTGTGGTCAGAAAAGATCACTTCCAGGGGAAATACTGTACATGCAACAGCATTTGCTTGATAACAGGCTTTTCTTCACGGAAATGAGAAGTCTGTGAATTAGGTTAACGTGGCGTTGCGTGAATGTTTTCTAAAGTTATGTGATTGGTCACAATGACTGTCATGCTCCTTTTGGCCATTCACTGTAAAAGGGGAATCAGTCCTACCTTGTAACTAATTAACGATGATTCAAAGTACTGTATCTCAATAACATGGTACCACCATCAAATCCTGTGTGCTAAATATAGTTAGATGGATGCATTTTTTCTTTATTATTTTCCCTGTAGTTCTTTACTGTGGTGCTGCCATGACAACTGAATATCCCTCACGATAATAAAGGCCAACTGTCTTTGGCAGTGAAAACTTGACAAGTTTATGAATAAACGTTCATGTGGTTGCACCAGCAACCACTTCAGCTATTGTGCAGCTATTGTTTATTAATTATTTAGCTATCGGTAAAAGGTTACACAGTCATACAGTTTAATTGTGTTACCTAATTTAGCCCTTTGTTTTTACCACTGCAAAACATCCATTATCCATGTGTACGTGTGTGTTGTCCACAGCGTTGTGTGATATGAAGATAAATGACGATGAATACATGTATGTATGTGTGTGTGTGTCCACAGCGATGTGTGAGATGATGAAGATCATGCAGGAGAACAGAGAGGTCACATGCTGTCTGGGGAGCTCTGCCAATTTTCGTAACAGCTGCCTGTTTCTGCAGAGTGATCTCAGGTACACACACACACACACACACACACACACACACACACACACACACACACACACACGGGTCCCTCAACAGCTGTTGTTTTGTTCAAAGCATTTATAAATAGATGTTCTTGATACATCACATGTCTATATGTGCACAAACAGACCGTGGTGTTTCCCCCTCCTCAGCATTGCTCTGGAACCCCTGTACCCATCTCGTTGCTCGTGGGAGACCTTCGGTTATGCCACTGGAGGGTTCAACGGCAACGCGGAGGGCCTGTCTCCTCTGGGCCTGTCCGGGCAGCTCAACACACTGGGCTGTTCCGTCACCTTCCACCAGGGGGAGAGCGTCAGCATTGTCAAACTCATAGAGCAGGTGAGTGATGGAGTTTTTCTACTAGGTCTGTATATATACGTACCCCGCCAGGTCTGTATATATATATATATATATATATATATATATATACATGGACCCCAACGTATACTCCGTGTATACTGTATATAATGTTTGAGCCCCACGGCAGCTTTTATCATTGGTCCGGTTGCTATGGCAACGCCCCATCACCACCAGCTATGGGACGTAAAATCTGATCACCGTTTAGCTCGGTTACAAGCAGGATTTTCAAACCTCCATAAGTCGGAATCCAGGAGAGCTGTCCTTGGTGAATCTTCAGCCATACAAAAAACTTGTGTTGCTATATTTTTATAGATAAAATAAAAAATGTGTGAATAACTCATTCATATCTGTTTACAAATTAATCATTTCCAGGCACGACACACAACCTATGGCATCCGCAAGTGTTTCCTTTTCCTGCTGCAGTGCCAGCTTTGTCTAGTTATCATCCAGGTGAGAGATAAAACATGTGACTAAAGCTGATATGAAAGTATCAAACGATATGGCACTTGAACTTGGTACTGTAAATCCTAAGAAGGCTATAAATACTGCTATAAATACTGGGTTTTGACCAAGACCTTATTAATCCCGTTCGGGAAATTTAGTTTTAGCTTGACCCAGTTGATGGTTGCTCAGATGGTTATGATGAGTGCTTGGGGGGGGGGGGGGGTAGGGGTAGGTGTCTTCCTCAATGGATGCTTGGACACATGAGACCCAGGCTGGGAGGCCAAACAATGACCTTCTCACAGCCTCTCTGCCCACTAAACTACGGCTGCCCCCAGACCACAAGTTCAAGTGCTTGTAGTTCATCACTTGCTTTGTATAAATGATTACGATTTGTATATTGGATTTACAGCATTTTTTATTGGATAGTATGGGGTATCCTGTCACTGACTTTATTTACAGTAGTTAAGTTGATTTGTTTGGATCTATTTTGTGTGAGCAGTGCGTTGAATAACTGAATGTTATAGGCAACATAATCTTATCTATGTCGTGTGTGTGTGTGTGTGTGTGTGTGTGTGTGTGTGTGTGTGAGAACGCAAATCTGGTCAATGCAACCTCATGGCCTCAGTCAATTGTCTCGCAGGATATAAACATTGTCGTCATATCATTGTTATATGTGGAAAGCAGGCTTTGTGGATGGTCAGATGTAAATAATGCTGTCTTTGCTTGTCTGTAGTTCCTAGCTTGTGTAGCTCAACTCCCTCCACCCATCAACACTACTGACATCCTCTGGCTGTCCTGTTTTTGCTGCCCACTGCTCAGGTAACGCACACACTAGGGAATTCACTTCTAGTCATTTTTACTAGTTGCCTAGTTTACTAGTCGACTAGTTGTTTAACTACCTATTATGTAAAAAAAAAAAAAAAAACACACGCACGTCTGTGTTACTATACTTGAGGACGTCATTATTTTAGGATTATGATTTTATAAATTATACATTTTCTTTATTGGCAAGCATTTTCCTAATCAGATTTGATCTCACTGTCAACATGGGTTTGTAATAATAGGAATAATAAGCCTGTATGGGTTTTGCTGTGCAGAGAAATGTCCTAACCAATTATGTATATGCATTGTGTTGACAGTATGTCCTTTTTGGGGAAGCCTCCAGACAGTTCAGTCATGAATGAAGCCACAGGGAAGAACCTAGACTCCATTCCTAGGAAGGTAGGATCATTTATAATGGCTGCTGATGGGTCCATAACCACCACTTGTTCACTGTGAAATCCTGAGTGTTCATTTAACTCGGGTTGTAAAACAAATGACCCGTAAGTGTCAGTTATTACACACTCTGACTAAAATGAACATTCAGGATTCTGCACTGTACCTTTTCCAAGTTCAACAGCCTGTCTTTTCACTTGGCGTACAGTTTGTCCAATATTTTTCCATCATGTCTTCATCCATCAGACCCAGAACTACTTCCTGGGCTGTTTCCTGTTGAAGTTTGGTCTGACGATGTGTGCCTACCTGCTGGGCTTTGGCTTCACACTGCAAGCGTTCTGTGAAAACATGAGCAGTAACACCACGTTCAACTGCTCTCATATACTCATAGCCAGGTACGAATAACCGTCCTTCATTGTCAACTTAATTGCTGCTATTCTTAATAAGCTGGGGACCATGTGGAGTCCACCGTTGCCCAGGTGGAGCCTGCAGAACCATTGCGGCTCAAGAATCCACCACTCCTGAATGTAGTGTCTGGTGCTGGGAGTGTGGTGCAATGAGCAGGTTCTGGCTGTACTTCTGGTGAGACCAGGAGTGGACCTGGTGAGACGTAGGAGGGGCCCGGACAGGAGGCAACCCACAGAGCCTAGTCCCTCCACATGCCAGAATTGTGCCTCACAGTCCCGGCAGAGTAGTTCCGTATCTACCCTCGACCGGGTCTGATCGAGGGTAGCTACTGGGACGGGACTTGATCACCCAGGCTGGGTCACCCGAGTGAGGGGTATGATGTCCGCGAGACCCGAAACCCCAATGACCTTGGGATACATCACTGAGGATACGTCCCAGGTGCATCCATGCGATGTTTTCATTCTGACAATGCTATGTGTGTGTTTTTTAATGCAGCTCATCTGCAGACGCACCAAAGTGGTTCAGTCAACTTTCCAATGGTCTGTTGCTTACTCAGAAGGTCATGGCGGGTTTCCTGGCCTTGCACATAGGTAGGAGCTCTCTCACGCACGCACACACACACACACACACACACACACACACACACACATTCTGATAGTAAAGACATTTTTAATGGGCCAATTGCTCTTTTTAGTTTTTACCCAAATCCTATTGCTCTATTGTGAGAAGGACGTGAAAACACATCTGGATTACACATTTGACTTAGGCTGGCAAGTATTCTCAGTGCCTTTTTTGACACAGAATGAATTGGGAAGTTTTATATCTATATTTTCTCCTCACAATAGAACAACAGGATTCAGATTAAAGAATGGACAAACCCCTTTTCTTTTCCTTTAAAACCTGTCCCTGTCTATTTGTATTTCTGTGCTGATGTTCCAGTGGTGCTCTCCCTGAGCTATGTGCACCGCTCTCAGCCCCTCTGGAAGAAGAGTCCCTTCAGCAACACGTGGTGGTGCCTCACTGTACCTGTGGTGTAAGTCATCATCTGTCTCTACTGTATAGGTAGTGAAAGAGGAGACCTACGCCACCTGCTGGTTGTGTAAAAAAAAACAAAAGGTTTAATCACCATTCATTTCCCCATAGGGACACGTTTTGATTATGTCTTTTTATCAGATCCAAAGCATTTAACAAGCTATCTGATGAATATAGTCATGGTTAAAAACAAATCGTGTGATAGCGGAAACATGCAGTCCGCTTTGGAAAAAGTGATCATTAAAATACTATTTCTGTCACTGATACTAACCCATTTAGACCAGGAACCCTACCTTTAATTAAGGAAAGGAAACTCACTACCCTTTTGGGGTAGTGTTGCTATGTGCAGTATACAGTATAGCAATATAATTCAACATTGGTAATTTTTAAATAAATATTTTCAGTTTTTCAGAAAACTTGGGTCAGGGTTTTTAGAATTGGCCTCAGGTCGAAATACAGCAAGTTAACTGTCAATTTAAATGATTTAACAATTTTAAATATAATTGACACACACAAAAAAACATAGTGACATAGATGTCCAATGTAACTGAAGGGGACAACATAATGTAACACTGTTGTACAACCTTGAATGTGAAATATATTTTTATTTTTTCTAATCTATATTTTGAACGCCAGCGGCAAGCTAGGGAGCATTCTCTCTTTATGCATCTCACATATTCCCGCTCTCATCTTTCATGTTTATTGAAAGTATATTTTCTCTTGTCCAGTTTGTTTGGTCAGGTGATCCAGGCTACGGTGGATTACCACTTATGGCGTGACCAGAACAGCCGCATGACCTTTAACATGGGGGACATTCCCTTGCAGGCCTGGCTGCTGGTGTCACTGTCCACACTACTGGTGGTGTTGGTCAATGAACTAGTTAAGCTCAATGAGATACGGTAAGAAAGAATGTATACTTGATTAGATTTGTGATTTGGAAAGTATGCTTCGTTTGGCAGGTGTGAAGCCTCATGCGCATCAAAGAACTGCATTCTACTTTGCCAAAAAAGACACATGACATGCCTAGAAGATATGTAAACGGGGATAAGAACAGAAATGAACAGAGCATGCATGTCATCATTGTGCACAGTCTCTGATAAAGTAGTTCGTCGTATAATCATTAAATGTATATCAATATGCTTGGGTAAATGATTGTTTCACCACTGGGTCAAGCAAATAAGGTCATAAATCATGTGTGATTTTTCTTGTTACCTGTGTTATAATCTATTTGTACGTCTGTATAGTCAGTTAGTCATATACAGAAATTAGCACTGTAATACTGCTACTCGGCGAGAGAGAAAAAGGAAATGTGTCTGTTCATATTTTGTAGACATCATTCAAGTTCAAGGCAATGGGCTTATCATCTTGTATAAGGTGTTTTAGTCAAATAGTTTTCCTCCTCTCTCCAATACAGAGTGAGGGTTCGCTACCAGAAGAGGCAGAAGCTCCAGTTTGAAACCAAGTTGGGAATGAACTCTCCATTCTGATTGGTTTCTTGCAAGGAACGGAATCACGTGACTATACTGGGAACCAATAGGCGTCCTGGAAAAGGGGGAACGGTGAATTCACCTCTAACAATCACTATCCATGACTTTCAATGAGTCATGACTTTCAACTCAAAAGCACTGCAGCCACTGTTTGGTGGAGTAGATCGGTAGGGCTTTCATGATGCAAATATTTGAGATTCTCAGTTTCTATTTTATTGAAATTATCGATTATATTTTATCATATTAATTTATCTCTTTTTAAATAGAAAGGAGCCCAAAAAGCTGTACATATTTATTTTATGAATATAAGTTTGTTTTAAAGGCATGAGGAATGTTTTTGAAGAGGTTATGCTCTTTCACCTTTATTCTCCCCCTTTGGGTTTGTCACCCGAGATGAACACCGTGCATGGTCCTACTCATCCTGTGCTTCACCATTTGTCTTGGAAATAGCTTCTCAAAGGAGGAATTTTCCTAGCTACTTCACTTTGGCCAGAATTAGGTTCATCTTGGTTCCATTATGTAAGTCTTGTGGTCCTCTTGAGGAATTCTAGCTGTAGTGGTTGGTTGTTAAACAGCCACATTAGACTTCAGAGGACCGATGTTAGACGGACATGTTTTTGGTGTCCGCCAGGCTGGATGGCCGGACTCTTATGTTTTCACCTTTGTCCACGTGTGTGTCTGTGAACAGCTAATCTTTGGCACTGTTAGACCGATCGGTGTAAAACCTTTCACATTTAATCGGCCTAATGATGGTGCTATAACGGGCTGATTCACATTTTGATCTATAACTTTTCAACTGCAGGTCGTACAATCAAAATCTTTTCTCCTTGATTCCTTGGCTAATGGTGCAACTCCAACCTTTTATAGAGCGACGAGCAGGCATCATTTAACAGACCTACTGTATATGAATGGCCACCATGCAGGTCTGGCAGCAAAAGATAAGAAGATATTGTTGAATACACTATGTGTGTAAGAATGAAGTTTATCGGCCTGACATGCATGTAGCTACATATAGCAAAGGGTGTGAACTGTGAAGCTACCTCTTGCCTTTCAGGCAGCTTGATACCAGTTACAAAGAAGCATTTATGAGCTGCAGGGAAGGCCCTTTTCTAATTCAAAAAGAAGAAATACACGAAACTGCTTAATGCTCCGTAACTAATGTTACGACCAAACAATTTGGTCTTCGTCAGGTGATGATTACAGTGACCCAGCACCCAGGACCCCTTATCTGACGTTATTGCATCACGTGACCAGAGTAGTGATGCAATAGGGAAAAGTATGTGAATCAGGAAACACTTTATACATACTAGTAATACAGAGAAAGCGACTGCATTTTGCAATAGCTCTCATTAAACCAATATACAAATAGAACAGATATGAAGAACATCTTAGTGTATACACGGTATTAGTACAAACGATCTCACTACTGTGGTAGACCAGTCAACATTGTTGGAGTTACTCTTAATCCAGAAAGGACCTGTTTTACATACTTTTTCCAATTGCATCACTACTCTGCTTTGTTCGAAATGTTTTAGTTTTCTTAAACTGAGCAGGCTTTCTTTCTAACATTTGTACTCACCTTGTCCTGCACCAACGACTTTTGTAATTCAGCCCTTCTCCTTCTGTCATAATGCAGTTAATATTCACTCCACTAAATTGCAATAACCCTTTTTTATTTTAACCCCAGCCCGTCCACACACAAACTAACTCCTGAGCAAAGCCAAGGTATTTTATGCTGTAACACAATTAGGAAGGAAGATTAATTTTAATTTGATGTTAAGGATTAAGTGGAATTGATCACATTTTTATAAACATATCTAAAGAATGTGCAGGAATGCCACTGAAAATCTTGTGCTATAAAAAGTTGATTCTTTGATAGTGAGAATTATTTAAACTGCTACATTTGGTTCCATCTGTGGTATTGTACATTATCACAGTCTCCTGAGAGGTGCTTCATATCATTTTATTGCCTTCTCTTTCAGCCTGTCTGCCTACCCTTTTCACCTCTAACTATTCCAACTCAATTGGTAAACATGCAGGAATTTTTATCATTTTTATCAAGGATTCGTCAGCTATGTCAGAAGTTCACAACTAATTGTGATCTAGCGGAACGGCTTCAGACTTAAGTCAATTTGATTTGTACAGCACATTTAAAAGTGCTGCACAGCATACACATCTAAAACTACAAGTGGTCCTTACTACAAATGTTGAGCTAATTTTAACTTTGCAAAAGTGACATTTTCAATTGGAAAATGTATCAGTAGAAAATATCCTATTTGAGTTGAGCTAGGAATGTGCGACGAAATATTTATTAAACTATAATATCTCATTAAACTACAAGCTACACACACTTGTGATTGTCATGTGTAGTATTAGATGTTTAGGCTGCTATGTGGCCTTCACATCTAGATTTTCAGGCTGCTTAGTTGACTGAAAATCTAGTAGCGCTGATCAGAGCACTACGTTACAGAAAGTTGGTGAAACAGATCCAAATATCCTACCTAGGCTGCAGCTTTCCACTCAGTTTATTTAGACAATGTTTAGGTCTATTTATTCTTATGGTGTTCCATAAACAGCCAATGTCTGTAGCATCCATGGTCTCCGCAATGAAACTTCTCTCTGTACTTTCATTGCATGTCACCAAGTACTGCCATACGAATTGGTTTACGTTGTCACCCACAGCTTGGCAACCATGTGATTTGAGATATATCGCTGAACCCTCTTTGCACGAATGTTAAATGATAACCAGCCGCCCCGAACCCAAGGTGGCACAAAACGTGTCTGATATTAACCTATTCTATTGCTTGTACCCTTCTTAATCACCTTTTTGATAGTGTGCTATCGTAAGCGTGCACATTCATATCTGTGTACACAGCTACGGGAGAAATGGTTGAGAATGTGATATAAGAACACTAATTGGTCATGGCACTAAAACTGAGCTGGGTGGAAGAAACTGATTCCATTTAAGATCATTTTTAACAGATTATACATTTACAAATTATGTAATGACTCATTTCTGTTAGCCCCATTTTATATTTTGGTTAATTTGACATCACTAGCATTCAGTCTATGCTGCATGAAAATTAAATAATGGATGCTCAGTCTTGCTCAATGTTATACATTATTTTACTGTTGTATTATAGTTTGTTCGCTGCACACTGTGAATTGGATTCAGTTGAGTGTACTAACTGCAGAGTTTTTCCTCGCATCACTATGTAAATGTGACTCAAGACAGTTCTTCATGTCAGTCAGTCAGTGACATGTGGTTGATTACAGACATTTTGATAACATCCATGCCATGCATATGCTCAAAGCAGAACCGCCCTGTCAGTTGACTGGACTATTTGGTTGTTCACAAGATGCATAAGGGTATATTTTGTATTTTTTTAAGATGTCTGTAAAATTATTTCAGGTTTTTGCCTAATTTTGTTTGTGTATCATTGATTACGTCATGTTAATAAATGTATTTTTTATTTATATGACTAGTGGTATTTGTGCTGTGGTGGTCTCCATAGCATAGATGTTATGTCTATGGTGGGCTGTGGGTATCGCCTCACTGATTGGTGAGAAGGTATCACTTCTTCCGCCAAACACGCACGAGTGAACTAATCTGATTGGATAATAAAGGAGGAAGGGTCCTTTCTAGCCAATCACAGCTGGTGTTGTGAACGAGGTACCCTTGGTGCGTGGTTTGCAAAGGGGGCGTTCTGTTCCGTGGAAGACACACAGCGGTCGAAAGAGAAAATAAGGTCTACATGTAAGTCTTTTTAGAAATATTTTACAATTCTGGTGTGAAATATTCAATATTGGACCAATATTACAATCTATGTCCGTGTTGTATCGACTGTCATGGTGTTATGGGATCGTTGGATCATTCTTTACATCCGTAACCAGCATACTAGCTGTAGGCATCGTTAGCTGGGTTGTTAGCACATAATAGTTTGTAGTCGTTTGGAGACTTTATAGGAGGATTATATTATTAGTTTGCCATGTCCCCACTCATCCAGTAACACAACTACGGAGTTTATTTACACATTCAGGTTAATTCACCCACATGCAGTCTGCAATCACAGCCGCAAGCTGCAGAACTCTCAAATCATTTACACCAATCCTTGTGGTTTAATTAAGATTAATTACTGATTATTTAAGACTTCATTGGTACTGATGGTACTGGTATTGATGCCATGCCAGTACCACACTGCCATCCACAGCACCTGGAGCACTAATGAGTTCCCAGAAGTTTTACTGGAGCACTTTTTACTGGTCCATAGCTTTAGTAATGCAGAGCTACTGGGGCACATATGGGGAATAGTTAAATGGCTCAATTGTTAATCATCATACAATTCAAATGAGCTTTGGTATGACAAAACATACGTTTTATCAAAGTGTCAAAAACAAAACTATCTAAGAAACCAACTGGGTAAATAATGTAGGGCCTACACATCACATATATTGAATTTCTTATTTGACAAGTATTTTCACAATTCACATATTTTCCCCCACAAATGGAGGTGTAGGCCTCCAGATCCCTAAGCAAGGTCCTGTGTAAAACAAAAACAAAGTGCATACTCAGAGTATGCAAGTTACAGTAATTTCCAGGGTTTCCAGCCAGGCTTGTGGAGTGAGGTCTGACTCTGAATATACCTAGCTTCAATAAGGCTCGTTTCAGCAGTCGTCGTCATCACCTCGGACTCTACCACATGGAGTCACGGACGGACTCGCCTCAGTCAGGATCTTGGACCGCTGCAGATAGAGGATGCGTGTTGCGTGCATACTGCATAGCATGAAAGTACAACATTTACGTTACGTTATACAGCCAGAGACAGAGTACGCTCTGACGCTCACTGGTGGAACTTATGCGGGGGTCGAAACCGCGTAGTCGGTCAGACGAAGAGGAACCGCAGAAGCCCATCTGCGCTTGAAGCACTGCGGGTGAGAAACGATCTCTGACTGGCACAAAAACGCAGGTCTTCTTGCACAGAATGCGGCGAACCGTGTCGTGGTGTCCGAAAAGCGCGTTATATTCACCATTCCTCTGACATGTGATGTGAGTAACTGCGTCGGGACCAAAACACTCACGAATTGTACCTAAATGCTAAATCATTTGGAACGCTACACTAGTGTAGACACTACATTGTGTAAAAAATATAGTGCACAACAGTCAGGAACGACTGTATATAGTAGGCTAATGATTAACAAGAAAATGCAATAGACTGGATATTGAAATTAATATAAAAGGCAATGTACAGAATCTGTACCACAGCTATTTTCGTATCATTGGCTGATTCTTCTTCTTGATTTTTACTTGCCGTTGTTATCTCTACCGTAGTATTCTTGACGCATACCGCCATCTAATGTGTACACATGGGCCTATCAACTTTACAACACGGAACACGTCAACAACACACGCACACTTTAAAAAGTTAAAGCTCTATATTATGATGGACTGTCTGGTAGTCATTGCTATAGATTAGAGACAGTGTTTGTTCAGTAACAATCATTGCTGCTTTGTTCAGTAACGGTGGTCTCTTTGCGTGACTTAAACTCTTTAGTAAACAGAAATACAGTAAGCCTACATTTTCATGTGGGTTGCAATTATAACCAGGAGGAGAGTGTTATTAGCTTCAAAGTTCAAATTAACAGTAACTGTTACAATTTTGCCTGCTCTCTTCTTTGTGTCATCACCTACAATTTCACGAGTTTATCCTTTATCCTGGATGTGTGGTTCCTGACCTGAAAATGGATTTTCTGTTTACCAAAGAGCTGGAGAGACAGGGAGACCCTTATTACTGAACATAAGCTCTAATATCTCTATAGCAATGATTGCTATCAGAATATAGAGTTTACGGCACAAAAAGAAATCATACTCCTAATCCGGGTTTTAACAGACAATATTCTCTACTACTACTACATTAGTAGTAGTATTAAAAGTCGTGTCCTCAAATCCCACTTCCCTCGACTCGTGCACCGTATCTTTGTTTTCTAGCATCTTCTTGCAACTATTAATGGCATGTTCCACTGACCCCTTTTCCTGACAGAATGGTTCCAACTTCCAAATAAAAGGCATTGCATTAAAGTGCTCCACGAAAGAGTGACCTCCTTCGGGTGACACTGAGTAACCTCATTTTAAAAAAAAAACATGTTTATTGAATTTAAATTATTGTGTAACCTTGATTTTCTTAATTAAATACACTAGTTTAAGCTCATCACATGAAACTCCAAATATCAAAACATTAGAAAGTAGCCGGTGTATCTGTGTATGAGTTTGTGAAAATATAATAATACAATTATTGAAAGACAGAACTATAGTAAGTGTATTGTCTGCTAGCGTGCTGCTTGCTTATTTTATGGATATACTTTATATATACTTTTACAACTTTTTCATGAGTAATTCAACAAAAACGTATAACACACAAAAACATTGCGTCAAACAGTGCTGCCGGGCGGGTCTTTGTGCAACCCCTCCGGGATTTAGATATATGCTATATTAACACATTTAGGTGGAGCCCCCTGGAACCCCCTCCGCCTGAACTCCACGTTGAGAACCATAAGTAAAACTGCTTGCGGGTGCTCTACAAGCCTACAGCTCAAAAAAGGCGTTTCAGTTTGAATAATAGTTGTTCCGGTTTGTGATGAATTATAATAGTAGTACAGAATACAGATTATTCTGCTAAGGCATCTTGTGTGAATGCTGAAATGTTTGCCATTGTTTTACTTAAACAGTTAAAACCTAGATCCAATAAGATCTCGGTTATGATTTTGTCACAGCTCTTCCAAGATGGACATGCAAGTGTCCAAGTCCGACTGGTTTCTCCACTGCAGCCCCAGAGCCTTCTTCTCCCAGTGAGACACGCCTCTGCATGATGGTGTTGTGTCACCGTCTGCTTGGTCCCTGGTTCCAAGTGGGCAATATTCACTTAAAGCGTTGGATAACCTCCAGCTCATTTTCTTGTCATATGCTGACTCGCTGAGTTATAGTTTCAGCGGTACAATGATAAAAGCCCTGTAAAGAATTGGGGTTGTGTATTATAAACTGTTAATGGACTGACTGGAGGTTTCCCAACTCTGGTATTTAATGTGTGCAGCAGCTTCAGTTCAGGGTTGTTGTCTCCTGCAGTCTAACTCTGACTCAGGCTTGATGTCACCTGATTTTGGCTTGTCACTTTTAAAGGCACCATAGCGCTGTGTGTGTGGATTGTATGTATTTACACTAAATGTCTAATTATTTTGTGTATGTATGCGATTCTCCCCTTGTATGATAGTGACTGACATTTTGCCACGTGAAGGATACATCATGATTATATGAAATGAGATTTGACTGGCTATTGCTTAAATGTTTCTTCTGCATGATGAATACTGTTTCAGCTAAAAAAGCCAGCAACACAATGAGTTGGTTGGTTACTGATACATTCTGAGTGCAATGCAAAGCCCTTTCACACATGTTTGCTCTTAAACCCATAATACACTACATTCTTACATTGAATACTGAATGTACCCACTCATTTTAGTAATTGAATAGTCATCTCAATCACATTTTGTATTGTGATATGTGTTGTGGACAATGTTACCATGATGTGAATGCTCCCCTTTTTTTATCAGACTATAGGTATGGTCTTGACTGCAGATATTAATCAATTTTGTCTAGTTTCAGAAAAAGTTTAATTAGCATTTGCCATAACTGTATACTTTATTACCTTAAATTACTAGCCTGATTGTCAGACTGACTGGGTCTATGGGCTGGAACCAGACTATTAAATAAATATATAAATCAAATAATTGTATCGTTGGTTGCAGCCCTAGTCACAAATCCTACTGTACGTCGTTGATGACTTTATGGTCATTGGACAAATATTACAAGTGGAAGGTTAAGTTTCTGCATTTCTCCCCTTAGGTGGAGTCTTCCACTGGACGCACATCGTGTCATGGATGCCCTGAAAGAGAGCAGCACCCTGAGCTCAGGAAAGATGGTGGCCCTGGCAGCAGGACTCTCTGTTGGGGCCACTGTGGGCTATATTGTATACAGACAACTTGGCAGCACCGACAACTGTGAGTTTATTTGGCTTAATTAGATTGATGTTATCATTAGGAAACTTTAAATTCAGCTATTTGTTTTGTCATTGACAGCTCCAACGGTGAGTGCTGAGGATGCTGAGTCTAAGATGACAATTTCCATTGAAGTTTACAGAAATATTTGCAAATGTCAAGCCACATTTATGGATATGGTGAGTGAAATACTAAACAATTCTTGGATATAAGTTTAACATAGAAACATTTGAAAAGTCCCATACTTAGATCTTACATTTAAATTCACTATATTTTCACCATTATTTTGAACAGTTTCCCATGCCCATACATTAATTACAGAACCTTTTTTGAGTAAAAGAAAAATTAATTTTCAGTAAGCTGCTCTTCTTGAAACTGTATTTGGCAAAAGGTGTTGCTAACTCTGTTTTCTCAATTCACGTACACATTTTAGGTGAGACAGAAATCTGGAGCTCAGGTAAAGGTGCTTTCTGAGCAGGGGGAGCCAGGATCCCAGGCTGCTGTGACCCTAGTGCTTCAAGGATCCCCTGAACAGGTGCTGCTGGCCAGCTGTGTGTTGGAGAATTTGGCTATAGATTGTGAGCCAGCGACTGAGACCTTAGAGGTACCTCAAACAGCCTTTGGAAGGATCATAGGTAACTTAATCCACTTGTTTTTTGGATTTCTTGACTACCGGTATACGTTTTTTTCAGGCCTCTTGTTCCAACATTATAAAGCCTGCTACCAATACAATTAAGTCATTACTGTGATGACATTTACTTTTTACTACAGCTTCAATTAAATTAAAGTCTGTCTTTGTGCCACATTGCCATGTTATATCTTGTTTCAGGCCGTGGGGGGGAGTCTGTTAAGCTGATCTCAAGGACCACTGGGGCCAAAGTAATTTGTCCCAAGGATACAGGGCGGAGCCTAGACGCCACTGGCAATGTAACAATCACAGGAACACGTCAGGAAGTCAAACAGGCCAAGGTGAGACCCAACTCCTACAATAAGCGAAGCCGTAACGCTAATTCCGGATTATTTCTTCTATTTCAATGCATTCGTATTGCTGTTCATTTGAGAAGGAATTAATGTTATCTATTTTCAGGAGATGATCCTAGAGAAAGTCGGGGAAGACCTGACAATGAGAAAGATGATCTCTCGAGCCTCTGCCCTCCGCCACAAGCGCGGACCCCGGGACCTTGAGGTGCAGATGCCAGAGATGGAAGAGGTCAAACCACAGACTTTGAACAACAACGGTCCTTACTCTGTCAAATCAGAGGAGCAGCAGCACCTTGAGGCCAAAGGCACCAACACACAACTTGAAATAATGTGTGACGACGAGGCAAAGGAGCTCACAGTCCCAAATCTGGAGACAAATGAAGAGGAGGAAGCTATCGTGTCACCAGATTCACTGTCCGATATGTCAAAGTTTGAAAGTACGTTGCTGCTTTCAAAGGTTAAAGTTGGAGAGCCACAGTGCTTCAAGGCTTATTTCCTTCTGAATAGTGATTACTTGTTATTATTGTTATCCACATTTAGTTCTTCCATGAACTGTACATTTAAAGGTAGGATAAGTGAAGTGTTAAATAGCTCTATAATCGGATAGTACTCGTTGCTATAGTGTTTGTTCTGTAACAAGAGTCTCCACCTCTAAGCAGAAAATGCATTTTCAGTTCAGAATATCTATTTTGCCCAATCAGGATAGACACCTCAAATAGGAGAAACATTAAACAAGTGGAATTGGAAGTGATGACAAAGAAATGAGCAGACAAAATTGGAACTGGAACACTATAAAAGGTTAAGCTGATAAATGGGTACTTTCTCCTGGTTGGCTGACATTTTGTCAGAATTCCTATCGGAATATACTTTAACCTTTTGTAACTATTTTCGTTATTTAGTTTGTATGAGAAGCTTGCAGCTTACAATAGGAATGTGAAAATATCGGGTGGACTAGAATATTAATGTTGAGTCCTTAGGCAAATGAAAAACGCAGCATATTTTTTTCCAACCGACACTGAAATTGAAAGTTGAAACAAATTCACACTGTGCGATCCACTTTAGTTGGGGTCCCTTTCCACGAAAAAATAAAAACCTGTTAATTTCTATTTGTGTGTGTGCGTGCGTGCACAAACTAGAAAGCGATTCTCAGAGATTCTTCTATAAGGTCACATTTTTGCTCTTATTGTGTCAAGTTCCCAGCCCGGACCTGAGCTTCCAGCCCGATGAGCACTTGGAAGTTTTTGTCTCCGCCTCAGAAAACCCAAATCATTTCTGGATCCAGATCCTTGGCGTGCGCTCCCTTCAATTGGACAAGTTGACCGAAGAGATGAACCGCTTTTACAGCAATGGAAACCTGACTGTAAGGCAAAATCTTGCAGCCTGTGCATTCTGCACACACACACACACACACACACACACACACAGTAGTGGAGTTGACTTTTCCAAGTTCCATTGTTCTTAAGATTTATAATCTTAAGAATAAGGATTATTATGGGTGTCTAAACAAATCCAGCACAGCGATAGTTCATTGAGACACGGAAGGCAGAAGGTTTATTATCTAATCTCCCCTTCGTTCTCTATCAGTAATTCATTCTGTTCCTTTAAATCAGCTGTCTCTCCATGTCAACTCCCCTCACTCGCATTCGCTGCCAGTTAACTCACTCACGCCCACAACCCCACATTCAATTATTTTTAAGCAGTCACTACAGTGTAGTGACTACACTGTCCTCAGTCTATTCTGTGTCTTTGTTGTTCAGATGTCGGGGTTAAAATTTCTTCCACCTCCCCGGCCTCCTCCCTGTGGCAATAGTTCTGTAATGGGTGATTCTGTGATTATAAACGTGATTTATGGATTGTACTAAATGTGATATCTAGTTATGTTATGGGTATCTGTGATTATAATGTGTTTTATGGATTGTATTATGATCATCTAATATGTATGTTCAGTATCTGTGGTATATGGAATACATTGAAAGTTATGTTGTTGATGTAATGTCTTTATGTTATGCTCTGCTCTGGGTTTGTTGATATCAGAGCTGTCTCTCAGGGCACAGATAATCTGAGATCAAATGTGATATGATATCAGATGATATATCACATGAGCAGAGCCACACCGCCATACTAAATGCAATAGCTTTGCTATAAATGGTTAATGGTCATTCTGAGCTGAAGTGTTTCAATGAACCATGGTTTTATGTCTTCCAGGAGCACAGGGTTGAGACCATTGTGGTCGGGGATATTGTGGCTGCCCCATATCGTCAACAAAGCAAATGGAACCGTGCCAGGGTGCTAGGGGTCCTGCCTTCAGGCTTGGTGGATCTGTACTATGTGGATTTTGGAGACAATGGAGATCTACCCAGAGACTGCCTCCGCAGTATGAGGTAAAGGCTCAATTATGGGAGATGCAGAAGCAATACTATTATGTAATGATACAATTCATTACTGTAATGTTCTGCATTCACATTTCAGGAGCGACTTCCTCAGTTTGCCGTTTCAGGCCATCGAGTGTAGCTTGGCAGGAGTGAATCCAGCAGGTATACATTTACATAAATGCATGCATGCCCCCCTCCACCCCATCAAGAACTTATCTTAGCTATATATCAATCTAGATATTCAAACTATATGATTTGTTGTAAACCGGTTCCCCAGGAGAGGTGTGGACTGTGGAAGCCCTGGATGACTTTGACAGGCTGGCATATTGTGCTGAGTGGAGACCCCTGCTGGCCAAACTATGCAGCTACTCTCATTCTGAGGTCTCCTCCTGGCCCAGCGTAAAGCTCTATGACAACAATGAGGGCAAGGTCTGCTGTGTGTGTGTGTGTGTGTGTGTTTACGCCTGTTATATTACAACTCTCTAAAACTTGACCGAGTTCATTGTGTTGTGGGTCCCATAATGTGGGCAGTGCAATGTCCAGGCAGCTGTTTGTATTGTTGCTGTTCATAGTATTTTGGTGTTCTATCCTCTGTGTGTTTTTAGGCTGTGGACTTGGGTGAGGAGCTCATACAGCTTGGCCACGCTGTGAGGTCCCAGGATATGGGAACGGTTGATGGGGACAACCTTGGCTGTCTTCAGAGAATGCTGGTGAGTGGCTGAACATGGGCTTGCATTCTTTCTCTCATGTACACTGACTGTGAAAATGGGTAAGGATAGAGACTGAAATTCCTATGGTGACAGACTCTGCCCCAGCTGAAAACATTCTGTCACTCCTTTAATGCCTTAAGACATCCTCATCTCCTGTTCTTTCTTAGGATGATGTGATGGGAGCCACATCAGAGCTAAGTCTGTCCTGCATCAGCTTGTCAGGTGGGTTTAACAAAAAAATGTTTAAGGGGGCACTGTGGTGCAGTCGGTAGCACTGTCGCCTCAAAGCTAGAAGGTCCCTGGTTTTATTCCTACTGGGGACGCTGTGGGAGTGTTCTCTCTTCCACGTCATCAGCCCTCATACCATAGCTGTTATTAACCACATGAACCCTAACATCCCTACTTTGGGGGCGAACATTCAGCTAAAATAGCCGATGTACAAGCTTGCAGTGATTTGTGAGCTTGTAGAGCGGCTATTTTGCGTGAAGAGATTTGATAGAGGGGGAAAAGTAGAGTGGTCAAGTATGGGGGACTGTGGGCGACCCCGACCAATAGGCTGGTTGATGTGGGTCAATGCAGGATTCGATCAATATGCTAGATTCGAGAATCAGACTTAAATCCCAGTGAAGGAAATTACATCAAGATGCAAGACTTATAGAATAAAATGTCAAAGGAGCTTGCACACTGGTCTGTATTTTTGCACGTAAAATAATGAATACCTCTTGTGTCAATCATGATTGCAATATCCTTTGGGTCAAATCTTAGATTGACTGGTCTACTAGAGTTGTGCATAGCTAATCTTTTTACAATAACGTTATTTTTCAGAAAGGAAGCCATTGAGGGTTAAAATGGGTCTTAATGCTTTCAACTCGAATTTGAATTATTAATACAATATTAATTAGTACAAGTGTCTATGACAAAGAAAATATATGATTTGGAGACGATGAAGACTATTATTATCATTTATTTGTGGTAACAGTCCATTTGCTCAGTACAATATTTTGGGGGGCACACATAGAATGTGTGCAGGGTTGAATTTAGTTTGCATTACTACGATCTCTAATGGAGGATTTAGTTGACACAATGAAATAAAATGGGGTTAGTATTCAGTGTGGGTCAGACAGACAGATTTGGGAGAGCAGTAGCTTTGTTGTTGCAAGGAAAGCTGTAAAAATAGACTTTAGTGGTTGTTTTAGTCAGATCGGTTGAAACACCGCTCCAACTGGACCCAGTATAACTCTATGGGGACACAAAAGCGACACAAGGGGTAGGACCCGGAAGTATCTCTGGAGGGGGCGCTTGCATCACGGCTAAAATACTGAATTGCCTTGCATTTGGGGTGTCTACTTATTATGTTCCAGCCCAAGTTTGTTTTGGTGTGCGTTTTCAGCATCCTCTGGTGGACAAAGTGTATAATGGATACATATGCATGCATTCTGAATTATACACTGACAATCATCTGTGACATATCTTATTCCATGCACTTCCTCTGATTCTACAATGGTAGCACACTGGCAATTAATGTGAAACATTTTTCCACTGTGGTGGTTTCAATGTGAATGGGGATAGGATAGAAACTAGAAAGGGGATTAATACATGCTTTTGATTGCTTGATTTGTCACGTAGTGTATGGTTACTGTCTGAGCATACATTCACTAAATTATTTCTCTTCATACCTCAGAAGCTGCCTCAATCTCAGGAAGTGTTGATGATGTAATCGAGGATGAGCTGCTCTAAGACCAAAGATAAAAGTGTTAAGGTATTAATAGACTCCTCTCTGATTAATATCATAATCTACATATTATGGAGGTATTGTGAACCACTATTTGTCTGTATAATTGTATAATATATAATGTATAATATAATTTGTCTCTTCTCCCCTCAGCTCCCAGCACTGACTATCCACTCCCCCCACAACCACATGAACCCTCAAAGAAGTGTGCAACAGGCAGTTCTTCCAGCCAAATTTGTTTAATGTTTAATAGAGATTATATTTAGTGCTGTTCTGTTCAGCCTATTGCTGCTTTATCAGTTTGTTCTTACAGTAATTGTGTTCTGAGAATTGAAGAAAGGCGGAACAGAATTCCAGTATTTTTTGTTTAAAGCACTGTGATGTGAGGATTGGAACCAGATGGCCATTGCTCAATGGTGTTTTATTTTTTTATGTTTTGTTTTTATTTTTATATTTGTTTGTAAATTGTAAATCAAATAGATTTCAAGACACATTTATAAGGCTTCAGATGCTACTAGAACAACTAATGCTGAACATTCTATTCAGATTTTGTTGAATATGGAAATGTGTCTGCAGCAGAGTTATGATAATAAAGGCCTAACTGTCTTAAATGTTGTGAATAAAACACTAAAGCTCTATATGTAACACCATAAGTGTATACTGTATATTGGTAAATAAAGTTAAAGCGAATAAAGTGCAATGTCTTTATTTCAGATCACTGTATACAGTATATACAATTTGTTACGTTTTATAGCATGTCGTCACTGTCGGGTATTAATCTCCTTGGGAAATGTTAAGATTAACCTATGTTCCAATTTATCAATGTGCCGGTATAGTTAGGATTGATATACAAGCTGTTTATAAAAACCCAAACACACAAGACATTTTCACTTTAAAATAGCAACCCTACAAGCTCACTGCAATGTGTTGTGATGCAATTCATTTCTGAGCTTGTGTTTTATTTTACAGGGAAATATAGTCTGATTTAAAATATACACAAGCACAAGCTTTCTGCCCAACAGTGACAATTATGATCTGTTTGGATGTTTGTTAGATAAAGATATTATGTATGACCATTGTCATTGGGATGCTTAGTTTAATTTCAAATGGATGTGTTTTATTTGTATTGTATTACATTGTGTATAAAAATCAACATTCACCTAAATAAGATAATACAGATTATATATAATCGATCATGTCATATTCATTTCAAATCTTCACTTTTGACATCACCTTTCTGTTTACAATGGTGGCATGGTACTTTACAGAGGGATGGGTGTCCAATGTTTTTGTTTTCTAAATCAGTCAATGACCCACCCCCATTCCAGCCTGGCCCAATCAAAAAAAAGTAGGTTACGCTCACACATGCGCGGAAACACCGGAGTAATTGTTGATATCCTGCTTTGGTTGTATTCATTTTTAGACTTTACTATTTAAAAGCCAATGCATCCCCAAATTTAGGGGTTTTTATTCGTATCAGCTGGCTCAGTCAATTACAACGTTATCTATATGAGGGGCTAATGGAGGACACAAGGGATTTGGTGAGTAAAATAGTGAAATATTAAGGGCCGTGAGGCTCCGATCAGGGAAGATCTGCTTGGGCTAGCGTTCCTCCTTTGTTGTTATCTGTTGAGGAGAGCAAGCTAGTATTTATGTTGCTACATAAATGAAACTGAAAGCTTGTTAAACCCCCAAGGCCTAGCGTAATTTAAGACCCTGCTTATTTTTGTTCCGTATGTGTAAAAGAGCTGAATAATTGAAATCTTTTGCTATTTGCTTTTAATACAAACTGGAAAAACAGGTTTCCGCTAGCTAGCTAGCCATGCTAATAGTGGCTAGCACTGGAAGCTAAGTCAGATAAAGGCCCCCGTCTTTCCCATCAAGGTGCTTGGTTCTCTGTTTGTGACTGTCTCATTTATTGTATAAATGAATTATGTCTGGTGTATTGCCTGGCGCTAAACTGCTGTTTCTGCTTCAGAAAGGATAACATAACGTTTAAACTGTGTCAGTGTCAGCTGTTCTGTATGATGCTCAGATGAGGAAAAGCTACCACAGTAGATAAATAATCAATAACGTCAATAATGGTCCCAAAGACCAGATGGTCAATGTTCTTGTCTTATTTGTATTTTCAGCATGTATGAAGACTAGACTTCATTTTGTATTAAGTTCTGTGCAACTTCCCTATTCTGGTGGCATGTTCTCCAACGCCTGACAGCTCAGCTATGTTGTTGAGAAAGCTTCACAGATCTATTAAGGCAAATAAGTATTCTTTTTATTCCTTATTACAAGGTTAACCCATTCCCCCCATAATTCTTCCATCTGTAAAGGCTGAACGCACCCCACGTTCAGAGCGTAAGCGGAGAGACTCTTTCGGCATGTTTGACGGCTATGACAGCTGCAGCGAGGAGTCCACCACAAGTTCCAGCTCAGAGGACAGTGAAGATGAGGTGGTGCCCTCCATTCCTGCCACCCTGCCCATCATCAAGAACAATGGACAAGTGTATACCTACCCTGATGGCAAGACTGGCATGGGTTAGTAGTTGGAAACATTTATTACAGCTATGGGACTCATTATACATGCTTAATATACATACATGAATGAATGCAACCTATTATAAAAATGAATTTTTATAATCTAGAGTTCCAATACATCCATTGACAGCCCGTTGATCCAAATTTCCAAATTTCAAATTTCCAAACTCCAACACTTAGAAAAATTATTACCTGCATGGAATTTCTTGACAGAAGGTATACATATAACTGATATAAATAAACACATCATAATGTCTACAGTGGATTTGTATAAAACAAATGCTTTGCCGATTAAAAGAGGATAATTCAAGCTTGCCCTACAGCTGCAACGTTGGTGTGTTTAACGTTGTTTAACACAAGCGGATCGAAAATTTCTATTTGGATCAATGGGCTGTCAATGGAGGGTATTACAACTCTAGATTCAACCCATTATAAAAAATCTAGTGTTGCAAATTGCGTCTAGGATAAAGCATGTAAGAAAATCACAAAAGTGTATGTATACAAAAAAAGAATCTGCATTTCATATAAACTAAATTGTAATTACTCTGCAATGCCATGTTTTTGTGCTATGGAATGGATTGATATAATTCAGTGAATATATATATATATATATATATATATATAAATGAACAATGCATGTAATGGTGATTTTTATTGGCCTTTCCCACACAGCCACCTGTGAGATGTGTGGGATGGTTGGTGTACGAGATGCGTTCTACTCCAAAACCAAGCGCTTCTGCAGTGTATCCTGCTCCAGGAGTTATTCTTCAAATTCCAAAAAAGCTAGCATCTTGGCAAGACTCCAGGTAAGTGTGCACACTCGAGTGCACTGCATGTTTTTTTTCTCCACATATGATTTAAATGTTGGAATTTTATGTTACTGCATGCATGTAAATGCAAAAATGCATTAAAGCCTTAGTGGATCAAAATGTCTTCATGCAGTATTGATGTGGTGATTGTGTTTTCCTTTGTCTAAGGGCAAACCACCAACAAAAAAGGCAAAGGTTTTACAGAAACAGCCCTTAATGGCGAAGCTGGCTGCATATGCCCAATATCAAGCAAGTCAACAGAACCAGGCCAAATCAAAAGCCGGTATGTTTATAATAAAGACAAGCAGTGTTTTCATGGTGGGAAAATACCTTGTACTTAACCCTTGTACTTTTCTTTCTCCCAGTGGTCCCTGTTGAAATCTTTGAATGGGGCAAATACATCTGTAGCAATAACACGTGTGGTGCTCCAGTCAGCTGTTTCAAACATGTGAGTACAAACAGTAGATGGTGACAATTAATTAACTGTGTAGAACTATTTGGCCAAATTATTTTATTTGAATAAGCTTTGGTCTGATACCACTTGTTTTCCAGGCCCCTATGGGTTTATGCTGGGGAGACATAGAAGAAGGAGTTAGAGTTGAAGTCCTCAACTCGGATACCAACTTCTCCACTAAAGTCTACTGGATAGCGGGGATCATCAAGCTAGCAGGTAAGGATCTATTCTTTTTAATGTATTTAACCACACAAAGCCTAGTGTCCTTATTTTTGGCATGTTATAATAGGTGAACATTTGGTGCAAAATGGTAGATCTACAAGCTAACAACGCATCAATGTGATCTTGGAGACCAGCGATTTTTGCCGAAGACATTTAGTGGAGGAGGGAAAGGAGGGGACCCAAGTATAGACCCCTGGGGGGACCCTGGTCAACTGAACTATATAGTATAGGGGTTAAATATGTTTTCTTACAAAATATTTAAAAGGCACGCTTTCTGTGCCTGGGTGTAAATATGTGAATGGATTTTGATTGTATTGTATATTCTCGTCCAGGGTTCAAGGCTCTCCTGCGGTATGAGGGCTTTGACAATGATTCCAGTAAGGACTTCTGGTGTAATCTATGTATTCCTGAGGTGCACCCGGTGGGGTGGTGTGCTTCGAGTGGCAAGCCCCTTGTACCTCCAAAATGTGAGTCTCATTCGAACTAGAGCCAGACTGATGTATCGGTTTGTTTGATATACTAGTTATTAGACCTTTTTTTTATTGCATCTGCAATTTTGCAGCCGTTTTGTCACAATTTCCACCACTTTCAACCTGAAGCCCCTTCTCTAAAGATGTTCAAAAATAGCTGATATACAAGCTTGTCATTGCAACATGTAGATCTGCTAGTTTTGAGCATTTTTGAATAATACTTAATTTGTTTAAATATTTTTTTTTATCCCACGATGTAACCCATTTTTCACCCCTGTGTCAATCATCTAATGTGATCCTGGGCTCTACACACCCTCCACCAACCTAGTCACCATATATGGGGGACAAGGGGAGAGCAACGAGTGTCCAAGTTGCTCCTTTACACCTGACAGGGGGGGAGTTTCCCTGGTTGGACGTAGCGCGTGGAAGGAACACGTTATTCCAACCAGTTCCTTTCTCCTCCATCAGGCGCCCCGACTGGCCAGGGGGAACTTAATTTGTTTGCGTATAAATTAAATGTTCTCAAATAGAATCGTCATCAAATCTAATCAAAGTTTTTCTATTTTGACAAAATATCAGTCAAATATCAGGAATCGGTGGTTTAGGATTCTAAAATCGGAAAGAAATCTAGCATCGTTTGGGCTCAAATTTTATTTTATTCTGTTCATTCTGCAAACACACCATCTGTCTACTGTCAAGCAAATGCATGGTGTCCGTAATGATTTTCAGCAGTTACATTTGATTACTGCACACACACACACACACACACACACACACACACACACACACACACACACACACACACACACACACACACACACACACTTCTGTATGTAAGCTGATTGGGCTAGGTTATTTTGGAAACAGAGAAAGCTCTTTGTCAGCAGATGTATAATAGAGGCTTAATGATGTTTGTTATTTATTATTTCATGTTCTTTCCTGGACAGTTGTGGAATTGAGTGCAAACTGTTTATTTCCCTTACAGCTATACAACATAAGTACACTAACTGGAAAGCCTTTCTTGTGAAACGTCTCACTGGAGCCAAAACACTGCCACCTGATTTCACTGCCACGGTCAGTGTCACACAACATGCATGCACGGAAACACACACATATAAATCAGCATCATCCATATGGATTTGTCTTGACTATTTAAAGCCATGTTGAACCTTTATTTTGTACCTTGGAAGTAACAAATATTGTCAGTCTTTATCTATTGCTTCTGTCCTCTGTGAGCAATAAACTAGATGTGGCGATTCCATTCACTCTCATAGAACAGTGAAACGGATCTCAAAATCACAACACACACAAACAAAGCAAGGACGTAAAGTCCTGGTGCATCATTTTGGGGAAGTGAAAATTGCTGTATTCATATTTTATTGCCGTTACTCTTGATGGAAGTTCTGTTAAGTAATACATTTATGTCACCGATACTGGCTTACCAGGAAATTTTGGCATTGGGGATGCGCCTACAATTCCGGGAAAAACATAATAATAATTGGGGTTCAGCCGAAATGCATGAAAAGTGTTTCCTTACTTTCAGCTTAAGTTCATTTCGGTGCATCATTGAATAATGTTGAGATCTGTTTTGCCATACAATTAAGTGAATGGAATCGCTACATAAGGTTCCTTTATTGATCACAGAAACAACATGACAATATTTGTCTTACATCATTCTCAAGGTAGCTACACCTCTTCAGACTAAAATGTAATTGAGATAGTATGTTATTTATGTTCATTTTGATCTGGCATCCTATACTGTAGTTTGTTTAGTTTCACAATGTTCAGATTAATTATTTTTAGATATTATGTTTAATTTCACAATGTTCAGATTAATTCTTTTTAGATATTATACTGTTTACTAAAGAGTCTAGACTGGTGGTTCTTGGCTTACCTACTGGTATGTTCAATTACCTTTCTTACTGTAAATCGTGCTGGATTAAGAACGTCTGCTATATGCCTAAATTGTATACATATACAATGTATACCAAATGTCAGCATGGCTATTGTATATCCTGTGGTTTGTTTGTGGTATAGGTATTTTCTTTATTTCAATACATCCTCTCCTTAGGTGCATGACAACATGCAGTTCCCCTTTAAGAAATTAATGCGGGTGGAGGTGGTAGATAAGAACCACCTGTGCCGGACACGGGTGGCGCTGGTGGAGCAGGTGATCGGAGGACGCCTCAGGCTGGTCTATGAGGAGAGCCAGGATGGCTCGGATGACTTTTGGTGCCACATGTTTAGCCCCCTCATCCATAACATAGGCTGGTCCCGCAGCATCGGACACCGCTTCAAGCGATCTGGTAGGTTTTTAATGCAAACACCATATTCAAACACTCCAAATCCAATCCAGTTTGGAATGAAATTGGTTTTATGATGTCTACTCTGAACAGTGAATAACAAAATTTCAACTGATTTTTGCTAATCATATCTGAATCACTTCCCTTGGCCTTGCTGAGACTGCATTAAACCAGTTCCACTCGTATCTGGATAAGAGATCAGATTATTAGGGCTGATTATGGACTGCAACTCTGAACAAAGTCAGACTCTTTTAAGGCCTCTACATAGTCCGTTTTGTTCGTTTTTCTTTTTTTTAATATATTTTTTATCCCACGATTTTGTAACCCATTTTTCACCCCTGTGTCAATCATCTAATGTGATCCTGGGCTCTACACACCCTTCACCAACCTAGTCCCCATATATGGGGGACAAGGGGAGAGCAACGGACTTGACATGGGTGCAGTCCTTAGTTTAGACAGTTTTTGGTTTAGACTAGTCATTGGTTAGACCAGTCATTAGTCCTACAACTAGAACCTAGCACACCTAAACCTAACCTTAACCCATGTCTAACCAATGACTAGTCTAAACTAAGTATCCACCCCTCCTTCATACCCGAGTGTCCAAGTTGCTCCTTTACACCTGACGGGGGAGTTTCCCTAGTTGGACGTAGCGCGTGGAAGGAACACGTTATTCCAACCAGTTCCTTTCCCCTCCATCAGGCGCCCCGGCTGGCCAGGGGGAGGCAGTTTAGTGACCAGGATTTCCGTTTTGTTCCTTGCGTGGGGGAGTCAAACGGACACAGAAAACGCAAGGTTATTTTAGACATGTATAGTTGCTCCGTCGTTTACGTCGGTCTATTTTAATTATTTTATTTTAATGTGCAAGCATCTACTCGCCCACTAGATTGCAGCTGTGACGCCCCCTGGCACCTGTAGTTGGTCTATTCTATTACATGCGGATGCGATGCGTCAAATATGTTTAGATTGTATAAACTGTACTGACGTGCCACTTTATTTTTTGTTATCAGTTGTGATGTAGTTATAACTGTATATAATGAGTTCCATAAGCTCACACCACAACGAAGTTTTGTGTCTTTTGCTAGTGGTGTAATCAATTAATCATTGCGTTCACACGGGCAGATTGCAGTCTACCATTCATTGTCAAAGGAAGCCGCTAGTGGATGATCATCAGCAACGGAAAACACAGTTTGTTGGTCGCGTCTGTAAACGGTCAAATTGTCACCAAATGGAAGCATAGGATTAGGAGACACACACACTCTCTCCGCTCTAATTCAGCTGAGTTCTCGTCTGAAAAGCAGGGCTGGACTGGGTCAAAGGGCTAACATTTGGCCCAAAAACATATTAAAGCAATGGCGGCGGCCCATTCTTTGGGCGGCCCATTGCCCACTGGACATAACGTCAGTCCAGGCCTGATAATCACAGACGAGTTTGCAAAGCAGTGCTTCGAAACGCTGATGTTAAACTTCCAATGTGATATATCCATGCGAACGTGTTTACGTTTACAACTCAATGTGCCGGCGGAAGTGTTGTCCTCTTTCAAGAGTGGTCGAGCAGAGGAGGAAAAGCCTTCTTGCTCTCTGCTGCCTCCAGGTGGGCAGGGTGTCCTCGACGCAAGGTACACAACGCAAGCAATTTGGTTGCGTTGGCTTGGGATCAAATCTCCTCAACCCGACGGATCGAGACAGATCACGTAACCGACGTAACGCAAGGGAGGAATTTCTCTCACCCTCCGTTCCTTATGTACTCTTGCGTCGATTACGTTCGACTCTGCCAAGCACTTTACAGGGATAGTAGCCCAGCAGCGGTTCCCTATGGAGACACAAAGGAGACTCATCAAATTATATATAGAAATGCAACAAAAGCAAAATATCCATGAATTCAAGTCTCCATGGGGTGAGTAATCGATAGAAAGAAAGTGATTTTGTGGGTGAACTAAACCTTTAACCTAAAAAAATGTTAACAGGCTTTATTGATATCCTTAGCTGAGTTGTGTTTGCTTCCATCCAGATTAGAATCCCGATTTCCCTGACTTGATCACCTGACACTTCCTAGTAGGGAAACTTGTGTGTTGTAGACCATAAATCTGTCACCACATGTAATCACCTACTTGGAACAAAACAAAAGTAGTTCCATCCTGCAGTAACTTGCCTGTCCTGTCTTTTTCCATGCTGTGTTGTGGAGACCATGGTATTTAGCAGGCTGTGTGCTGGCATGGTGCCACCATTATCTAAACAACAAGTGTCCCTCCCTACGCAGTTCGCACACAAGATGATAATTATCTTGAGTCATAATAATCTTTGTCTAAGCACTGTTGGAACAAAGCTTTTAGATAAAACGGAAGATAAAATAAAAACAATAGCATGTGTAAAATATAGTGCCGTCAGAAACAAGAACATGGGACTCGAATAACATTTAAAATCTTGGAAAGGCCGTTTGTTAAAATTATGTTTTAAAGAAGATAGAGAGAACATGTTTATTGCATGTGAGCAATACCTTTACTAAATATAAAATGTATTTTGAATAGATAATCTAATTTGACAAAATAAAAAAACATTCAACAGGTTTTTATCTAATAATACATTAACATTGAAGTCATTATATGTGACATCCACAGTTACAACTCTTGTTCATTATCTTTTTTCCAGATGTGACCAAGAAGATGGAGGGTCAGGTTGATGCTCCTTCACAATTGTTCCAGAAGGTAAATTAAAGCATCTTAAAATGTTTATTTTTTCCCTTCCTTTTTACATTTGATTACTTGGGCTATAATGATATGCTCAAAAGGCTGAAAGTTGTAAAATGGCAAACATGGCAGCTCTGCAATCTTAATTAATTTCTATGCAATTTGTTAATGAGCTTGTAGATCGGCTATTTGCCTTGTCCATCGTACGACAAAATAAAACTTAAGTGGTTTAAAGTGCATTATGTAGCCAGTGGGTGTTTTTATAAATTGTGTCCATTATTGTATATTCAGAGCAAACCTATGTACACGCACCTCGACAGTGTAGGGCCCGCACACCATTATTTTGGTAAATAATTACTTTATTGAATGAATAGATCTGACAATAGATCCGACAATAGATCTGGCCTGATCTTCGTCAGGCCAGTATCGTACTGAGTCGGTATTTGTTTTGGTTTGTCTCGTGTATGTGGAGTGAGAATGTGTGTTTGAGTGAGAAGATGTGCTAATGCCTCGTGCTGCTCTGCTAGGTGAAAGATGTGGACCAGAATGGGGAATGGTTCAAGGATGGGATGAAACTTGAGGCCATCGATCCTCTCAATCTCTCAGCTATATGTGTAGCCACTGTAAGAAAGGTGAGCTGGTTTCACACAAAATATAAGTGGGAGATGGCGCTACTAAATCATTGAATGACATGGTATTTTACAATAGGGTTTTCACTTCAGTCAGCTGTCATGACTCTGAGCCCACCCTCCTCCATGGTGATTATTCTGTCTGCTCTGTACAGGTGTTGGCTGATGGGTACCTCATGATTGGGATCGATGGCTCAGAGGCGGTGGATGGATCAGACTGGTTCTGCTATCACTCCACATCTCCTTCTATCTACCCCGTCGGCTTCTGTGAAATCAACGAGATTGAACTTACGCCCCCTAGAGGTACTCATCTTTTCTTGTTAACCTCCGAGCACGTCCAACTGTCCCAAATCAGTCTTCTGTGCTCACATCCTCAGAAATATCTTTATTAGAAACCTAATCTACTTGGAACTCGCCTTATATTTTATAGAAACGGCGTGTCTGTACTCTGATCTAAAGACATTTGAGTTATTTTTTTTATTTTGGCCTCTTGTCTGTGGCCTCCTGTTTTGGCGTACAGTTTCTAATATACCAGTTTCACCACTGATTCTGTCCCTCAGGGTACACTAAACTGCCATTTAAATGGTTTGACTACCTCAGAGAAACGGGTTCTATAGCTGCTCCTGTCAAGCTCTTTAACAAGGTATGTTTCAGTAATAGTCTTTTTTTTCCTTTTTTAAGTCACGTCCTTTTTTTTATTGCCTTGCCTCCAGTTCCCCTGTGAAGTTGGAAGATGTTTATGGATTTAGTTAAAAGCACATCAAAAACAACATTGATCATCTTTTTCCGTGTGTGTAAAATACTTCTGTTCCCTCTGCCGTTTTTTGGCATTCCAGGATATCCCAAATCACGGCTTCCGACCGGGCATGAAGCTGGAGGCAGTGGATCTGATGGAACCACGGCTGGTGTGCGTCGGCACGGTGACGCGGATTGTCCACAGACTGCTGCGGATCCACTTTGACGGCTGGGAGGACGAGTACGACCAATGGGTGGACTGCGAGTCACCTGACCTATACCCCGTGGGCTGGTGTCAGCTGACCGGATACCAACTCCAACCACCCGCTGCACAGAGTGAGCAATGTACAGGACACATAGCCTTGCGTAGCCATACTGTTATAACTCGTGGATATTAGCCTGGTTCCCCTCAGTGTTGTGATTATTTCCAAGCGGTTACAAAAACATTGAAATGGACTCTTTTGGTCTATTGGTTAGACCTACTGTACAGCTACGTCACACACATACTGAGCCCTGTTTGGTTATAGCCTGGTAAGCCCGCCCTGGGCTGAACAAATAATTAGAAAAAATACTTTTTAAAATATCTATGGGGAATTATTTCCTGGTCCTGTCATCGTCATGAAAGGGGGTGGGACTGTGATGCTATATATTTGCATATTGCATGTATTTGCACCACTACTGCTGGTCTTTGAAATACGCCCACAACAACACCAGACTCAATCTGCCTGGGGCAATATTAGTCCGGCAGCCGACAGGCTTCTTTTTTTTAAAGTGGGAAATTTGGTATATAGTCTTTTTTTTATTGGGTTAGGGTTAATATAGGGTTAGAGTTAGTATATTGTTTATATACATACATTCATGAATCCGCTTGTTGACTGGCTCTGTATTGAGCAATTTGTTTTATCTGGGTTTATATGTGATCCTCATCCTACCATTAACATCCTATATAAGGCTCAAATGTGCCCAAAATGTGCTGACCTTTCATCACATTTGTGATGACTGCTATGGCCATTTTTAGCCCAAGGAGGGTTTTTTTGTGCAAAGATAATGCTTGGAATGGAGCAGAATCATAAAAAAAACCCTAGTTTGACATGTCACATGATATAAAGCATAATGAAAATTTGAAAATCTTGCCTAATATAGGATGTTAAAACGCATTAACTGCTGAAGAGGTTAATTACCGGTAACCTCTTTAAAAAAAAAATAGGAATGACTTGCAATCACTTTTGTACCCAACCTGGCAACACATCTATGAACCCTGATGCATTGTGCAACACTCCCAGCAAAAATCCGTAGCACTGCTACGAGTTCCATTATTGAATATAAACCCATATAAAACAAATTGCTCAATACCGACAGCCGGTCAGCAAGTAATTCATGAATGTATGTATATAGACAATATTTTAGGCCAATAAAAAGACTATAAACTATACATTTCTCACCCCACAAGCCCAGCTGCCGGACTATATGCATTTAAAAGGCAGATTGAAGGTTGGATACACGACACGAACACTGGCGCTGTTCTTGAAATTCAGAGATGTCGGGTGTTAAACCCTACATTTTATCGCTGGCATTAAAGGAAATAAAACATGTTTAATTTTGAGCTTGTAGATTGGCTATTTCTTTTAACCGTTTCAATTCGTTTATTTGAAAATAGGGCTGGTTAAAGTACTGTATTCTCATGAATTTAAGTCCTAATAACATTATTTCTTATTCAGGTGCAAGAGATTTGACACCAACTGTGCCCAAACAGAAGAAAAAGGCCCAACAGTACAAGGGACAAAAGAAAAGTGAGTAATCCTTCCTATATTGTCAGTCTAGCTTCCACTTTTCCATCACTTCTTCCTTTCCCCATCCTCTTGTCACCAGTTTCTCTACAGGTGGACATTCATCTTACCCCTCACTGGTCAGATTTTGTGTTCCGTGTGTATGGAATGTTTTTATCTGGCAGATAGACTTGACTATGTTACAGAATATTTTGGCACCGGGTGAGTTTTGGTTAATGTCACATGTGACACCGTAGCAATATTTTTTGTTGATACTTGAAAGCAAATGGCCAAGGCTTGCACTAATATTTCAGTACACTAAAGTAAAATCTTTTTGATGGTGTTGCTTTAGCTTTACTCTTGTTAGTTAATGGTGCATCTGCTTACTTGTGTCTGGTAGTCATGAGTACCAGGGGCTTATTCAGATGGGCTCAACAGCAACATAATGGCAATGGCTGGGTTTCTCGAACACATGTAGTGTAAGACTTGTAGTACCTGAGGTCTAACCATTAAACCTTTTCCCCCTACATTCAATTGGAACATTCAAACAACCTAGAATTGAACTGAACCCTGTATGTAATAAGCCCCTGGTAGCTTACCCAGAGTCTGGCTTGGTGTTTACTAGAGCGGAAGATTCCAGTTGGTCGACGGCCCTTCAGTCAGGCAGGCAGGAGGAGGAGCTTCTCGGGGGACGAAGAGCAGAGTCCGCCCCCTTATCCCGCCCAGGGGCCCACTCGCCCCCGGCCCCGTACCCACCTCCACCAAACCCACAAACCAGGTAATGGCACTCTAATGAAAACCAAGCACGGCACTTGAGCGTTTCGAAGGAGAGGGTGCTGCTTAAAGGAGTGTTTGTAGGTTCCTCTCAGTGGAGCTAGCTCTGTGGTGGATGCGACTACTGTTGATGCTGCATGTTTCAATTGTTCAATTAACTTGGTGAATGTGTGCTTGTTGTGATTCATGTTCTTCTCCTCATTGTTCTTCTCAAAACAAGAAGTGTTATCTGTGTTAACTTTGTCACATTAGTGTGTCGATCTACGAAAATTACCGATTTTCAAGCTACCAATGCAACATGTTTTCGGTGAGCGACAGACATGCAACTGTAGGTAAAGAATGAAACCGCACTGTTAAAAAATAACAATCTATCAATTGCAATGTATTTATACATTACCGCTCCATTTTTGTAATTTTGTTTACATTACAATTGGCGACAACATGTAGCTAAGTCAGTGCTTACTGTGCATGGAGAAACCTATCCGACTTAATCACTGGGTAAGAAACTGGAAACCAACACTAATGTTCTTCCTCATATTAGAAGCATGATGTTTGTCAACTTACTCATCTTTTTTGTCCTTCTCTTTCTTCCTCTCTGTCTCTGCCGCCCACTGCCAGAGTCTCTGCTGCGACTGAAGGAGGAGGCAACAGAGGTGGATGAGTTCACCTTCTCCCAGGGCATCTCCGACCAAGAGAGCAACGGCTCAGGCAGCTACTACATCAAACAGGAGCCCTGAGGTCAGAGGAACCAAGCGGGATGGAATGGGTCATGGTGCACCAATGGAGACCCAAGGGACAGGATGTGGGGTGGGACAACAGTACAAATTCACCTCAAAAGAAACCCAACACTCATAGTAGACCAACATTTCACCTCTCCCATGGCAGGGGGGAGGCTTGTTTCATGCTTCATGGTCCTCGAGAGTTAACGTTTTTTTAATTTTGGGTTTTTTTTTCTTCTGTTTCTAACCTCGTAGCCGTGTGTGCACATACACAACACTCGATCACTCCTCACACCACCTACAGGGTTATGAGTGAGGGGTTGCTCTGTGCCTCCAAAAAACACCCGGGGAATGGTGGGTTACTGATGTCTGGGCATTCTCTGGATGATTCCGCAACAAGCATCTCACCTCTCCTCCGGAAAGACACCCAGACAAAGACACATTAGACTTCTGGAAGAATCCACACAAAATCCCATGTTTCCTTGAAGCAGGAGCTTAGACATAGGCCTTCCATCCTGCCTCCGCCAATACTCTGACCCCACCCAAGTCTGGGCCACGCACAGAGACCTGTAGAAACTGTGACAAAACATTCATTGAGCCAGGTCTTTCGATTTATTTTTCTTTTATCAGGTATGAGAGCCAGCTACTAACGTTACAGGCAGAATTCCCATTGACCTGGAGAGAACAGAGGGTGATTATGGAAATCTAATTATGTATATTTTGATTTATTATTTTCTTTGAACAATTTTGCCAGGAGGACTTGCTTTGTTTATAGTACTTAAAGTCTTGATATATATATATATATTTTGCTTTTTTTGTTTTTGTTTTTAGTGTTTTTAGTTTATTTGTCTTAATTGATTTACTTATTTTGTATTTTCTTTTTGGTGGCTGGATGGGGTACTTAAGTGTGATGTATGTATCAGAGTGATTATATTCATAAAATATGATGAGACCTATTCATATAGAACTACAGTATATAGCTATAACAGATTTAAAGAGTGGGTTTTGAATAGTACAGTGATGCTCAGCATTGGTCCCCCCCCCCCCCTTGTTGCCTTCGCTTTAAAAACAGGTTGACATTTTCCCCGGCTGCACTTCATCAGAACCTAAATACATCATGATGCATTAAACAACTTCCACCCGGATGTCCCTATTTTGGGCATTTCATTAATAGGCGAAGATATTAAAAAATGTTAAACCTTTCAACAATTAGACTAAATTAAAAAGTCAAAATTATTCAATAGTGAAAATGGCTGATCTACAAGCTCACAGTGTGTTGCATGAAGACTCATTGTGAGTTTGTAGATCAGCTTTTTTTTTGCTATTTATTGCAAAATAGTGGTTACAAATGTTTTGTCTAGGGATATAATTGGCATAGAACCATTTCTAAAGTTTCTGTGATAATTTCTCCTTAAATCTTGTCTGCAACTTTATTACAGTGATCCACATGCATGTATGTTAGTGGCTTTTTACAAGCACACTTTGCACTTAGATTTGTAAGACTCCAATATCCTTCGCACCTGGTAATTTTCCACATGTCATCTGGTAAATTTGCCCATTAATAGAAAACGCGGACAATTAGCAATCCTGTCTAATGTTTACACATGTAGTAGTAATGTTGGGTTTTCTTGTTTCGTGTAGAAATTTAGGCAGCTGTCACTCAGACCAAGAACAGTGTTCACTGTTTACTGTGAAAAATGTATTATCTATAATAATTCTAAGATTTATTTTTCTCTTTGTTTAAAAACCTTAATACATCATCTTACTTTAGATGCAATTCCCCCTCAAATCCTTAAATTATAAATGTATTATATAATATTGAGAACCTAAATAGTGAAGATGAGGTTTAAAGAAAAGGGGGGGTAACATTTCAAGGGGTCCCAATGGCTGACCAGCAGAGTATATTGTATAAATCAGAAACCTTACTGGTATGATGGGGCACACTCTGACAAGTTATTTGATTCCCATTGTCCAAACTTGCATACTCACTCATAGAAAATTCTTTGGCCATGCATAGTATGTAAGTTGTGGTCATTATGGGAACATTATGCGAACACTGTCACTGATTGCACTACAGGAGTCAAACCAGTCAGATTTGCAAGTTGAAAATCACCTTTACAAGTCTTCAGGTATTGGCTTTTCGCAGACAGATTTACATTCATACCCAGCGGCGGACAAAGGGGTCCAAAATTGAAGCTGGAGGCTCTTCTCACTCAGCATTTTTAATAAAAATGTTGTTGTAGAAAAGCATGTGCGCTACTTTGAGAAAACCGAAGTAATGATCTCTTAACCAAACAGTTGAGTGAAAACTGAATGGTTGTGTCAGACATTACAATATGCAAAGCATTACTTTTGTTTTTCATTGCTTGGGTAGTTCTCTTGTCAGAGCCATATGGATGCAAACTCGAGTCAGTTATTCAGTTGAGCCACAGAATAACTTGTTTATTGTTTATAGTCAGTAATAATAGTACAAATGATGCACTGCTTTGCCATTACCTTTGAAGGCAACATTCACACATACAACGGGATCTAAAAGTTGCATAATACATAAGATTGTTTTTATTTGGTCAGAACAGATTATTTTGGCTATGACGGAATGGAGCAAAGATCCTGATTAGTTCGTAATTTTCTACTGCATGCATGTGTGGGAAAAACGAATCCACATTCTTTTGTTATTTACAGCTAGATTTATGCAGCTATTTATCTACTACCTCCTCATGCTAGGCAAGTTTAGCAAATGTAAAGACAACGTGTAAACTAGGCAGTGAAATAGCATATGCAAACTATAACTTAAAATGTTCCACTTGAAAACTAGTCACCAAACTGTTTTTCACAGCACACAAAGTCCTCTAATTTGATATGCAATAATAGTTCCCATATTTATGTCTTACACCTTCTAATGACACAGATCACTACATTTAAATCTAATTTACATAAGAAATGATTTAACTAAATTGTATTGTATAACTGTGATTTTTGTGAGCTGGGGTTCATAAATGACAATATAGCATTGCTGTATATGGCCAAATACTATATTGAAAAGCATAATAGTTTTAAGCTATTCAGTGATGGCAAATGATGCATAACTTGTCTTTATACCAGTAAGGTTCACAATTCAATTCTCAGGAAGCATTTTTTGGAAACATGTTCTTGGTTATAAAGCCTGATTTATGTTTTGGCGACAGTCATGCAATGTTTAGTTTGATTTAAAAAAGAATATGTATTTTCAACTGCGTCCTGTTGACACTTTACGTTGAAAATATGTTTTATATTTTATTCAACTGCATGTCACGTCATGTCGTCGCCAACAGATGGTTGCATTACAAGTCTAATCTAATTTCATAGGTTTGTGAAAAGCAACGCAAAGAGGACTTCTTTGCCATATCCTTAAAAAAAGAAGAAAAAGGTCTTGCTTCCCATTTGATGTATGAATGTTTTATTGCTTATTACTCCCACTGTTCTGTGTTGTGGCTTGATAATGTAGAAACACTTTGTGTTCAAACGTTCAAGGCTATGTTTAGTGAAGCTCTTCTCGTCTTCTTGCTTTGCTATAGATCTTTTCCACTGATATTTCTAACGGGATTATCGATTAATCTTTTTTTCTACAAGGTTCCATTTTCTTTGTCTACAGCTTCATTGGATACTAAACTAAACTAGATGGCTATGGTTACAAGACCAAATGAGCAATAAAAGTAGTGTCACAATCATACATGGGTTTCAGGTTAGAATTTAATTCAGTTAGGATACATTTCCCTCCCTGATTTGGAAGGGGAGAATTGAGCATTTAAACGATGGTCACAATCTTAATTTACTGACCAAACTGCATAATATCTTAGTACAAAAGATAAGACTGTTTCATGGGCTAACTTTGCTGCTACCCTCTCCCAGATAACCCAAAATAATCAAACGCACAATCAACACTGTTTGCATATTTCTTTTTGTTAAGGAAAAAAGGCTTCTTTTAAAGTCATTCTCATTTTTCCTTGTGAGTAGTCGATCTAAACATCCCCTTCTCAACTTGACTCCCAATCTATGATGAACATCTTTGCTTTCCCGCCGCACCCAGTAGTTCTACATGTCCACCCCTAAGATCTGTGAAAACTAGCAAAGTGTTATGCAATATGCTACCACATTTCTTAGACCTAGCTCATCATCACAGGATGTATCGGGACCAGTTAGAACTGAGTGAGGAGCCTATACGGGCCTGGGTGTGTTGATCAACTGAATGCATCAGGACCAGTTAGGGCTGAGTGAGGAGCTTATACGGGCCTGGGTGTGTTGATCAACTGAATGCATCAGGACCAGTTAGAACTGAGTGAGGAGCCTATACGGGCCTGGGTGTGTTGATCAACTGAATGCATCGGGACCAGTTAGAACTGAGTGAGGAGCTTATACGGGCCTGGGTGTGTTGATCAACTGAATGCATCGGGACCAGTTAGAACTGAGTGAGGAGCTTATACGGGCCTGGGTGTGTTGATCAACTGAATGCATCGGGACCAGTTAGAACTGAGTGAGGAGCTTATACGGGCCTGGGTGTGTTGATCAACTGAATGCATCGGGACCAGTTAGAACTGAGTGAGGAGCCTATACGGGCCTGGGTGTGTTGATCAACTGAATGCATGTTGTTGGAAAAAAAGAAAAGAAAGAAGAAAACATTGTGCTGATGTTGTTCTGAGCTTGTTTTTATTGTAATTGTCATTGGTTGTCCCTTCTGTCCATCTCCTAGTCATGTTCCACACTCGGATTCAGAAGGATTGTCATGGAAGTTCTGCAGTGATTACACACAAACAATCCTTTTGGATCTGTACAGTGCCATGGACTAGATTGGAGATAAGTTTTTTTCCTTGGATACTAACACGGGTCTTTTGTATGTGATAGCCCCAACTATATTCAACCATTATATCGTGGTGCTATATATATTTGATAAAAATGACTTATCGTATTGGGATTATTATTGTCAGAAACTGTTATTGTGAATTGAGAGGGTTAAGTTATGGTTCGAAATTTATTTTGGATACAAATAAAAAAATATATGTTCAGAATAGTTATAAATCTATTGAAATTATTAACACTGACCCTTGAGGTACATATTAGATTGCAGTTTAAAGTTTGTACATCTTTTTGATAGCGTCTATACACGTTTCCTTTCATATGGTAAATTTGTGCTGTGATCAAGCTTTGATAGACTTTCTTGTATTTGTAAATAAAATCAAACAATGGAACATTATTGGTTGTAATGATTGCTCATTTGTTTACAAACGTTTTCCGCATGGCTGTAAAAAGGTGGTTTTGTAAGATCTAACTTTTACACTGAATAAAATGTCATTACTCGGAGCATACAGAATCTGTCTATTTTTAAATTGTAAAATTTCTAACTTGAAAATGTCACGCTTTGACGGTTACAGGTGACTCTTCAAAGCCTGCCGTGTGATCCTTTGGCATCCTTCCCAGTTCCACCACTGGAGCTAGCTGCAAATCTATTCTTAATCTCTTCAGATAAGGCCAGCCCTATGAGCAAGGTGTATAAACCTGCCCATTAGGGCTGGCCTTATCTGAAGAGCATCATTCTGGCTCTGAAATGTAATGCGTCAGGGCCTGCCTGTCTACTTGTTTGGAACACAGATTTAGTACAAGCAGTATTCTCTCCATAGTACCCAATTAGGCCATCTGGGTCTCATACTGTGTATCCCTATTCCCTGACATAATTTTATAGCTAAACGGACAGAATTCTATTTTATTTGAATGATGAAACCCAGCTGCCATTAATAGTTGGAAATGGAAATTGCGGAAATTGTAATTGCGGAAATGGAAATTGCGGAAATGGTAATTGCGGAAATGGAAATTGCGGAAATGGAAATTGAGGAAATTGCGGAAATGGTAATTGCGGAAATTGCTCTTCACTTATAGCTATCTATTTTCAGGTAGATTGTTTTATTTTACTCAGTCAGCCATATCACTACTCATTTTTTTTCATGAAAAAGGTCATAGCTGGGTAATCTATTTTCAGGCAAATTGTGTTTATTGTATTTTATTTTACTCAGCCATAACAATTTATTTTCTGTTAACCAACTTGCTGGCTGGCAGGCAGGCAGACAGCTACTCATAGACAGGCAGACAGACAGCTACTCATGGAGAATTGGACAGGCAGGCAGTCAGACAGCTACTCATAGACAGGCAGACAGACAGCTACTCATGGAGAATTGGACAGGCAGGCAGACAGCTACTCATGGACAATTGGACAGGCAGGAAGGCAGACAGCTACTCATAGACAGACAGACAGCTACTCATGGACAATTGGACAGGCAGGAAGGCAGACAGCTACTCATAGACAGACAGACAGCTACTCATAGACAATTGGGCAGGCAGGCAGACAGCTACTCAGACAGGCAGACAGACAGCTACTCATGGACAATTGGACAGGCAGGCAGGCAGACAGACAGCTACTCATAGACAGGCAGGCAGACAGCTACTCATAGACAGGCAGACAGTAAGACAGCTACTCATTGACAGACAGACAAATAACTACTCATGGACAGACAGACAGGCAGGCAAAGAGCTACTCGTGTTATGTTATAACAGCTACTCATGTTATGTGCAATAATTTGTGCAGTTATGGAAACAGCTCTTTGTGTTTATGCAAGAAAATGTAACACATTTATTTATTTACATATTGTGTGCATGCACATTGTACTTTGATACATTTTGCGAAAATAAAACAATTGAAAGAGAGAAGTTATCAAGTATCATTAATGTCGTAATTTTATCTACTGGCCCCTGGCCATTTTTGTAATGTGGCCCACAGGTAAATCTATTTGAGTATCCCTGTGTTACACCATCTATGCTGCATTGTCTGAAGGAAGCCGAACAAAAGTAAGTTTCTCTATGTACCTGTACACAAGATGTAACAATAAAGTACAACCTTGAGGCTTTTACACCAGCATTATCAATGCCCCTGGACAGACTTGCGATGGCATCATGTCAAAGATAGACAAGACAGCATCAGTGTTGTGTTGCTAGCTTATTATTGTTGGTCACGCGACATCCTGTAGGCCTCACTCAACAAGTCAGCACTACATTTTACCATTTTTTTGTAATGTTAAGCATTTGGAAAACAGTCAATATAGAAGCCTTTTCCAGGACTGGAAAACTTTAATTTCAAAACATTTCCAGGCAGGAATGTCACAACTATGGGTGCCCTGCTAAGTGATCCCATTTTGTCCATGCATGAGAAAGAAACAAAAATGGGAATGAGTGCCTTTTATTTGAAACTTGTTCTCCATTAAACAAACATGACATTTTCTGTAGACCTGGGGAATGCAATGTTCATAAGGAATAGAAGTCAGGAATGGACCCAGTACATCTAGTCTGGGGAATGCAATGTGCATAAGGAATAGAACCAGCAATACACTGACAACAGGCCTACAAAGAGACCAACCAGACAGGTACAGTATGATGATAAGGTACAACGGGAATGTGAGATGACACAGATTTAGAAACGGATCTCTTTTCCTCCATCCTCCAATATTGGGAGGAACTAGGCTTGGAGGCAAGTTAACCGGTCCTTAACCAGTGTTTAAGGTCAACGTCATGGTCAGAGTTTTAGTAGATCCAGTCGTGGGAGCAGGTTTTCCAGTCCACCAGCTCCTCTGGCTTGAACCACAAGGAAATTTCCTGTTTGGCACTCTCTACTGCATCACTGCCGTGGCAGATGTTCCTGGACAAGAAAACAAAAATAAGTGGTCATCACAACAATCCAGCAAAGAGCTCAAGTACCAGTGTTGTATGGTCATCAGCACTTTCAACCTAGAACGCACACTTCCAGATTGGCAGTGTGGCATTGTCAGATTGGTAAACTGGAGCTTTGCTCTCAGGGTCAACTTTGTACTTTGATGGAGCAGCAGTATGCCGGTGGCCCTTACCTTCCGACATCGATGCAGAAGTCTCCTCTGATTGTGCCTGGTAGGGAGTTGGCAGGATTGGTCTCACCCAACATCACCCTGCCAGTTTTCACTGCCTCCTTGCCTTCCCAAACCTGGAATTAAAACCACAAGGGAGGTGAAAATTTAGCTAATTTTATTTTAACACATTTTGAATTCCCATCTCTTCCCCACCGACAACCACCAAAACGGGTCATAGCACCGGACACCTCAAAGGGTTAATCTACCCCAGACTGTATTAAAAGACTACTTTCACTTGAGACACAAAGTGCCTCGGTTGGTTAAACACTGCCCATGCGTTTCACCAGCTTACCATGGCAACGATTGGGCCAGAGTTCATGTAGTCGACAAGGCCTGTGAAGAATGGTCTGTCTTTAAGGTCGTCGTAGTGCTTCATCAGGAGGTCTTTAGGAGCCTGCACAGGGGGGGGGGGGGGGAACAAAACATTACCATCCTAGAAAAAATATCTACTGGCTGCACAGGGGTAGGACAAGTTAAATCCCATTTTGGGGCATAAATAATATATTAGCTTTTAATCCAGAATTGACTTTCAAAAGGACCCCTTGCTGTTCAGAGGGCTAAAGATCATGTGCTACCTAGTGCACCATCTGTGCACACTACTGAATCCCATGGGCAAATGCTTGCACGGAAGGATAACCGTGAATGTGACACTTGATGCTAATACTAATCTGGTCCCAGGCCGCTAGTCTAGAGGTCTTAAGGTGAATGTGGTGCATGACAAATGTAGAACTGAACCTTTATTGGCATATACACACAATATATACAATTAATGCAGATTTTGAACAGCTATAGATTTCACTTACATGTGTCATTTTCAAGCCCACAAGTTTGAATCCTTTCGTTTCAAACCTCTTGATGATCTCTCCAACAAGTCCCCTGTGAACTCCATCGGGCTTGACGGCAATGAAGGTGCGCTCCTCGTTAGACATGATTCTGAAACGCAGCAGTAAGCAGAGTCAGTTCTGACACCAATACATAACTTAGTGTCAAGGCATCAAAACGGATCACTCACGGTTGTTGAGCACAGCTGGCCCCCGACCCCATCACAAACCAAAATAGCGTCACCTAACAGACATAGCGCGAGGGACTGATCGTAAAGCCATGATCCAAGCAGCAGATTGTGTAAATCTTGACCTGATCCCTTGCTGGGGATGTCATTTAACCAGCTAGTAGTGACCCAGTTGCGCATGGGCGTGGGTTTCCAGCGCATGCGGCATGTGATGTTCAGTCAGACTTGACTCTTGACTGCTGGTGAGGTGACAATGTAGCATATAGGCCCAGCCCGGCCGGCTGCATTGGTCATAGGAGAGACTAGAACCCAGCAGGCTGACTCGTCCAGTCAAACCAGGTATGTGACAGTAAAGACAAGTGCTCCATGACTCTTTTAAATCAAGATGAATGCCCAAAAGTTCACTTAACGTTACCATTAGCCGGCGTTCGGCCTAACGTCACAAAACCACATGGGCCATGGCCCTTTGTTAGCAGGAGTCACAGGACACATTGTAACATGCACTGCTCCACTGCCAAGTGTACATATGGGGGAAATTACTACATTGATGTGGTACAAAACGTTGCAACAGCACCTTTTATTACAATATCTGAAGTGCTAAACGCTACGCAAACAACCGACTAACAAAAGCTCTGCCTCGCTAGTCGCTACCTCCGGGAGTCCGGGGATCATAGTTACATTCGGAACTAGCCCTGCACGAAAGCTGTGCAATCAAAGGGAAACATGCATAACCCACTATGTGTTGAATAAAAAAGTAATTTTGACATTACCTTTACAGTGAAAGTGAAGCTTCGGTTGTACTTGAAGCAGAGACTGGTGCTACAACTCCGGCTGACGTGGCTAGAAGACCTACTGAGTATGCGTGCCTGCTTTTTATACCGGCAGGCCGGGCGGGGCGGAGGCGGAGCTCAGCTGGCACAAAGGGAACTGGGCAGTGGGCACAGTCTTTACACACAATCTATTCAGATTCACACAGATTTATTTTTTAATGAATGACCACCACACCAAAACAAGTTATAGGACAGTGTACTGTAAAAGGCCTGGATATTGCTTTGAAAATAGCTTTTGTTATTTGCCTGCAGCATGCATTGTAGCTACAGTAGTCTTTTTGTCTGTAGCCTATGTTTCTTTTATTTGAAGTGTCCTTGAGCAAGACTCTGGACTCCCATTTGCTCCCAATGAGCAGGTTGTATGAACTTGTATCCCTGCCATCATGTGTGTGTGTGTGTGTGTGTGTGTGTGTGTGTGTGTGTGTGTGTGTGTGTGTGTGTGTGTGCGTGCTTGTGTGCTTGCGTGTGTGCGTGACGTGCGTGCGTGTGTATGTAATGCATAATCTATGTAAAGCACCTTGGATGAAGGCACTATGCACCATTTACAACACATACACACACACGCTCACACATACACAACAAACTAGCAACTACTATGTCATTCTAGGCCCTGAAGTGTACACACTGGTAGGTACATAAACGTTCAGTTATTTTGTCTCAGTACTATAGGCTATGTTTGTTGCACCTGTTAGAGCAGGATAATTTACACTTTAATTCTGAGTAAAACTGTACTCTGTACACTGTAATGCATACATGTAGACACGTGACATGTCTGCTCCCCCCTCTTTCGCATTCACGCACGCACACACACAACGCACAACACACACAGTGTGTTGTGTTCTGTAATTCCCTTTTAAAGGGAATTACAGAAATAGATATCAAGCTTATGAGTCTTAGTATGGACTCATAGAGTCATAGTATGGCTTAATTTAATACCATATTGCGTAACATTTCGCATAACATGGAAACACCATTAAGAAGCTTTATCATATGAAAGCCACCAGAAATCCTGCATATAACCACAGTGTGCTCCAATATATATAGCAGTGGAATTCCCAAATTTGCCCACTTTATTCTGTGCAAATTGAGTGCAGCATGTGCACCTTGTGGTTCTCTAACAGTATGAAAATATTAGGCATAACGGTTCAAACCAAAACTCCCTCCGAGACGCAATCCGCTTTGAAACATTACGTTTTCACCCCTGCTTCCTTGGCTGGCTGCAGTTGGTCTTAATGAATGCTGAGGCAGCAGAAGTGAGTGAGACTCCACTGAGATAAAGTGTGCCTTCCTGCAGGCAGACTTGACCATTATGCAAGGCAGGCTTTTTTAGACTGGCGTATTTGTGACGGAGCCTCTTGTGATTAAGTATGATTATTAGTTGGGTAGAGGAAGGAAGTGGCGTTATGCAAAGCCCCTCGTTGACACTGCACACAATCTGATATTTAAAGCATGAATTGAATGATTTTTTTCCTCACAGATCTATTCTACACATGTATCATGCATTTGCTGCCAACCTGGCAGAAAATTACAGACACCAAATCGAAAGTATCCAAAACACAATTTAAAGTCTGAGATATAACTCCCTCTTTTGATCTCACTTTTCTTTGAATTTCTCCATCTCCTCATTGAAACTCTTTAATGTTGTCTTATTGTCTTCTACACCCTCCCTCTCTTGTCTTCTTGCCCCCCCACCCCCCTTCCTCACTTCCCCACTAAAGACTATACTTCAGGGTGTGCAGTTGAGGCGATACGGTGGTCTCCGTCTCTCTACCCTGACCTGTACACTCCCTCGTCTCCGTCCTGGTCCCTCCACTGGACATACCGAGACTCCCAACTGGTCAACCTGCCCGTCAGTCTGCTTGTGGAAGGGGATGTTATAGCTTTAAGACCCGGACAAGAGGCGTTCGATTCGCTCAGAGGGATCAAGGTTCGAACGTGTGTTGATACTATACACACACACACACACACACACACACACACACACACACACACACACACACACACACACACAGGTATACACACATCTTGTGCTCGACTACCCCAATGAGATGATGCATCTCAAGGGGCTTCTCCTCTAATTTAAACTTCTAAATAAAACATCTACCCATAAGTCTGTGTATGTGTGCAGAAAGAAGTACCACCCTCTCCCCTCCTCTCCTCTCCTTTCCCTTCTTGTCATCCCCTCCCCTCTTGTCATCCCCTCCCCTCTTGTCATCCCCTCTCCTCCCCTCCCCTCTCCTCTCCTGGTGGTGAATATAGCAACAGGCAGTGTACAGCCTCTCCTCCTTACAGGCTCCTCTCTCCACCATCCTACAGCAGAGGATACTCTCAGGAAACAAATGGACAGCTAATCCCTGAGCCTAATCTTCCGACTCTACACTGACTGCTTTCTACTCCCAGTCCTATTTTTACGAGGGTTTACAGCCAGGATTAGTCAGCCTTTTTTTCTCTCTCTCACTGCGTTGTTATTCAGAAGGACAACACTGGTGACGGTTAAGTGTTATTGAGATGACTCTACAAAGCGTGTTAGTTGTGTGTGTCAGTGTGTGTGGCTCTGTGCAGCTGCTGCTGTTGTTTTTACTCTACAGACCTCCTGGGGTTCGCCAGGCAAGCACACAAGTAGCATAATTGTAGTACACATCACTTCAGCATTTGTCATTTTATGAGCTGCGCTTTCTTTTTCTCTATAGGACTCATCGTTCAGAGAATGTGCTGTCCATCAGCACAGTATTTTCTAGGGGGGTGATACAATGGAATGTAATACAGTGTGATTGTTTTCCATTACGAGGCAGCCCTCACAGATTGTCAAACAGGGAAGAATATTCAGAAATTGCACTGACTGGACATAAAATGATGTTGACAGAATATTTTGTCGGGGGAAAAGGTTGATTTTATGGTTGAAACTGCTCATAAGGAGAATCAAAATGAGTGATTTCAGGTGTCAGATTCCTGAGCCAGGCAGCCGATGTTTTTAGCCGTACATCTAAATGTAGGCACACTGACACTTCTATGAACGCACACTATGTTACACTAACAAGTGTTAGTGTGCAGGGAGGGGTGTAGGCCAGCAGGCATGGTGGCCTAAGTTATATCCTCTGGGGTGCAATGCCCTTGATTGCCTTGTAGATCATCACCAGTGTGTGGAATGTGATGCGGATAGCAACCAGAAGTCATGAAAACGTTGGGAGGTTCAAGTTGTAGGGGTTTGAGTGAGCATGCCAGCCGAGGGAGTTGCATTAGTCAAGCTTGGAGATGACTGAGGCTTGGATAAGGAGCTGGGCAGACTCCTTGGTGAGGTGAAAACACACACACACACACACACACACACACACACACGCACACGCACGCACGCACGCACACACGCACGTGCGCGCATGCACACTTGCTCAAAGCTCAAACAAACAAAACTGCTCAAATGGCAGTCATACCATCCCACTGCTCAGCTCCATGTTATTGTGTTCCATCCAGTGTCTAATATTGAAGATAAAAAGCTGTGATGTTTTACTCCGATTCACATTTTGTGAGGTCTTTAGATCTCAGTACCCACTGACTGCCCTGAGAGGATTATTACAAGGCCAAGAATCATTACAGTAATATGCACCCATTGTTTGGGGATCATGCCTATGACGATGCTCTTTGAGTACATCGAGTCTGTGTGCTATATAGGCAGCATGTGTTCAAAAGGGTAAAACTGCTTTATTACTTGCGCAAGTAATAGTTTTCGTCCATGTCGCCGTTTGATGTGTATGTGCCGTGCCATCGTATGACGTAATGACTACTTGTGCTTGATATGGCAGTGGTGGATTACATACATGTATACATAGGGGCATTACCTTTAATCCTCCCGACACTAAAACATATCGTCATTACGTCACCATCGAAAACCAATTACACCCTGGCATTGGGTCCTTTAATCCACATCTTTATTACGTCATCATTGAGAGCTAGTTATACCAGTTATACCTTTCCACATTTCACCTTTCCTTTAATCCACCTGACAGTGATCGACATATACGTCACTATCGAAAGCCGATTAATCCACATCTTTATTACGTCATCATTGAGAGCTAGTTATACCTGATGTCATATGCTGCTACGATACATACTCATCAAACTGGGCATATGCAAAGTAACCACAGTATACCTCTAATCAACTTACAAATTACATATACATACAGTACATAGAGGCATTTCCTTTAATCCACCCGACATTGATCGACATATACGTCACCATTGAAAGCCGTCTCTTACCATACTTAACAATACTACTTTTTTACCTCCAAAAACTAGGTACGTAGCAAATAGCTAAACCTAATTCAATATTTCAAACGTTCTTTCACAGAGAAGCTGAGATTTGACAGTTTGTAGCGGTCGACAATACTTGCGCGCTCTGCTTGCACACTAGTAGGCCATATTGTGTGCAACAAGCAAGTAGGCACTCGACAGAGTGCAGTTCTAGTTAATTTATCATTTCAAAGATTGATGACCAACTAAATATATATTTTGTTATTTTGTTAAAGCCTTCCATGTAACTTTCAAAGCTAGCTCACCATATTTATCTGATTGTCTGATCAATGTTTGAGAGATTTCATACTGGCTTGGAGTGACTATGAATATGTTTACACATTATCTTTGCTAGTAGACTAATAATATCTTGGATTCATGTTCATGTGTGTTTTCTGTCATTTAAAATTTGGTGTGTCCCCCCCCCCCATACTCTGAGTGAGGACCCATTAGAGGTCCCACTGGTTCCTAGGCTATAGTGTCCAGCCCAAATCAAGTGCCCTGTATTTTCCAGACTAAGTCTGCATGAAAACAGCTGAATTATTGATGCTGTCGTCTGGCCTCAGCTTATAATAAACCCACCACCGTTTGTTAGAGCTCCTTTTACGGCTGAAAAGCTTGAAACTTTAATGTGGCTAGAGAACATGTTCTGGAAGACTGGGTTGTTCAGCGGTCTTCTAGTTGCCTTACTTACAACTTTGGTGAAGAGTCTTATGTGATACTGAGAAAATTCCATCCTTATGTAATATGGATAGTGGTAAAGGGTTATTTTAAATCGAAGCATGACACTGTGAGAGAGAAAGAGAGAGAGAGGAGAGGAGGGAAAGGGAGAGGAGAGAGAGAGAGAGATAGAGCGCTCGGAGTCATGGCAGCACGTTCTCCACACAAGGATCTCCTCTGTACACAAATATATGATGAGAGCATCATTTGTTTTATTTATATAGCCTATAACGGGAGTCCCCAGCATAACCATCAACTACAGCATGTAGTTCTTGTTTGTCTGGTGCGTATGATAAACAATGAACTTACTTTATGATATGATAGGCTACTCATATTGCAGGCCTGGCATAATGACCATCATGAGTGACACGCTCACACACACACACACACACACACACACACACACACACACACACACACACACACACACACACACACACACACACACACACAATGCATCAAACTCAGCCGGGTGCAGTTCCATCAATAACCACAAGAGGGCACTCTGGTAGTGTGCCAGAAATGGCACAGACAATCACAATACAGACTGTATTGTGATTGTGAACTGTCTGTACCCACTGCACTACCCAGGCTGTCAGTCTGATTGTCAGTGTATCACGGTCACCACCACTCGCCAAGGATCGTGAGAACGAGAACTTAAGCAATGAGAATACTTACTTTAGTTAGTCAGCCAGAAGCTATGGCATCTGACTCTCAGTCGTGGACTTGTGGTAGACGAGAGGTGATGCCTTCTCCCCTCTCAGATGGGGGGGGGGATGCAGGCATGCAGCTCGATTGCGCGAAAAAGCATGAAATAAATTCCTGTTCCATTTCCAATTATGAACGTTTCATGACGTACTCAAGGCAGTAGCATAAACAACGGTGAGGACCGTTGAGAGAAGGACGTGAGCTGGCGCATATCATTACACAGAGGAATGATAGGATTTATGATAACATAAACTGCAGCATACAGTATCACCTCAATATATTGCTGTGTTTTCCACACAGCTCTGGCAATGTCCTCAGGTGTTTGCTGTAAACAACACCACATGTGTGGCGACTGTGTTCCCCATGTGTGTATGTTGTTGGGTCTTGTTTAGACTGGCACCGTTAGATTGTTTTTCTGCATTCTGAATAAATATTAAATAATAATGTGATTCTTTCTTTCTTTCTTTCGTTGCTGTTTGATAAAACCAGCCAATGTGATACCAATATGGATAGGCCTAACATTTTAATTCTGGTGTCAGTGTCATTGCTGCGACGTGCGTGCTTGCAAGCCCTTAAATTAAAAGTGCTTGTGCTTGCAAGTGTTGTTGCGCTTTTGGGTGATGGGGTGGGTGGAGTCCTTGGTTGCCATTGCAGTGACAGGAATAAGGCTTGGGTTATTGCCCATGACGCTCCCGTACAGGGGAAGGACAGAGTGAATGATGCCAGGTCTGTCAGCACCACACCGCCATTTCTCTCTGCAACAACTTCATAATGTTATTGTGTGTCACATCTGTACTGTCACTCACCACGCCCCACCCGCCTCTTTTGCAGGTGTCAATGAAGCTAATGGTCAGAAGTCCTTTACAACCCGTCCCACTCTCTCATCACTCTGCTGCAGCATGTACTGCGGCCCTAGGATGCAATTGGGAGTAGGACAGGTTTGTTTTGTGCTTATGTGTGTACTGTGTGGTCTATATACCCCCCCTCCCCCCTCTATCTGCCTGCCTATTGCCTAAGCATAGCTATTTTTCTATATGTCCCCTATCGGAATGATGTATAGTGTGGTTGTGAGAAATCAATGCTCCTCTATTAGTAGTAATGCCTCTTCCCATCTTATAGACCACTCATCACGTAATGTTCCTGGTGTGGGGATGACAACGCACTTAACAGCACACCACCACACCATCTACTTTCTAAATGTTTTTATCAATGGCTCCAGAAAAGCATTATAGCCGTTGCGTTGGTTGGATGTCTTGCAGGCTATACAGACTCATATAGAGCCACATCGTGCACCATTTCCATCCCTTTACAGCTCTGCTCAACATCTCCAAGCTCTTTAGAAGCATTTTAGAGGTGCCTGGAATTTACAGCCTATTTAATTGGACTACAGGGTAAGAGCGCGAGAGAGAGAGAGAGAGAGAGAGAGCATGCACTACTGATCTTGTTTTGCACTTCCCTTGACATCACTGAAAGTCATTGTTATAGTCTTCCTCCCTTTTCAAGGTAAGCCTGTATAGATTTTCATTGGCCAAGTCACACAAAGCATATAGAGCATCTATACCATCTATAAATGCTTTAAATTAAACTTAAAGTGATCACTAAATTCATTTTTTTAATAGGCCTACCTGTACAGTGATTACCCCACTACAATTTATGGAAACAAAGCACCCATTCTAGACTTGTATGATTGAGAAGAATGGTGCTGTATGATGGTAAAGTGAGACATTCTACAACTGCCATCATCACTCTGCTTCCTCTCTGCATTATGGAGTCACAGTGGTCAGACGTGGGCATACACAAGGCCTTGTGTATACACATATCAGAGTGTGTTCCATACCTTAAGTGTTTGTTACTGTACATACGCCCACTGCGTGAGTGCCAGCTCCGGCTCTATGATTTGTCAAGGACAGCGGAGGTTTCCATTAATGGAACATTAGCCCCTTCCTCACCCACGCATCCCCACTCCACAACCCCTGACTTTGTCTTCATTAGGCCTCCTGTGACATGCTACCATCACGTCTCAAAGTGGGCCATTACCGGCCCCCGGAACACCAATAGGACCCCTTGCTCGGCAATAATAACGATCTGCTCTATACCGACTCCCCTGGTCTCCACACTAGGCCGTGAGGTGGATGGAGAGTACAGTATGGCAGATGGGGACAAGATTGTTAAGTTGTCTCATAAATGCTTTTTATGTGTATCTCTCTGCACTATGGGTACTCCCTGTCCTATTGTAACCACTTAAGAGGTTATTTGGCACCTGTGTTGTAGGGGTACATGTTCGGTAACTGTCTTGTCAGGGAAAGAGAAGAAGAGAGTGTAGTACGAATGACTATATTAATAACTTTCACATGATCAATAATGAATTAACAATGAATAATGAAAAAACTCTACACTACTGCATGGTCAAAAGACATGACCATTAACGACACTTATACAGGACCACTTCTTAATAATCATTTAAATAATGAATAGAACAGTCAATGCACAAACACATTGATTAATACCTTGATTATAATCACACAACATATTGAAACCCATTCTGTGTGGAGTTTGCATGTTCTCCCCGTGTCCCCTAGGGTAGGTACCCTCACAAAAACATACAGTAATCCTGGTCTCTAAACTACCTCCCCCTGGCCAGCCGGAGCGCCTGATGGAGGGGAAAGGAACTGGTTGGAATAACGTGTTCCTTCATCTCCTCATGTATAGAAGGAAGCATGAGGTCAGTCCCCTGGTGACAATGGAGTTCACACCATTGTAGAAAGATTACTAAGGTTACCAAGGAAGTTCATTTTCTTGTTAGTGGGCTTACATCAGCTTAGTACCCGGACGATCAGAGAGCTCCACATATTTATACGTCTGGGGAAATCAAATTAATTAAATGGGCTGGGATGGCAGAGAAAAACAGTGCTAATAAACCTATATGCCCATAATGACGCCATCTACATAGTGTCATATTATGAAGGACCGCCATAACGTTTTTGTTTGTGTCCATTAATTTAGATGTCACCAGACGTGTCAGTTTAGGCGGAGATCTCTCTGATCTTATGGCTACGGGAGACTAACTAGACTCTGCTGTACTGCTGTACGGTTAGACTGAAGCACAGTGGTTCTCAAAGTATCACTCCAGGGACCCCCAGGGGTCCTTGGCGGGGTTCCAGGGGGTCCCCAGCAAAATGTGTTAATACAGTATCACAATCATTCTAACCACTTGCCTATTCAAAAATAGCAGATATGTGCTGTGAGCTTTTATATCTGCTATTTGTTAATATTCTTAAAAATCTCAAAAGTACTAAATAATACAAAAAATACTAGTTTTCTTTCCTTGGGTGTCCCTGGCACAAACATTTTCAGATGGTGGCAGAAAAAGTTTGAGAACCTGGTCTAGCCTGTCTTTATTGTAGCTACATTACTGCCTTTCAGTGTTCCTATCAGGATGAATGAAGCTGCACGGTTTCAACCCACTCAGTCTCTCTCTCTCTCTCTCTCTCTCTCTCTCTCTCTCTCTCTCTCTCTCTCTCTCTCTGAATATTATCCCAGTACAGCCCTCTCCTTGTCTCAACAGTCTCATCTCAAACTGTCAGCGTACTAGCACCACGCAGCCCATTCTGAGAGATATATCAATGTTGGGGAGAGATATACGACTCAGATATATCACACAAAGCCTCTGAATATTTGTCAGACCGTTACAAACTGAGATAAGCCAGGTTAGACAAATATCAAGGCGGGCGAGAGATACACCATGTGTTTGGAATGTAAGAGTGTAAGAACCAGAGACAGCTGCCATGTGAGAGAGATATCTATGGAAGTCCATTTCTATCACCAAGAAAAATGAGGGTGGTGACACTTATGTCGGTATGTATCATTAATTCTGACGAAGGCCTGTGGCTGTGGGACTGAACCTGTAATAAACAAAAAATCCTAAATGAAGTTCTGAACAAAGTGAGTGCTGGTATTCCTTTCTAAGAAACTATTTCTGCCAGAACCGTGCACCCGATACATACTGTGAACTACTCGTCTGACGAATGCTCAGTTCTCTCTCTTTTCCAAGAGATGTCAAGCTTGCCTGACACATGAAGAAGACTAGGAAATGAACAGGGGCGGAAAACAGTTTTCACGTTTCGATTCACGTTTTCATTGAATTAATTGAATTGTACCTATTCCTTTTAGATGCTTGATGAAGTAGGCCTATAAATCAACTACTTTTGGGAAGGCACAGAGTAGCCTAGTTATGCTGCTGAATCAATTACGATGTCAGGATATTCCATTGTATGTTTGATCCCTCTTAAGTCAGTCTGTGAGAAAGCTGTCTAATAAAGAAAAGATGAATTGGAGAGGCCTGGGATTCTAAAAACGTTTACGGTCTGGATGCTATACAACATTGGCATGGTTGGTGACATTATGTAAGTAACTATACAAAAGTGATACTTACTTTTGTACTAATTGAGTAGTTTTCAACACGTGGTGTTGAAAGTATCAAAAGTATCACTTTTGGAACAGGGAGAGACAATTTGATAAGGTTTGGCTGCCCCTTGTCCATTACTTGAGTAGAAACAATTAATAGACAGGATACCACTGATATGGTTGACTGTACGCCATTTTCTTTTCAGATGTTTTCCATTTTTCAAATTATTACTATTTTATTCTATAGTATGCGGTGTCACTGAACAGTATGGGTGGGAGGTTTGAGGGTTTTCTTTATCTTTTATCTTTTTTCTTTCATTTTTTGTTTTCTATAAAAGAAAATGTATTATATCACATTATATCACAATGTTTAACCTACAACAATTTATAATCTGTTCTCAATAAAAACCTATTTGACAAAAAAAGTATCACTTTTATATAGTGAAATATTACTTGAGTAATATTTAATTCAAGTACCAATACTTATCTAGTATCTAGTACTCTTTCCATATCCACCCCTGGTAGTAAATGAGATATAGCAAACATACTGTATACCAGTAACTAGTCTCTCTACAACACAACACAAAGGATAAGCTTATTTGGCATGGTATCACCTTGCTGCTGGTTTCCTCTGCACAGTGACATCTGGAGTGTTAATTTCCCTCTTAAGGCCTGGACAGAGTCTGTTTTGTGCCTTGCGTGGGGGAGTCAAACGCACACACAAAACCCCCCGCAAAAACGCAAGTTTATTTTAATCTATAGGGTCTACAGGTCAATTTGTAGACTCTCACTCAGAGTGAAACACTGTATGTACAGACACAGACACTCTTTACAATGCACAGTGCACTGCATCAAGTTGATGTTTCCTGGTTTGGCATCATTATTATTTCTTATAATTTAACCCTTGGAGCAAAGTGCCAAAATCATTGTGTGCATTTATAAATGAGCACTTAGAGTGCCCTTCCACCACTAAATTGGATTCGTGAACTCAGAGCTCACTGCAGATTCACCACTCATCGAATCAGAACACTACCCACACATAGTATTCCAAGCACACTTTTGCCCCTTGGGCTGAGTAAGAAGCGTGTTTACCACTGCAGCCCATGCTGGTTGTCATGTGACAATCAATATAACATCAGCCGGGCAGCCCGGGCCCAATTAATTGTCTTCAACAGGCCGAGAGGCAAAGTCTATGTCTTGGCCTAGATAACTCTTGACCCCATATGTCGACATTCAAATATGTTTTACTCCTGGAATACTTGGAGCATGACATCATACTTTTTGCAACTACTCCTATAGATATGATCCAAAACTCATACAAACCAGTCCATGCCTGGTGGCCTAGCGGTCCAGGCACCTAGGCTGCTTATCAGATTTGTGTAGGTCTACGGTGTAGAGTAAATACATTTAGCACTTTCCCCCCCTCAAGTTTTTGAAAATAGCAGATCTACAACTACAAGCTCACAACGCATTGCAATTTGCATTGTGACAAGTGACAAATGCTTGTAGATAGGCTCGGTCACTCGCCACTCGAAGACCCTAACAGGAGCCCTCGTACAATGTTTCTTCGACTATGCATGCACCTCTTGGTACCACAGCACCTCAAATGCCCTTAAAACAAGGCTCCTACTTGGCCTCACCCCCCGAACCCCTGCCCACTTTGACAGGCTGGAATGGCTTAGGGTCGACGACAGAGTACAGCATCTTACAATGGGTCTGGTCCACACGATTCGATACACCACCAAGATACCCATGTACCTGTCTAAATACTTCCTTAATGTTAACGAAGTCCACACCCACAACACCAGAGGGAGTGCAACCCAGATTCGGGTTAACAGTCATTAAGTGCGAATCCCTTGACTCCTTCAAAACCGCTCTCAAAGGGCACCTACGGACGGCTGCAATTCGAAAATGGCCCCCGTAAAATCTGAATCCCCCCACACCCCTTTTTCCCCTCACTATATCTTTTCCCCTTTTACCTCCTTTATGATGAATTCCTGTTCTGGTCTTTGACTATATAGAAGTGTCTATTTGTACGTCTCTAAATGTTTTGATGAATTGAACAAGGTGGACCCTCTTGTAAACAAGTGTAATGCTTTATTGGGTCGTCCACTCACAGTTAACAGTCTTTGTATTGAGTTGTGCTTGAAATGTACTGTAACTGCAATCAATCAATCAATCAATCAATCAATCAATCAATCAATCAATCAATCAATCAATCAATCAATCAATCTTCTTGGTCACTCCAGCATGGTGGTGTCATGTGGAGTCTCTATCGGGCTTGTTTTCATATACATGGTTGCTTATTTCTCGGAAAATCTGGCAACACTGAACAAAACCTCATTCAGTGAGTGGACACTGTTTGATTTGAGAAGGTTTAGTTTAATCAGTTTTTGTCTGATCCACACACGGATCAGAAGGGGGCGGTAATGCAACTTTTTGGATGCCAACCGCCATAAAACCCCAAGAAGAAGAAGAAGAAGAAGAAAACCTCATTGGTAACACCTGCTGCATGCGAACAACCTAGCTATCGCCTCTAAGGCCTATTGAAATAGCTGTCTGTAAACAAATTGGGTCTACACCTTTCCGGGAGAAAAATAAACTAGAAGTGAACAAGCCTACAGTGACAGTGACTGGTTTATGGCTATCAACAAATAGCGGCATTTTTTTGTCACCCTCGCCTCGGGTTAGCTGGAGCCAATTTAACTTCCTAATGTGGCGGTCGGTTTACTTTCTCCTCAACTTTTTTCCACCAACAAGAAGAGCAAAACAAAACAAAACGAAACACCTCGTCCTCAACATCAACAATGCAGCAAATATTTAATGGCGTAGTGACAACAAAAAGGCCCAAGACGATTTTTCAACAAACACAAGCCGGACATATTTCCAGGCCAGTTTGGACATAAAATGAGTGAGTTGTTTTAATACATTTTCCTTGTATCCTTCCTTCAGTTCCTTGAAATCTATTACCTACAATAACTGTTTTATGATGACACGTACACACGCGCTCATATACACACTAATATTTAGTTTATTATTGGAGGTGATCCAATACTAATCTAAATAGTGTGTCAGGCTGACATCAATGGAGTCATATCTTGACTTGATTAGCCTGCTGGTCCTGGGGGATTTGGGGGAAATAATAACCGCAATATCTCTCTCTCACTCCCATCCCACATGTTCCTCTGCCTCTGAAGAATGTTATCTCTGCGGTGTGCATTCTGTGCAACCACACACACACACACACACACACACACACACACACACACACACACGCCTGCTGGCCTGGTATGTACCTGCGGATTGTCTCTGTCCCTCTCTCCAACAGGGTGTGCATATCAGTGACCAATGCTGACCATAGCATAGCATGGTCTCTTATAAAGGGTTGGCCCCGGTATGATGATGCCATTAACCCCAGTTTGTCAAAAGCTAGACCCAGGGACAAAAGGTTAGGCCTGTATAGGTGCCCGCGTTGTGCCTCCTGTGCTCCGTAATGCATCTGCTATCTGCTGGCAGGTTTTGTGGCACGTTCTCTCTTTTTGCCAGGCCTTGGGGCTTTGATTGCATGGAATTCTCACTGACAGACAGGGGCCAGGGTGTGAATGGTTCTGGTTCTGCGTTACACTGTTGTTTGTGAAGTATGGATGATTGATTCTACTGAGCGAGTACATGAGATGATTAGAAGGAAGTGGGGGGGCAACCTGCAGTCCCTATAGGAATCATCATACATTCATTAGCTACAACATACTGTACTCACTACTATCAATAAGTAACCGGGAGATGGTTTTTTAAGGAGCCAATATGAAAACAGCTTGCCAAATGTGAAAAGAGTATAGAGATGAAAAAAAGTGTGTAACTATCACAGTATGTCACAGAGGGAACAGGAGCAGCTAGCTCATTAGCGTGCAGGAGGCACAGTGTGACAGGCAGGTGAGCATGCTCAACTCTCAACTCTATGCATGCTCGGCACTTGGATGCAAAGGAGGGTTTGCATGATCACACGTTAAATGAAATGAAAGTGCACAAGGCTTGTTAGTATTCACTGCAGCCTATGTCCTTGTAACCGAGTGGAATTTAGGTTTTTATGTTTTATCTCATTGGAGGATCTCATCCATTATTTAGGATATACTGGCGTGAACTGACAGACGCTCCTCAATAATTCCTGGGGAGCTTGGCTGCCTCAGATGCTTTCTCTCCCTCCCCTCTCCCTCCCTCCTTCTCCTCTCTGTATTATGTTGATCGCTCTTTACTGTCCTCTTCTCTCTCTCCCCCGGTCCTGCTCTCTAGTTCCCTTCATCTTGCTTTATCGCTTTCTTTTTCCTTGGTGGGTTGGTTTCCTATTCCCCTAGTAGGCTGGCCTCTCATCTGTGCTCTTCAACAAGCCTGTGTTCGGTTGAACTGGACAGGTGTTGGCATGCAGAGTGGAATATACACACATATCTACTTAGCATGAGAGAAATGAGCTGAGGAAAATATAGTATGGGAGAGAGAGAGGGAGAGGGGGAGTGATAAGAATGTGAAGTTGCCAGATGTGTACGTATGTGATGTAGAATCTTAAGTGGGTCTTCCTCGTTTGTTAATTTCCTCTCTGCCTGTTGTATTATTCATGTGCATGTATGTATTGGATGTGTCTGGATGCGTCCACATGTAATGTGGGCTGAGGGACTACTGGACCCCCCCCACACACACATACACACACACATTGCACTAGAAATAATTCCATATGGAGTGTTCATTGATATTCTGTTGACTTACTGATCTTTTCTTTCATGTTGAGACACAGATGAAGATTATCTGTGATAAAAATGTTAATCACTAGGTTTATGAGGGATAATGTCATGATGCATTTTGCACCACTGAGATCCCTTGCAGCGTGCAGCGTGCGACTAAAGGTATTACTGCATTATTGTATTTACATTTATTTTATATACATACAGATGGTGGATATTGCTTCACCAACAGGTGGCAGTATTGGTTTGGTGCAAGTCTGTAGTACACAGTCCTCCTCTTAAAGGTCTGACTGTCACACATCTACTGTATGGGTTTATGCTGATGTATTAGATTTATTTTTTCGATCAAGTCTTTTTTTGAACATCTAGTAACATTCTGAAGAATGAGAGGAATTTCCTTGGGTACAGTAGAATCCCTTAAATTAGGTTGTTTATGTTCAAAAGTCACAGAATGATGTCATAACTGTATAAATGCACACTTTGTTGTCTTGTTTTCAATCCAGAGTGTAGCGCGAAAGCATCAATGTTGATGGCGTGTGGTTTTGTTAGAGGCAGGCTGGAAGGCGTGCTATGTACAGAGAGCATTACAGGAGGTAATGGATCTGGTGCAGTAGCTCACCTGACACGCTCCGTTTATCAGACCTTTAGCTCATTGATTGGAGCCGCTTTACACTGTGAACAATTAGCAAGGCAGCCAAGGGAGAGACGTATAACTCCATGCTAGGCCGGCCATTTTGGCAGCCTGTGCTTTTTGAACATGGAGGGAGTGTGTGTTTTTGAGGGGCCCTCCTATACACGGGTTTATCTTTAGTTCAATGTTCGTTTTGTAAATGCATTGACAATGAAGGGAAAATAATGTGTCATTTACATCATATTGTCTCTCTATTGTTAATGGCGTTTAATGTTTGTGTTTGCACCATTTGTTTTACATCACCATTACAAAACCTAATGAGTTAGACTTTAATATAAAGCCCCTCACTTCACACGGGTGTGATTTTTTTGTCTCCACCAGGCCGCAGGCATGGGGAGAGAGTTTGTTTTGCACTCCGTCTGCAGACTCATGGTTGCGCTATAACAGGCCAATTCATGTTCTTACCTATAATTGCACCGATCTGTGTAGACTTTGTAAGCAAACTCCCTAGATGCCATGACAAAACCTTTGCCCTGCATTTCCACATCTGCCTGTTGTTGCGCCACCATGAGGCCAATTTCTGCAGAAGTTAAACACTATTATCCTGGTGGAGAACTGTGCCCCGAGGGGCACTTTTTCTAGTTTTTAAAGGAGTAGTGAAACGGAAACTGTGGGCATTTTATTTTTAAGTTTCATCTTGTCTATGCTGGAAACGCTGGCTCTGAATTTTCTGAACCAATCGGAGCGTTGCATCCCTCCAGGCTATGGGTCCTATACGTCCGTCTCATGCACAGTGGTTTGTTTACAAAGTGACAGAGAGACGGCAGAAAAGCCAGGGGATGTTTTTCTAACCTGTACACAACCTATATACATATTTTAGCGTGATGATTAGGTTGAAAACGAGTAATACACTGTCTGGATGTCATCTTGAATTGGATTAAAAACGGAGGATTTCTGTAATCAGTAGCACCTGTGTTTAGACGGATGCACGCAGATATGGGAATCAAACTGGTGAGCTTCATTCTTATTGGCTTTTATTGATGTGGGCCTCGACACGTCATCACGCAGCATGTTTTCCTTTTCAGGAAGTAATTACATTTTTTATGGACACACAAATGAGAATTTGCCCATTTTTTTGGCATCCATTGTTTGGTATGTCCATATGATGACCACGGATATATTTCACTACAACTTTAACATATTCCACGCGTTATAGTATAATTGACAAGATACATTGACTGCCGCGAAAATCCCCCTGAAAATAGTCCCACAATTTGTTATTGAGACGACAAAAAAGCCACTTCCGCGATCCGCCTCACAGACAAATAGCAAAGCGAGCTAAGATTGCCGATACCCCCTTGTTCACTCTGCATTGGAGTCAGTTTCCCAGAAGCCCTTGCAAGCCAGTTATAGTTTGATTTCCGGTCATCATAACATGTCAGACTCTTCACGATGTCCGCAACAAAGACGGATTTCCATAATAATCACCCAACAACGGCGAATTACACGCATAAAAACAAATAGCGGGTTTAGCATATTACTCATGGGAAGACAATGGATGGCAGGTTATGTGGTCAAAGTGTTAATTGGTATGTCTTGATCCCAACAATGGTCATTTAAATTCTCAAGCAATTTCAAATTAAACTCACACTGTGCTCAGCAGCCTCCAGCAGTGTTGATATTGTAAAAGTAAGACCCATTTCAAGCCCGTTTGCTCGGGCCTCATTTGCCAGTAACACACATCCTATCAACTGGAAAAACCATTCCACTCTCAAATAACTCCTGATGAGAAAATCTATCTCTTTCATCTAGTCTATTAACTTCCCTACAAGAGAGTGAGAATTGGCTGTCCAATTCCCGTTCTAAAATATTTGCACTAATGCGTGCTGACACTTTGGTAAATAGATTTCTAAATGTTCCCCATCGACCGTTAACTGCATTCAAGCGCCATTGTTCTGAAATAATACTAATAATAATGGTATAGAAGTTAAATTACTATTTTGTGATATAAGATATGGGATTAATGAGTCCCACGAGGAGAAGCAAACAGATTAAAACACACAGCATTATGCTCAGTTTATGACTACTGTGTGGAAAAAGAATCTTTATACTTTTCATGCAGTGCAAATGAGCTTTCGTCTTGAAGTAATTTGATATTATTTTACTACAAATGGTTAACTTGAACTTGGATCACGCCACATACATATACCCTTGCTGCCGCTACTGCTTGTTTTTTTATTAAAGGTCAACTTCACCACACTTTTCAACCTACCTTCATATAATTGGTCCTCAATGTTCATTATAAATTACCATAATTTCTTTCTAGTCTGTGTCTCATAGGGCTGTGGGCAGTTCAGAAACCCATCCACCAGTGACATCGTTAGGCAGATCGCATTGCAACTTTTCAGGAATAGAAAGCATGCCGTTTCTATTAGCTTGGATTCCCCATCGATGATGTCACTGGTGGACGGGTTTCTGAACTGCCCACAGCACTCCTATGAGACACAGACAGAGTAGAAAGAAATTGTGCTATTTTATCATGATCATTAGTGAGGATTACATGAAGATAAGTTGAAAAGTGGTGAAGTGGTCCTTTAAGATAATAATTATAATTCATCTTCCACGTGTCTTCCACTGTTTGGATCGCAATGACCATATATATGCCTCTTTATCCTTAGCCTTGATTTTTTTCCCTCTGCACTACCCCTCCTCCTCTGCACTTCATCATCATAAGCAAAACCACCATTGTTATTCCCTCCTGCATTTCAGTCTAGATCTCTCTGACATCACACTCCTCATAGTCTCTCTGATGGCCTGAGGCAGCCACAGGTGGAGGTGTGTACTGTACTGCGTGTGCGTGCACGTGCGCGCGCTTTGGGTATTACGCAGTGCTTGGTTGCTGTGGTGTGAATCTAGACCCTCAGGCTTCCATTGGTGTGAATTTCAGGGTAAGATTCTCAGGCTGGGGCTGTGCAGCTGCAGATCCCGGCACTGTGTTTAGAGTCTGTCATGAATAAGTGATGACATGGTAATACACAGCAGCTCAGCAAAGGAGACGGCTCTGCAGGACTTGATGATATTAGAATGCAATAAAAGGAAATCAGGTCAGGCCCCAACTGCCTCTGTTACTTCAAACTTCAGGAGCCAAATGTATAAAACTGTATATTTTAGGTGTAGACATATACAGTATGTACTGTACACACACACCTGTGTGTTTTTTTTTTCATGAGGAATCTCAATCATCCTGAAATCGTGGCATAATTTTGAAGATGGCGTCCACGATGGCTGCCGATGATGTGGCTTGGTTTTTTTGGCAACCTGTCCGTTCGTCTGTCTGAGCAGAACCTCTGCCCCAAAAGCACTACAGACGGATTTTTGCTAAAACCATTTCATTTTTTTGCGAACATAGGTCGCAGTTTACTAAGAAAACCTGTCAGTCTGTTCGTCCATCAGTCGTGACACACTCCATATAGGACATATTCCATATGTTGATCTGACCTCATCAAACCCTGTACACTCAAGACACTTCCCCTGCTGCCACCCTTAGATTTCCATATATGGAGCTGACCTGTTCTGTTGATCTGATCTCATCAAACCTTGTACACTCAAGACATGCTCCATATATGGCCAAACCTCATCAAACCCTGTACACTCAAGACACTTCCCCCGCTGCCACCCTCAGATCTCCATATATGGAGCTGACCCGGTATTTTCCCGTTTTTAGAAATAGCGCACTTTCCGAACGTAAATGTTCATGTGTAGTGATCTGTCTGGTGCAGCCAATTCCCTGTTACTTTCTTGAGCCTCTGCCTTGTTTGTTTACGTCCTGCTGCAGTGCTGCTTCCTGCTTGTAGTCTGACTCACGCCCGCAGCTATCCCACTTGATAGAGTGAGGACCGGTAGCGACAGCACCGCCCCCTGCTATAACTCTATGGCTGGAAGGCAAGAAGCAGCCGGGCCGATTCAACAGCGGTAGATTCGTTATTCAATAAATTTTGCGAGCGGGTAGAATACAATATAAAACAAAATAAAAATATAAAATGGAATTAATAAATGATAATGCTTCTTTCGAATGGCAATTTTAGCATTCGAATATTAAATATTTTTTTCATTTTCGAATTTCATTCATATTATGAAATTCGTTCTGACAGCCCTATACTCACCCAGCAGTCTGCTGTCACCCAGGCATAGACATGCGTGCAAGCGGCGAGGTCACTTCTCGCCCTTTGGGCGTCTTACTGGTATTACTCCTACAGAGTATACTGATACTTGATGATCTTGGGTATTTTGTTCAACATTTTTGGAAAATATCTTAAGTGTACTGTCCAAAAGATGTGTTTAGCAAAAATTGGCATCCTGGTGGCGCTACAACAGGCCCATGTGAAAAATGTAGGGCAGAGGTTCTGCTGTGCTATATCCAGGGAGTGTGTGTGTGTGTGTGTGGCAGTTCATCGTGCCACTGACACTGAATTGACCTCAGAATTATTGTTTATGTTGCAGAGAAAGACATTTGTTGGACTTTATATATATATATTATTTGATGCTTGATTCAATTTGATTGATAATTGGTTGACTCCATTGTAGGGAGCAAATATCAGCTGTGGGGTGTGGGGCACATACCAACAGTATGAGGGTTTGTTTAGAGTACTCTGATTTATAATTGTGTATATTATGTAGATAATGGGTTGAATATTATGTAACACTTTAAATGTGTATGTGAAAGTAACTGGGGTAATTGTGGAATCAATTTAGGGTTGGTAATGGTCCGTGGGAGGGGCTTAGCCTATATAAGTAGAGAGACTTCCCACTGCCGATCAGTCAAAGCAGGACTGTAGAGGTGTGAGGACTTAGGGCCAATCTGCCCAGTTGCTGTGTAAATACCTTCCTTCTTCAATTTTGATGGTCTGTGAAAAGGTGAATAAAAACTGTTATGTTTTTGCTAAAACGGATTTGCCCATGAGTCTCCTTTTTGGAGTCATTTGGAGTAATCCTAGCTGGTTCAGTGTCATTTTTGGGCACACACTACCCTCACTCAGGACAGCGTGTGACAGTGTGCACAGTTTCGCTGCGATCAATCCAAATGTCCAACGGTGCCAGAGAATAGCTGATCACAGACGTACGGTACGGACAGGGTGCAAAACATAGTCTCTCCCCATGTCTATGGCCTGGTGGAGACTACACTATAGAAAATTGAGGTGAGCAAACTACATGCAAAGCCGCCTAACATGAATGAGAAGAGAAGAAAAAGTGAGCATACAAGAAAGTATGAATATATGGATAAAGGTTGAATCTGCCAGAGAAGAGATTACAATGGGTTTGCTGTGTAGTGTAAGGGAGACAGTGTCTCAGTCTTGAGAAGACGAGCAGTCGGCATTTGAAATTGTGCCAAGAAAGACTGAAACCCACCAAAGAAGCAAGGGAAGCAGAAGGTTTGGGATAGAGGAGAGAAAGAGAGAATTTATAATCCACACAGAAAGGCAGAAAGAAAGTTACTGTAGCTAAAGAATAAAACAAGGGAAAGAGACATAAAGAGGAAGGAAGGGAGGACCCACACACAAAGGAGGGAAGGTGATGAGTACTGTAGTATGGAGGGCTGATGCGTTGTGTCGACTACCAATGTGGGATGAGAGCTACAGAGTTGACGAGGACACGGTATCGCACTGCAAGCCAAATATCTTTGAAAACTCCTCAGAAAACAAAACTCCACAGTGAAGTTGATACTGTGAGCCCTTGAGATACATCTGTACACTCATAATTAATGATACTTCAGAGAACAGAGCAGATGAACCACTTTAAAATGGTTACATGTTCAAGAAAAATGAACAATATAATTGTATTGTGCCAGTAATATGGAGAGGGAGAGGCTTGTGATTGCTTTTCAATTAGCCGCCAAATAGCTTCACAGCATGTCCCTGCTCAATATTTACATGTATTTGCGAACGCAGTGAGCACTTACTATGAGACCTAGCAGATCATGTCTGTCTGTCTGTCTGTGCGTGTGTCCCCCCTTTGTGCCCATATATGGAGCTGAGTGATTTGTTTGTGATTGATGCAACACACTCCATATTTCGGCGTATAGCTGCTTTGGGGACTCCTTATATGGTTATGGCTATTAAAAATGGTTATTATTAAAAATAACGTTAACTTAAAAAAATAATAACTTAAAAATACGAGCTGCGTTCGCTTCCCGCGTTTGCGCGTCTTACTGGTACTATTTGTTAGGCGGCATATCGGAAGAAAGCCCATCTGCATTGCCCTCAGGCCTAATCCTATTGTATCCAAGATGGGACCATTGCAAGCCAACTGTTCCACCTTCACAACCCATCTCTTTCCTTTGTGGTGTCATACAAACAATTTCATACACTAATTGCCTGACAGGCAATTAGGCAAATATTTGACCAATTAAGAGGATGTAAATGTGGTTATATCTGTTAAGTTCTCTGCATGTTTTGTCTGTGAACTACATGCTACAGTCACATCACATTACAATACTCTAATCTTTGTCTTTTGAAGTTCAGGGTTTAATAGCATAAATAAAACTAAGCCTTATCCGTCTAATCTTCCATATCTAGCTATTCTATATGCTCTTTTTCTCTATGCCATGTGTGATCATTTTATCAACCTCATGTTTGTAGATATATTCTGAAGCGGCAAGACAAATATATATTCGCAAGACACCATGAATGTATCTCAGCCATGGTAATGGCTCGACAGCATAGCTGGAATAAATGCCATGGTCGCCAATTCTTCATGGGCTGTCACCGGGTCTGAGTCAATCATGTTCCTATAACTCGTTTGTCTTCTCTGAGATATATCAGCTATTAGTGTACTCATTCCGCAGAACAAAAGTTATCAAGGGGTCAAATTGAAGAGTACACACTGTGTTTCACTCGCTCGCTGTCTCTCTCTCTCTCCTCTCGTTAAATGTGTCAGTGTGCAACGCTAGCTCATGTTAATCTCGTGCGGTAGTGTTTGAGCAGAGAGGCAGTTATTTCCTCTGAACACACACAGACTGAGTGACAGCAGCATTTGTTAGACTGACACCGGTATTAGTCTCTCCCTGTCCTTATGGGCACCAGTTAACGCCAGTTAACGCCTAGATGTTAGCTCAAAGGTGTGATGCAACCAGACACCTTTGCCAAGATTACGCATGCAAGAGCTTCATAGAGGGTCGTAAACGTATACAAGCATTATTGTGTTTTCCTGTACTTTCTACAAAATGCTAGATTTCAAAACACGTAAACTGATTTCATCATAGCCCTTTAATGTGTACCTCACGTTTTCCCAAAACACTGCAGCATTCAGGATAATAGTGTAGTCCTCATACATAATACAGGCTATAACACCAAGGTGTGTGCAGCAGCTGAATAAATAGTTGATGTGCATATTTGAAACACTGTTTGCTCTGAGCCTTGTTAATGAGTGTGTTGTGTGGGCTCCTGTGTTTCTTATTTAAACAACACCCTCAGAGGATGGTAAACTGGGTAGCACTTAGGCTTGATGGCAATACAGAGCCATTTGAAATGTGGCCGTTATTCAGAAGTGAATGGTGGACTAAACATATTTGAAAATACTACGAACAGTAAAAAAAAAAAAAACTAACAAAGATCTCTTTAAGGCTCATTCATAATCTGGATTTTTGGTGGTGAGGTGACCACAGAGAGAGCTGGGGCGGTGGCGGTGGTTTGCTCTTCACCGCGGCTCGTGACGTCATGTTGTAGTTCGGTGGTCACCTCACCACCGAAAATCCAGACTATAAAAACGCTTTAGACTGTTAGACAAAATAAAACCTACTCCGTTACACTTTCCTGCAGACATGTACAGCATATTCAGTAGCACATTGGGAGAAATAATGACACTTTCCCAAGCAAAACATATTCAAGTGACGGGATATTAAATTGGCTTTTCCCTGATTTGTCATTCCAGACTCATCTCATGTCTCTCTCACATGCTGGTCTAAACCTGTCGTACTCACTAGCGTTTATATCAAATGGGTTTCAGAGGACATCAGCTATCCTGGACTGCCCGTCCATCATCTCACATCATCTCTTTTCTTTATTATTTTTTCATCCCACCTCTTCCTTTTTCATTTTAAGATTGACTAGAAATAAATTAACTGTGGGCCTAAAAGAGTACTTAACCGATGAAAAGGGCCTAATGATGGCAGACACCTCATTGCAATGCAAATGCATAAAATATCAGCATGGATGGGATGAATACAAATAAAAATCATTCGGTAGGAATTCAAAGTGTAAGGGCTTTTCTCAATGCATTATTGAAAAGGTGGTGGCTCCTAGTGTGGGCTTAGTAATATGTGCAGGTTCATGAGCTGATTCCTGCTGCTGCACGAGTAGTATCATGTGGTGGTGCACACTTTGTACTGGGATATTATAATGAGGTGCAGGTATTTGGAATACATCAACCTTGAATGCAATGCAATCAGTCATTAGATTGGGCTCCGTAGTGGTTAAAAAAAAGGAAATGATTTTCACATCGCTGACATTAAATCATGAGAATCGGTCCCAGAACAACTTTTTAATAGCGCCTTTCAGCCTTGAATATTAATTATTCACAGTTATCTGTGCGCAGCTACTGTAAGTATGAATATTTCTTTCTCAGCAATGTTTCTAGCCACACTTTTGAGTGCGCTGGATGTTTAAATAATGACCTAATGCACCAAAAGTGTGTTTTAAAAATTGTTATTTCACCAAGGGAAGTTTATTTTCTTTATTTTCGACACGTGTGTGTGTGTGTGTGTGTGTGTGTGTGTGTGTGGCACACTGTCTGTCAGTGTTCACACTGTCCTACACAGCACACTGTCTGTCAGTGTTCACACTGTCCTACACAGCACACTGTCTGTCTGTGTTCACACTGTCTGTCAGTGTTCACACTGTCCTACACAGCACACTGTCTGTCAGTGTTCACACTGTCCTACACAGCACACTGTCTGTCAGTGTTCACACTGTCCTACTAAAAGAAACTTTCATAATTATATTCTCAATCAATTGTGCATAAAGTGAAGTATTTAAAAACCTTTTATTATCTTGATTATGGTATTCAGCTCATGAAAAACAAAATCCTATCTCAAAATATTAGAATATTTTTTACGAGACCACTTGTTATGCTCCCCACCTTCGCTCCCACCTTCTCCAACTCCCAAATAGCCACTCAAACAATGGTTAAAGTATACTTAAATCATATTTATTAACAGAATAGAAATAACAATGTTTAGTAAGTTTCATAAAGTGAATTCGTAAATAAAGGGTTTTAAGGCAATTAAGTTTGAAGCTTTAAATAAATAAAAAAAAGAACTAAACCAAAATAATCCCTTTAAAAAGCAAAGTACAAGAGCTTACCTCCTTAACATAACCATAACTCAAAAGAACTACTAACTCAAGATCACTTGACTCAAAACAACAAACGACAAAGCAACAAAATCATATCTAACTGAACATAACAGAAAGAGTGTGGTGGCCAGTTGAGAAGAGGAAGAGAGGTCACAGCATGCTGCACTCTGTTCTGCTCTCCTTTTTATCCACACTTTTCCTGGGCTGTGTGTGCTCCAGTTCCTGTTGATTTCATTGGATATCATTGATCATCTGACCAGTTTCATTGGATCAAATTGACAGGAACTGGAGCACACACAGCCCAGGAAAAGTGTGGATATAGAGAACTTCAATCATCATCAGCCTCTCTGAATGGCTGCAGTGCTCATGAACGCTCCCCACCAATCACTGGCTGTCTGGAAGTGTCCCCTCCAATCACTGGCTGATCACACACTGTTTTGTATCCAGTCACACCCACATTCTCACAGTCTCATTTATATCTGGCACACCACTTCCTTTCCAGGACCAAATCATGACTGCATATCGGTACATTAATATACTAATTCAGATGGTTGACATTTCTCGATTTACAAATATTTTTAGTCGTCTCGTAAAATATTTTGAGATTTTTTTATTTTCATATTATGCCATAATCATCAAGATTAAAACAAAAAAGTTTTAAATATAGGCTACTTCACTTTATGCGCAATTAATTGAGTATGTGAAAGTTTCACTTTGAATTATATTGCGGAAGAAATTAAACTTTTACACAATATAAACGTTTTTTTAGAAGGTGATAATGTCTATCTAAACACACATGCTGATGCTTTCCTAAAGCATGATGGACAACAACGTGGACAACATTGGACAACATTGTTGGCACCCCTCATCCGCTCCTCCATTTGTCTGTGCATATTTATTTTAGCCTAACCAGGATGCGTACCACAGTCCCCTAGTGCTCCCCCAGCGCTCTCTGAGTCAACATGTGTGATTGTTGAGGGGTTTAACCAACCCTCCAAGCAATTTGTTGCCTGGGATGAATTAATCTAATGAATTGGCTTGGGTCAATTAGATCGAAGTCTCCAATTCTTTGTCTTTCGTATTTGGTATGTCGTGCTAAGTGCATACCTTGTCATGGCGATACCATTAACCCCCCCCCTCCCCCTGATGTCAATGGAGGAGAGAGAGGATTCATAAAACTAGGAGTCTCCTCTCTCACGGCAGCTCACAACAACCACAGTGCTTGTGCCTTGTGGTTAATGGTGATTGATGGTAATATGTGTGTAGCAGGGTTTTGGGGTGTGGGACACATTAATTATTGGCAGGTCAGAGCCTAGGTATGATGATGTATGATAAGAGCACGCGTCACTTTTTTATTAATAACTGAGAATTGTGTTTATTTTTTTATATTTTTGAGGGGCTAACCCTCCTATGCCCAGCTTTGAGTGTTTGTGTAAACACAAACATTGAAGACAAAAGTGAGGACGCAAATTAATTGTGATTGGCCGGAATGAGATGATGTATGATGTACGATGATAAGAGTGCCCCACACAGGTGTGTTTTTTTTTAATAATTACTAAACCAATTTGTCAGTCTGTGTCCCATTTTATACGTTGTTGTGCAATGGTGTCATAATGAAAATTGCCTATATATATATATATATATATATATATATATATATATATATATATATATATATCTTATATTTGAGGGGCGCCCTATGTCCAGCTTTGAGGGTTTGTGTAAACACAAACATTGTCCTAACACAAACATTAAAGACAAAAGTGAGGGCGCAAATTGTGATTGGCCGGAATGAGACGATGTGTGATGATGTATGCTGATAAGAGCATTATGTTTTTTTGCTGTTTTTTTTTCACTGCATTTGAAGTTTTTTCTTTTTACACACACACACACACACACACACACACACACACACACACACACACAGACAGAGCTTATCTTCGAACTGATCCGTGGCACATTTGCTATGTCCTCCTGACCTCTAAGACATTTCTCATACAGGGAGCACATTCTGTAGATTGAACAGAGAAAGTGATACCTTCAGAGCACAATTACCAGCCTTGCCACATGGCCTATCCACTGCATGGACGGAAAGAAGTCATCTTGGCAGATTAGCTCTCCTGCAACATCCATTTATCCACATTTAGCTGCGAACAGAAAAGGTTAGGTTTCACCTCGACAAGTAAAGTAAATGTTTCTGGGTTTCTATCAGGGGGGCAGTGAAGCCAATAATGTCTGAAGCCAGTAGGAAATCCTGACTTCCTGAAAGTTCATATAATGGCCTGTTGTGGCGCTGTCATTGGGCCCAAAAAACCCCATAGCTCCATAGAGGTCCATGTATTTGGGCCCAACTTCACCTAGACTGTATTACCTTAGTAAACATGGTCATGAATACTTTTTTGGGGGGTTTTTTGGGCCCACTGACAGCGCCACAACAGGCCATTATATGAACTTTCAGGAAGTCAGGATTTCCTACTGGCTTCAGACACTATTGGCTTCTCTGCCCCCCTGATAGAAACACAGAAACATTTACTTTACTTGTCGAGGTGAAACCTAACCTTTTCTGTTCGCAGCTAAATGTGGATAAATGGATGTTGCAAGTTCGTGCTCACATTGTTCACACTTTGTGAACATGGAAACCCAACTGCGGTTCCGTTACAGAGGTGAAAATGTAAAAAAGGGTTAAAAATATCAAAGAGCTTGTAGATTGGCTTGTGCGTGCACCATGTTCGCTAAGAAAATAGATAATCGATAATTTATAGTTGCAGTCCTAGTCTCGTGGAAATCCTACACACAAAGAAGTCTCAATTTGACTTTTGCATGCTTGTTGTGCATGATGGTAGCCTATGTGGGTGCAGACTGGGGGATTACAGTATATACAGTAGTATAAGAGGATCCAAGGAATATTTTATCATCGGAACACTGAACTGGAATGACCCTGGCGCTGCAGTATGATAATACATACCACCGTGCCACATTGCGATTGCAGCGCAATTCTCTCAAGCAATCTATCTGGAACCAGAACGTATTTGTATATCTGAGCAGAGAGAGGGAGAGGGACTTTGCCTGTGTCTGTTACGGTTTCAGAAGGATCTGTCTCAGTTTCTCTGTATTTGTCCGGGGGCCACAGCCTCTATGCCACGATGTGGCCGCTTTGCTGTTTGCCGCCTTGTGTTTGTCTGGCAACAGCAGACGGTCTCACGGCGAGGCACCGAGCTAGGCCACTGCTGTGGTGGTGTGCGGAATGCTTTCACTGTGATGAACAGCCCATCGCGCTGCAGCTGAAAGGCCTGGAGGGGGAGAATGAGGAAAGGAACCGGAGAGAGTTTGGTCAGCGGAAAGGAATAGAGGAGGAAGGAAATGGTGACTTATAGAGGGGGACGTGTGATAAATGACCTGGGCAGGAAAATACCAGAGGAAGAAGGGTATGCGTATGCGCTGATCTATGCCTGTGCATTTGTGTGATCGGGACAGATGGCGGTAAAGTTGGACCCAATGTTATATAGAATAAGCTGTTCCGCATATTTACATTTAATAGGCTAAGAAATTACACTTTGGACAAGATGGTCTGTGAGTTTACCGTCCAGGATATAATCTTTACTAATTCTTCTGGCTACACATACATCATACATCCTATTATAAGCGAGGGGGGATCAATGGGGATCAATGTCACATGATTCCTTGTTTGACCCTGCAAAAACCCTGTCTCACAAATATGATTATTGGCAGAATCACGGAAAGTTTTGAATATTTGGCAGTCCCGTTTGGCTGTTTTTGTTTTTAAAGCCATTTAAGACTGAGGCAGATTCTAAAAACGATTCAACATTTTTATATTTCCAAAATTATTATGTCAAACCCCACGTCGTCAAAACTGTTCCTGTGTGTGTGACGAGGAAGGGGGGAATGTTTAGGCCCGTCACAAAGATGCAAAACGATGTTATACTACATATCTGACTTTTATACCACTTACTGTAAATGGTATAAAATATCAGTTTCTCCAGATCTGGCCAATTCTGATCTGCTAAATTGCCGGTCACCAATGGCGTCATCTGCAGATCGGAGCACCTCTACAGGGACTTTGCACCATATAACTGGCCACTGGAGTCTTCAGCAGCAAGCTTGGTGGACAGCCTATCCTTTACTGTTCTTTTATGTACAGTAGCATATAGCCCGATGAAAATGTAGCTATTATTTGGTAATCCATGATATACAGTATGAGAGCCAGAGGGAGAGGTAATAAATCCTGCTCTAAATCTGTTTTGGCAAATGGAGAATCAAAATGAAGGATGAGAAATTACTGTAGAGTGTTGAAAACAAATAAAGTGAATATGGCCTGCATGCTGAGGAGATATTGGAAAATGCCAATGTGCGGATGGCGAGAATGATTCCCTCTTCTGCTCATCTCCCTCAGGGTGGGTGTGGGTGTGTGTGTGTGTGTGTGTGTGTGATGTGTGTGTGATATGATGATTACCATAAAGGAGACTAAATCTGTCTCTGACTGTAATGGCTATATGGCATCATTGGGAAGCTATAGTCTCTTCCACCCAGCTGATAAAGTCTACAAATATGAACCTTTTCACATATTGTTCTTTCTATCAAATTCAGGCTCACACACAGATTGCCTTAGGCTAGTTCGGATGGATAAGAATAGTAGGAAAATTCAATTTGTTTTGCGTGTGTGTGCGCGCGCGTGTGAGAGGCTTATGTGTCCATGCAGTTCAATGTGAAGGAAGTTATAGTCGATATTTGACATGTAATCAATATTCAGTTCAAGGGTCGCTCTCTGGAGAAATATAGAACTTTGTTATGGATCTCTGGAGCTCAAACAAACAATAGCGCTGTATTGATTTCTGACTCAATTTCTGAGGGAGACATTTTCTTAATGTCACATAAGTGCATTTGTGGAATGTATTCGATTATGTATCCTTTTAATGTCTCATTTTTTGCAACCCTTGGAAGGCTGTGTAACCTGCTGCTGTGAATTACCACAGTTTTGTAAAAATACAGCTGACTGCCTCTGACTTTATGCCACTTCCTTCCCTGTGTTATCACACACACACACACACACACACACACACACACACATGCAAATGTGTGCATCGATATTCCTTATGGCCTATGCCCTATGCGTTCCACATTGGCAAAGGTGTTATTATTATGTGGGCTTTGGGGAGCAGAGCTGACAGGAGAAGATTGGAGAGGAAGCCAGAGGAGATTTATTGTGTTGCGTGCTGCGTTGTGACCAAGCCCCCAGAGCATCTGTCCAACGTTGAAGCCGCCCCAGTCTACTGGCCAAAGCTGGAACTGCAGGCTGGCAGTTTTGCCCGTGCATGTAGCACGAATAAAGAGCGCACAACTGGGGTTTAACACAGAACGCTTGTTTATGAATCTTTTCAGGCGAGTGTTCAAATCGAGAGAATGAGGAAATAGAGCGTTCTTACGGATCCTTCAGTCAAACACCACTGAGCAACTTCCATTTAAATGAATAGATGGGTGCGGGACTGCGGGTTGTCTGGTCTCTACATTATATATTACTCTATGGTTTTCACACAGCAGTGTGGGAGTTCCCATAAACCATTTGTCATTCTGCAGCAGACACCGTGGCTTGGGGTTAAAAGGTTCTAAATAAGTCCTGAACTTCAGTAGCAGGAGATGGCACACTGGCCACCAGCTGGGGTTCACCACTACCAGCACCCCCCACAAAGCAGCTCCCCATTGAGCCTATTGTACACTGTAGACTAGAGAGAAGATAAGTAATGTGGATAAGCAGCAGTGGCAGGTGACCTTCAGTGTCTGGCCTCAATGTAGGATGTCATCCCTGGAATCCGCCCAAGGGAACACATGTCCTTTAGTGGGAGAGGGATGCCAGCTTCTCCCCAGACAGCAGGTTTTAGTTACATAATTACCTAGATAGTTACCTGTGACTATCTCTTTTGCCTATTGGATGTGAGCTGTTTAAGTCGGGGTTACTAGCAAAGTATTAGCCTGTTCTGTGGTTGTGTGCCAGGGCTTAGTGTTAGTTAAAACAGTTGATCTCCAAGCTCACAACGTTGTGGTGCGACGTGTCATGGCGCAATGTGCTGTGAGCTTGTAGATCTTATAGTTTTTGGTGCATGCAACCAAGGTTTTGATTGATTGATTGAAATATTTATTAACAGTTTGCATAATTACAGTACATTTCAAGCACAAACTCAATACAAAGACTGTTAACTGTGAGTGGACGACCCAATTAAGCATTACACTTGTTTACAAGAGGGTCCACCATGTTCAATTCATCAAAACATTTAGAGACATACAAATAGACACTTCTATATAGTAAAAGAACAGAACAGGAATTCATCATAAAGGATGTAAAAATGGAAAAGAAACATATACAGTGAGGGGGGGGGGGGGGGGGGGTATTCAGATTTTACGGGGGCCAGTTTCCAGGGGCCAAGTATATAAATTAAGCCTCACGAGTTAATTCTCCGTAAGGGGAAATTAGCTTCCTTTGCCTGTGGTCCTGCAGAGCTGCATTGTATGGCCTCCAGATTAATTCACAAGAAGAATTATGTAACAAAATCTTTGTTTGAACTGATTCCCGTCCAAGACTTCAGTGCAGCCACTCCAGCCAGTCTTTTAACACCACATGGGTTTTATCAGCAAAAGCATGGCTGGCTCTTGGTGGTTCCTTCCTTGTTAAGGACCTTCTCTCCTCCTGGCTCTCTCTTCCACTTTGTGATCCAAAATTGATGCCAAAGCTAGCCCCCGTGGACTCTCTGGATGCTGAGAGACTTTGAAGTGGGAGAACTTTGACAAAACGCCCTGAGGCAAATATTTCATGGGGGCCATGGGGAGGGAGATTCTCCCTGTATTACACCAGCATGGAGGGGGTAACATTGTTTTCAGGAAAAGTTTCTGGAGGACAAAGGACATATTGTGGCGTGTGTGTGCGCTGTGTATTGAATTTCAAGTTAGGTTAAGAATTAAAATGACACACGTTTTCTAGCTATTGAGATATGGTTCTACATTTTCCATGATGTCATTGTCTGTTAATTGGCTTGGTTCTGAATAGTGTACACCGTACAGATGGCACTGCACCATTACAATTGTACATGATATCAACTCAATCAGCGCTATCATAGTCTACATTATGTCCTAAATTTGCTTTGATTGGATAAATCAGTGTTTCACATTAACTAACCTGCACCATGATCGCTATGTACTCTGTAGTAGAACTCTGTAGTTTCGCACTTCCCAGCCAGGGAGCTAAATGCCCATTGACCCCTACTAACAGCTTCCACAGACGGTGAAAGTAAGGGGAGCTATATAGCCTAAGTACAAACATAAATTTAACCAATGAAATTATTGCCTTTTAAATTCATGCTGTCTGTATAATCCAGAGAGCCCCACAGTAAATGGTAGTGAGCCTTGAAGAGGCCTAAGGTAGCATAGAAAACCACTGATACTTTTCTTAAAAGAAGGCAAGCAATCTGTGAACAATAACTAAGTGATTTAGGAAGATGAATCATTTCTAAAAACAAATCACTCGCACAGTGCCTCTTTTTCATTAAATCTGGAGAATATAATTTAGATAAGCCCATTGTTTACTTTGCACATTCAATTGCAAGTCAGTTTATGTATATCGGTAAGCACAAAGCCCTCAAGGCGATGTCTAGTAGAACTCAAGGCTCTCTTGTGTGAATATTTAGTCACATTTACAGCCATTTCCAGGTGTGGCTAAAATGCATAATGAGTCGTACACATGACGCACTATGTAGTGTTGAGAGGTTTTTCTTCAAGTTCACACAAATTCAGATATTATAGTTCACATTCATACTTCGCAATTATGCATTTTGAACTAAGTTCTAAAGATCAAGCAGTTCATGTTCACTTTTTTCCCTCATATACAGGTGTAATGTTTGTTTTTAGTTAAACAAACTCTAAAAAACGTAATCTTGTCCCTAACACAAATTAAATGCCTTAACAATAAAGAAAGTTTAATGTTTGTTTTGTCACCTAATCATAGCAACATGAGTTAGACTTTAATATATTAGCGCCCCTCACTTCACACGGGTGTGATTTCTTTTTAAATAATGTATTCTCATTATTTTTTCAATATAATGTCCTACCCATCCATCACCAGCAGCCAATCATCATTGTCACTGCCACCTTCCTAAATTAATTACTGTATTCTACAATAGAATGACAGACAGATTACCTTTTGAACAAAATCATGTGAGTATATATTTTATCGCTAAACAATGTCACATATTATGCCTAATATAATTATGAAGAATCACTGTTGTGTATGTTTTACCCCTGTCATTATCGTTGTGCTCACTGTGCTGCATGAATGAAAACAGTGATTTTGAGAACAATTATTCAGATGTGAAGTCCAGCTGTTTTGACTGAAACATCTGGTTAGAGCAGCAAGCTGCAGTGCACGAGCATGTGACCTCAAGCAAGTCTACCTCAAAATAGAAAGTTGGGTTGTCTGGACTCATGTCAAGTACATTCTTTTGTTCTTTGCTTTCTTGCTATTGAGGAACAAACAAGTGTGTTTTTTTTCACCAACTTGCAACAGTGAGTGGCATTGTTAACTCTTGCAGGAGTTAGTGACCTGTTTCTTTCCATCTCACTCAAAGCACTAATACAGGCTTATGTTGGTTCAGCACAGCATGTATTACACTTCCACCTTGTGGGACAAAGAGGTCTAATTGCCTCCCCAGTCTTTGCGATTCCCTTAAATATACTCCAGCTTCTCTGACTGGCCAAATAGAATTCCCTACTCATGGGCCTATTCCATTGTGAGTTGAGAATGGCAGCCGAGGCAGTGCGGTTACTAGATGATAAGGTTCACACTCTGTGCACTAGTGCACATATGGAGCAAGCGGTAGCTCTCCCCGAATATTTACCAGCCCTGTTTGCTGCTCCAATATACGCCTGGCCATGTAAGCCAGTGTTTCTCAACCATTGGTCCACAGACCACTAGTGGTCCATGGACTGGTCTCTGGTCCTTAGTGGTATCTGGTCCTTAGTTTTCTCTAACGCTCTGCCAGGGACGATATATTTCTGCATTGCCAGAGGTTTTCGATGACTACCAATGTCTAAACTGTATTAAAAATAAAGGTAGACAACACCCCAGGAAGATTCCTCAACCTTGAACCATAGGCTTTCGTCTAGAGATTTACATGCTCACGTGCCAGTCACCCACTTCTACTTGCCCTATTGTAATGTACAGGCCTTATATATGAGGAATCTGAGGAGAATCAGAAGGAATATAAGAGGTAATCTGTAAGGAATCGGAAATGTTAGAATTGCTTCCATCATTATGGAGAACTGCAAGTTTTGAAGTGATCAAATCTTGTAAGCAATGTCCCTAACAATGGAGGTGGAGATCAAGAACTAATGTTGAATTGTTCCCAATGTGTAAACATCATTTTTACTTGCCAACCACCTGGTGAGGCATGGGTCTTTTTTCTGTTTTTCCTAGTAGTTGATCAAAGGTTCTCATACTTTAATCATAGCCCCTGAGAGCTAAACCGTGTGTTGCCAACAACTGCACAGCACCAATTATTTTTTAAGAGGCATGCTCTTTCTACTTCTTTCCGTTATGCACCAATGCTAGCCAGCTGGCACTGAACGTATCTGCCTTCATACAGATGGGTGGTTATTGCCGTCTTGTGACAATCAGACATTTCATGATGTAAGCTTAATCACCCAATGGCCTTTTCCCAGCTCTGCTGAAATAAAGGCAGGTCCTGCATTCTTGACCCCATGGTGATGTATGTGTCAGTGTGTGAAATGCCTTCCATCCGTTAAAGCACAGCACACCTTCTGCACCAGGACTGAAATGGAGGTGTACCACTGTGTTTTGAGCTTAGTTGCCATATACGCTTATAAACGTAGCTATGCTACTGGGACCTATTTATGCCAGCTATGCGTATAAGCGTATAGACAACCGTTTAATCCATATATGAACACGCCGTCCATCTGTATACCTTTTAGCATTGCTCCGGCTAGTATAGACCTTCTCCGTCCCCATGTACTGCTAGCTAAAGGCTGTGGGCTAATGCCAGTGGTGTTCCCCTTCCGGAGGCCCCCACCTTCCTGTTTAACCCGGAAGGACAACAAGCTCCGTATAGTGGGCCTGGACGGGCGGCATATTCTGCAGTAACAGCATGCTAACACTAGGTGCAGCAAAGGAATTAACAATGAATTTAGGATACTAGTCCTTACCCGTTCTGAATATATGAACAGCAAATGATGTTCAGTGTGTTCAATTTAATAGATCACATTACTGATAGGAGGGGAATTGTTTACAGATGGTCTTGGGAAGTTGGGTTGGGCACACAAGTAGGCTAATTAAACGTTTATTTTGCAAGTAAATGCTGTAGTACAATCATAAGTACACCATTGATGTGTGATGTAAATTTGGTGGTGATATTCTGCCTATAAATTGAAGTTATTGAATATTTTCACGTTCAGTGTTGCACTTTGTAAACGGTCCCTAACCGCTCCCCGTCTGCTGCGGCTGTGACCTGTCGTAGTCAGTGTCCAGGCTTTCAGCGTGCATGTAGCCTATATGGCACGGTGGTCGAGGAGGGAGCGGACAGTGTGGTGTTGAAACAGCGAGTGTGTTCACTTTAACATGCCCCCGTCCAACTGTCAGAGCTGGCTTTCAGGTGCCTGTGCCACGCAACCCCCGCGTTGGCCGCGATGCTTCCCCAAAGAAGAAGTTATGTCAACTGACGCAAGAGTAGCTGTAGTATCAGGGTCCGAGTTGTTTTCTCCGTGTGGAAAAGTGTGTCCCAGTATTAATCTGTGTTCGTCCCAACATGCATTTCACTGGTGACACTGGTGACACGTGATTTGCTGGGAGATGAGTTGTTTTTTACGCTTAATTTAATTGAGATGATTGTTAGAATGTTTGGCCGTTGGCGTGTGTAATGCAGGGCAGATTGAGGTTTGAGGACAGGGCTGCATGGCGCATTGGACCTGATGCTGTTTGTGCGTTGTGGCGGTGTGAGGAGGGGCACAAGGCGAGCAGCTGTCTTGCTCTATGCTAAGGAAGTATTCTGAATGAAAGACAGCGACCGAGCGAAATAGACAGCAGGCGAGCGACCGCTAAATTAATAGATAGATGGTTTATAAACTTTATATGATTGTCTAGTATAGTAGCTGAGAATGGTTGGTTCAACTTGGTTGGAGACTGCCACATCAACCGTCTCTAGCACCATCCTGACCTCACTCCATACTATCTGTATCTAACCATTTCCCTCTTCTCCTGTGGCGCCCACACCCTCTGCCTCTCTCTTGTGTTCTCTCCCTCTTCTTCCTCTGCTTGCTCTTCCTTGTCCTCCTGATCCTACTTCTTCACAAACATCCTATGAAGTAAAACAATAAATGAAACAAATAATAAGCAACACTCATCAAGAAAGTAAATGTTAATATTCCAGAGTATTTTTATTCCCCCCTTTTTCTGGTAACATTTCCCCCCAGAATAGGGGACATTGGGGTTCATGTGGTTATAGCACATCTTTTCATTTTACTGCTCACCTGAGCAACATTAACTTCTTGCTCTCCCATTGAGGTTAAAGCCTCATGTGATTTACTATCCAAAATAAGCAGATCCTGTTTTGTATGGGTTTTAAGCTCAAACTGATGGGTTTCATTTACATAAATGAACACCTACAACAAGAACAACACAATGTATGCACTACAATAAAACTGAACGCTTGCAGTCTTCTGCCAAAGCAAAGACCTACAGTAGCAAGCCCATCACTATAACTGCACTTACATGAGCATTTGGCTTGAAAAACGAGTCAATATTTGTTTGTCTTTTCCTTTTGTGCATCCTGTATTGTCTTTCTGCAACAACAATGACAATCTTGCACAATGTCAAACTCAGTGGATGTCGCGAGCAAATCACTAACCAGTGGCGTAATTAGGCTTTATCAGCCATGGGTTCTTAATTAGAATGAAAAGGGCCCTGTACACGCAAGTAGCGAGCGTAGCTGGCGTGCGCGGAAACCGGTTATTTGCCGGGTAATTTGGACCATTTGGGACGGTTCTGGCGCGGTTCTATATTTACTTTGGCCAAATATTTACCTACTACAAGCTCATTCATCATCAGCATCTCATATGCTGCAGTGCAGAATGTGAAAGAACTTTCATATCAGCAGTTACTCACCCAGTGCTGAAATGGAGGATGTAAGAACATACTTCATATTTACCCTTACAGAGAGGGTAAATATGGCCCAAAGTCTGAGTGTGAGGGGGCTCCCGACAGCCGGCCGTCGCTTCCTTCTCCCATCACTGACGGGAGGAGGAAACAACGGCCGGCCGGCCGTCGGGGGCCACCTAGTGGGGGGCCCGTGGGTTGACACAACCTGCGCATGCATACAGATATACAGTACTTGTGACATCATGGTCACCGCTCTTATTGAAACACTGTATGGCCCAATTATACAGCCAATCATGTTTGACTCTGTACAGTTAATTCCTATTATTCTGTTTCTTTCTGCATTTCCTATTATTCTGTTTCTTTCTGCATCTGTTATGAGTATGATGATTCATATCTCCTTGTCACGTAATGGATCTGTCATGATTCATATCTCTTGCTCACATAATGTGACCAGTACTATATTAATCCTGTGTTTAACAGTTTATTTGTTGACAAGATTGTCAATAAAGTTTAGTCGTTGCTTGGTTTATATTTAGTTTTCGTCAGTGAGAAAAGGTACTCGACGAACATTTTTCAACATTTTAGTCAATGAAATGAACACTGGTCTGATACTGCCTCTTGACATCTTGTTCTCCGAGATTGAATCATCACTCATAACCCGTAATTAGCTCTAATTGAGGGTGGTGAGCCATTTGTTTTGATTTGTGATGTCATATACAAAATGCACTATACATTCCAACCCACATTTCAAAGGGGGGCGGGGGAGCACACATTAAATAGAGCAAAAAATATTAAATTAAATTACATGTCTGCAATTTGACACACAGTATACTGTAGATTCAAAGACACAAACTTTGGGGGGATTATTTAAAAACTTCCTTACATATGATTTATTTAACTGTAATATCCCACTTAGTATTAGGGTAAACACTGAACACTATTTTGGCTATTTAGAGATGTCCATGTCAATTGTTTGTGCTGTTATGGTTATTGAAATTGCAACTAGCTTCACCTAGCTTCAGCTGACACTTTTCTTGAAAAGAAAGAGCTAAATCTGGGCTCTTTCACACAAGTCATTTAAGGGTCATACATTCACATAAAAAACATCCATAATGCAAATTAATTAAAAAACATAGATAACAAATATGATGGGAATCTTCTAACATGGAAATAGCTATATTTTCAAATACAATTCCTCATGATTGAGGAAAACTATTTTCCACTATTTTCCTGTAAACTATTTTCCAAACTCTTTGAAAGATACATCACCACTAGCCTGAGTACATAACCTCACTCACTGTCACAGTCTGGTCAAACTATAACAGTGCACTGTAGGGAGACAACATAAGCTGCTAATAGACTTAGAAGAGTAATTAATTGGTCCAAAAACATAAACCAGTAAAAGTAAGAATCTGTACATAATCGCTTGACACGTGTGATTTGTTTGATCTATGTTGACATAATTAGTTGTTTGACTCGATGTTTGACTTGATTTGCACATCGCCACCGAGTATTGTCTCTTTGCAGTGGCCTGTTATCATTTGATAAGCACATCCATGGTTAGTCATTGTTTTGAAAAGGCTGTGTCTGTATAGATTACTGTTCTGTATACATTGTATCATTTCATATTCTTATCGGGCCATTTCAATGGTCCTCAGGGACCTCATGTGACGGCAGACAATCCAAGCGTCCATCTCTGCCATTCTTATTGCTCGAAGAATGGCCAATGAACACTTAAAAGTCCCTAGATAATAAATTCCATTCATGAATAAATCTGGTTGGTCTCCGTGTTTTTAAATTTGGCATCTCCCTTAGAGATAGGGTGAGTTCAGTCACACGAGAGAGACTCGCCTGGAAAGGAGCCAACTGAGGTGGTTCGGGCATCTGGTTAGGATGCCTCTCGGGCGCCTCCCTAGGGAGGTCCTCAACGCACGTCCCACGGGGAGGAGACCCCGGGGCAGACCAAGGCGCACTTGGAGGAAACGCATTGACACACTGGCCTTGGAACGTCTCGGAATCCCCCAGGAGGAAGTCACTAATGTGAAAAAAAACCTATATATTTGGCCATAACGCCAAGCAATAGCTACCAAGAGGTGGATTTTTGTAATGGCGTCAATGGTTTTGGTCAATGCACATTGACACACACGTATTTTCTCTCATTTAATTTCCTGCTACATTTCGCTATTCAATAAAATGTCTTAACTTTGTGCCCTGATATGCTCCCAGTTGGAGAACTACTGTAGATGGTTTTCAGCGAGGAAAGGGGGACGTGTCAGTTTTGGTTGGCAACATTCTGTGACAGATTCATATCCCCTGGGTCCAGGGACCTCCTAACCCCATCTCACCCCCTGTGTTCGTCTCATTGCCAGAGCTATGTTGTGGTCTGACCACCATGGCCCTGCCAGTGCTGTTTGAACAGGACTGGAGTCACTGCAATGCCCTCGCCTCTCTGATGGCTCTGTGTAGGCAAAACCAACAGGGCAACAATTCATTCCAGACACGTGCACACTCGCCTGTGTATGTGCATGCACATGCACTGTGTGCAACCACTTAAGCCCTATATACTTCACTAACTGACAAATAGCAAAAACAGCAGATCGACAAGCTCACACTGTGTTGCATCGCAATGCATTGTGAGCTTATAGAAGTGCAAAAATAATAATTATTTCGTTTTTATTTATTTTTGCATACAATAACATGCCTAAAATAGTCACCAGGGTTAAAGTGGTTAGTTATACCAGGGCTATTTCTTTTTTTCTCATTTCCTTTTCTTTTCCATTTCCTTACCCCTTTTCTTCTTTTTATTTTATTTTTCCCTTTTTTGTTTTTGTGGGTGGGTAGGTAGGATCTATTATTTTTTTTATAAAAACCTCAAGCAAAATGACCAATATGATATTGCTGGTACATCTACCAGCATATGTATGTATGTGATGATGTGTCTTTGCAGAATTGTGGAATAAAATGTTTATTCAGTCAGATAAATCACAAATAGATTTAACAAATATTTATTATAGAATGAGAATACAAATATAGAATGAGAATACAAATATTGTATCTTGGCGTTCGACTCTGCTAAATTCTTCTCCCTGCTCGGCACAATTAAACACCATTATTAAACATGGATATACAAAATGTATGTTGATTAGGTGATGTAATGGTGAAACAAACGGTGCAAACACAAACATTAAACGCCATTAACAATAAAGAGACATTATGACCTAAATTGTCCCATCATTGTCCATGCATTTACTAAACAAACATTGAACTAAAGACAAACATTAAACCTGTGTATATAGGAGGGGCTACAACCCCCCATGGGGAACATAAATAAGAATGGGGGTGGGTGGGGCGCCCGCTAGCCTAGCGGTCCAGGCGCATGACACACATAGGATCTGGCCTGACAGCGAGAGTCCCGTCATGATGACCTTTGCTGCATGTCTCCCCCCGCCTTCTCTCTCCCTCTTTCCTGTCTTCACTTCACGCAGAAAAAACAAATCTAAAAAAAAGAGATAGAGAGAATGGGGGCGGGTGTTGACTGAGTATCCCTTGTGTAACAGATCGAGATGATTGTGTACTTGGAGGGACTGAAGCTGGATGAGAGTCAGAAAAACGGGTGTATTTTCAACAGGTGTTGCTAAGTGCTGTTGCCGAGGGCAAAGGTGTGCACTTGTACAGTAGTAAGCCATTTCTGATCTGTTTTTCTGCATGGCCCCCTGCTGTTGGCACCTTCATTCATATGTGTGGGCATTCTTAGGCCTGAATATTTCATGCATGTATGGTTTTACGCACATGTCCTTTCATCACGCATGAATGTATTCTCTGTGTGGAAGGGATAAAGTGGCGTGTGTGAATGAGTGAGATTATTCCACTCTCTCTACCTTGGATATATCACATTATTCCACTCTCTCTCTACCTTGTCTCTGCCTCTGTCTTACTTTCATTGTTGATGTATGTTATTCTTTGTGGGAGCCCAATGCCCATAGATCATTATGCATGTTGGAGTGTGAAGTTTTTTCCACGGTAACTAACTGGCATGAGCTCATTTTCCACAGAGGTAGTATTTTTTGGCTGTCGGCCAAGTGGTAATCGAAATACACCACTTTCAGTGACATTATAAGCATCACCCTAACCTCTCCCTTAAACCCCTCCCCCTTTATCATACAACAACAACTGTGGGCGAGGCTCAAGTTTAGCTAGATGGTGCTAAGTCGAAAACCAGGTATACTTAATGAACCGGTGGGTGTGGCTACATAAAAACATTTTAACACTATCTGTGCACATATTTTTTTAAATCTTCCTTCTAGTATAATCATAGTACCTGATGATCATGTTTTAGGGGGGGGGGGGGGGGGTCATGGCACTCCATCTTTAGTCTTTCAGTCACACAGACATACTGTTGTGTACACACACACACAGCAGACACAGTGTCTTGTCGCGGCTAAACGTTCTGACAGTTCTGACACATGCACTAGATATCATGTATCTCCTTTTCTACACAGTAAAATCTATTTTCTACCGTGTACTCATGCTTATGTTTTGCTCTCTGCATATAGATGTGCTCGCTTCACACTTGCATCATCTTTTGAGCGTAGAGCATCTTCTATGCTGGATTAAAGCACAGTGAAAATGCTCTGACGTCAAGAGGAAAAGAAAAGGAATATAGGATGTGCTGCATACTAGCCCTTTCATTGCTGCCCTTTCATTCCTTTTCTGTCAGCAGCACACGCACAGGATGCCGCCACTGCTTTATCTGTACACAAAGGAAGAGGAGGATGAAGAGGGAAGATCTGGAGGATATCCTGCGCTGGATTCATTCCTACAGTATGTGACGTCCTATATGTCCTTTATAGAACGGCCCCAGGCCTGATTTACACTTATTTACACACCAGTGTCAGGCCCCAAATGAAGCAGATCTACCTACAAGCTCACAATGTTCTGCAGCGCGAGTTTGCAGAGCTACAGTTTTTGGTGAACAACACCTGCACGCAGCTGAGTATAACTCAGGCACTTACATTCCCTTAGATTAGACAATAGTGACTCATCAGCGGCCTAGTTTACCCATTGCAGGGATATAACGGTGTCCATAACTTCTTTAATGTGGAGTCCCCTCAGCTCCTCTGCTACGGTCTATGTAATGGATAGTGTACATGATATAATGTGAGGCTTTCTGTTGGGCCTGCAGAATAATTACATTATCCTGCTTATTGCACAGCTACTTATGAGCAAAATAAAGATTTCATCCACTAACAAATTTCCACTTCTATTGCAACAGAGCAACGGTCTACAACAAGCTTGACACTAAGTGTTATCTGTGATCATGTCTTGTCTTGGTTCTTCTTTTTTGATGATAGTCACATTGACATAGAACCTGGAGAACATAGGGATGACCCCTGTGAAACCGGTCATGACACGCGCGCGCACACACACACGCACACACAGTGCTGGTAGTGGAAAAGTTAGTGTGAAGCCCCTGTCTGATCTGAAATAATTACCTGTCCATGCTTCTAGCTAATAGGAACTGGGAACCATTGGTCATTCAGGACCCTGATCTAAGTAGAGGAGTACATTGCGTTCCAGTGAGTACTCTGGCTGTAGCATTTTGAATGAGCCTGGATCCTTCCAACAGTCTTTTAGGGAAGTCCATTGATCTAACCTGTTGGAGATAATTGTATGGACCAGTTTTTCTCAGTCAGATTGAGACATGAAGCTTCTTACTTGAGAGATATGTTAAGTGATTTTTTTTTAAATGTAGATCTGAATTCATAGAATGAAGGCGAATGGTGCGATTTCATAGCACATTTCTACAAAACGGCAGAGGAAATAGTGCAAGGAACCAAGTATGGAACTTTGTATGAACCTTCCGATTCCAAGATGTCAAGTCTACCTCCTGAGCCACCGCATAATAGCACCCACAGTATTATCTGCTCAATGGGTGTCACAGACGGTGAAGCCAAATTAGAATGGATCCTCTGCCTCTGTCTCTTAGCACATCTACAGAGATCTCAGTCTTGTCTTTGTTCAGCTGTAGAAAGGTGTGGGGCATCCACTGGTTGATATTATCAAAGCGATAATTCTTCCTGGTGAAAAGTGAGCTGTACAACTGTGTCAGCTTTATAACACATTGGCCCTCATTTATTAAACAAACTTACAACAGAAAACTGGACATCCGTGGAGCCTATGATCAAATCTCACATCACGTCTCTAAATGTGTATACTGTGCATATATTAGTCAGTCAATGTATACTTGCGGTGCTATTTTGTTGGAGAATCTGACTGGCAATTATCATCTACATATCACAAAAAAATGTAACCTAGTGTATGGAAAAATGTTCCATTTTGTAAATGTCTACATCGACTATGTGTCATATATCCCTAACATAAATAGGTGTTTTGGTAACGTAGTAAAGTAGTAAAGGTTTATTGGAATATCCGCAGACAGAGTACAAAACCCAAGTACAAGGTCAAAGTCATAGACCAAAAGGTTTCCCCAGATTGCGAGAGCGAGCACAGATGTGTGTCTCTTCTTATACCCCCTCGTAGATGTCTACAAGTGCTTGGTCAGCAAAAACAGAAGGGGGAGTGGAATAGACACAGTTCGTTGCAGAAGTTCAAACAATGGGTCAGAAGGGCCGTTGATAGTTGACACATAGTGAGGGATCTACTAGTTCCTTATCAGGCTTCCTGTCTTGTGAATCACCATCTCTGGGGAGCTATAGACACCCACAGTGTCAACATGTTGGTACTTTCACTGAGCCTTCTACGAGGGCCTCTCCGGGTTTCCTGTTATGCACCCTGGCATCTGAAGACTAGATGATAATCTCATCAAGAATGCACAAAACCGGTTTTATGACCAGGGGGGGAAAGCACCTGACGGAAAGAGATAATGGTAAAGCATATATTTTTTACTTCACAGACACACAGCATCCTTCCAGAATGCAACAATTTACAAAGCTTTAATATGCTCTGCTTTATCAACCAGAACCTGATTAAGGAACATTGTGTGGTTTAATATTGAGGCTAATTTCAAAGACAAAATGTGGGTGGACTTGGAGCTGATAATATAAGACATCTATTTATTAATACAGAGAAGAAAGAGTGGGCAGAGATAGGCAGGAACCTCTGTCAGGACTGATAATAATAAGTCATTACAATATAGACTATAGCGATTCAGTAATTATTTAGAAGTGGCATACGAGACATGGTTCCAAAAGCGAAATTTACTGGATTTTTCGCGGAGCCTTGACATTATGAGGAATTGCATTGATGCCGGTAATAGTTGGATAGATAGATTGTAAGGTAGGTTAGAAGGGTTGCTGTCCACAGCGCACACACTCAGCATTTCAACAAGAGTAACATCCTTCTTTATACATATCAGTATCAATAAGGCAGTGTAGAAATTCTCTGTCACAAGTAAAAGGAATTCTAAACTATTACTTGAGTAAAAGTGCAAAAGTAATGGTATCAAAATGTACTTAAAGTACCAAAAGAAAAAAAGAAAGAAAAAAATTGTACTTAAAGTTGTAAATACTTTACACCACTGGTTACAACAGTTACTCTGACGGTGGGTATTGCATAACTGGTGCGTTCCAACGGCCATTGGACTAGGTAGATTACATTTTAGTAGTAACTGGTTATTCAGTATCTCAACTCAAATTTGATTATTGATTAATAATTTAACCTCTATACAGAACAGTATAATCTCACCTGTCTTAAATTGATACCAAGGCAAAATTATGGCATGAAGATGTCACATTTTATCCTACAGTCAAATCAATTACTGGTACATTTATCATAAACTGCAGTGTAAGCGGTAACTTGAATAGATTGAATCCCCATTCAGATGAATGAATCATATCCTCCCTATCGTTGTGGTACTATACCGTACTGCCTCAAGCCATGCGCATCAAACGGCACGTGGCGTGGCCCCAGTGAGCCTGTGATCGTAGCACGTCCATTTTCACGGCTTTAGGGGCACTCGAACTATGTTTAACTTCACCCTCGGCAAAGGACTCCTATGTAAATGTGGGTTAATGTTCCACAACGGAGAGCATCGGGAACAAAAAGAGGGAGTGCAGATGAGAGGGAGAGGAGTGGAGTGCTGCAGCATTGCAACACAATGTTTCTTCTTTCAGTCAGCTGGCCTAACCCTGCTGTGACTTAGTGATCCATGCCGCTGGTCAGCACCGCAGGTCATTTGGTGGAGCTATTGGCCGAGGCTCAACATATTGACTTTTTGCCTGTTTTTATTTTCCTACTGAATTCAGTACAGTCTATGGCATAGACAATCCTCTCTCTCTGCCTCTGTCTCTCTCTCTGTCTCTCTCTCTCTCTCTCTCTCTCTCTCTCACTCACTCACTCACTCACTCACTCACTCACTCTCACACACACACATTCAATAAAATGACAAGAGGTCCTGGACCCCCTACCTTAGAATTCAATAAATTATTGACAAGAGGTCCTGGACCCCCTACCTTTTCTTTCTTTCATTCATTCATTCGGTTTATCCTCCTATTCTTTTCTTTGTCTCCCTTTCTCTCTTGGTCTCAGGGTGTTCTCTATCGTATATTCAGTCTTCAAGCAACACACACACACACACACACACACACACACACACACACACACACACACACACACACACACACACACACACACACACACACACACACACTTACACTGACAAGTTCTTGACAAGACAAAACAATGTTTTCTGCTTTGTTGCTTTTCGATGTTTACACTGTATAATTTTTAGAGGTATCCGAAGAGCACAAAGTACGTTTCTGAACATGCCAAGTATCGCAAGACTGTCCACCGTTTCCTGTCTGGCAACCAAATTTCGCGATAACTCTGAGACAGAAACGATACCTGCCACTGTTCCATATTTGTTAACAGTTCAAAAGGTGATGGCGGGGGGGGGGCTAATGCGTGTGTGTGACTATAAGTAGGCTACTAGGGTGTAGAATTCCAACAGAGACATCAGCACCACGGACAGCGGCAGTATAAACCACTGACTATAGGGATTCATAAAGTTAAACCATTGCTTTTTTTTAAAATTGGTTATTTAAAAATAATCAGCATAGATTACTCTCGATGTCAAGAGGACCTGACACACACACATACACACACAATCCAGATTTAACGAAAAGTAATCAATGTCTGGTCCCATATAGAAAAAATAATTTACTTGAATTGCCTTGTTTAGGGGATTTAGTATAGCTCATCAGAATCCATTTAGTCCTCATACAGTTTGGAATATGTGATGTAAAACAAAAGCCACTCCTTTGAGAAGTAAAGAAAAACCTCTGGTTCAGTGGTTGAATGATGTCAATTATGAATGCAATATTCTAAATACTGTCCTATGCAGAAAATAAGTAAAACAAATGACAGGGTGATGAATGCATTGATACTAGGGATGGGAAACATACGTCAGTTTATTTTCATACAGATTTAATATCGCCAGATAAGATAACAGACTACTGCACAGGTGGACAAATCGGACACACAACCAAACCGACCTCTGCACCTGCACCTTGCACCACCACACAAACTGTGTGTGTGTGTGTTAAAGTTGTTACTTTACTAGGCCTATTTATATTGTCAATCAATGGGCAAATAATACAAAATTAACATATGGAGTATTATGCTATGTTCTTGTTGATGAAGTTCCTTCTTTTCCCAAGTCAATTTGTAAACTTCATTAGAGAGACATGCAAACAGGAGCATTATCATGGCTACTTGTGTCTCTGTTGGTAATGAATTCCTCTATCAGCGGCCCATGTATGCCATTACTCTTATCCCCCAGACCATGGCATGCTAATTAACATTTATAAAATACAATTTGTTTTCAAAGAGCGAGAGAGAGCACAACAGTGAATTAGAGGGAGAAGAGAAATATGAAAAAAGCAAGTGAGTGAGAACTCACTTTGGTCACATTTCATTTATGAAATTGAGTTAAAGGAGAATTCCAGACCAGTGCTTTTCAATCTGATGTCATTATATCCAGTGGTAGAGTTGGAGGGGAAAAAAGTCCATCCAGAACGCACTGTAGCTCAGCATGTGCGCTGGGGCAAAGTCCATCCAGAACGCACTGTAGCTCAGCATGTGCGCTGGGGCTTAGGCTCGTTCGCCTTTTTACAGAAGCCCCTTTGCCTTAAAACGCTGTGCATCCAATTTGGTCATTATGAAAGACATAGGAGTAGGATTTTTTTCCAGCAATCAAATTATTAAGCGATTTAGCATAATGACCCAGTGCGCATGGTCGGAGCTGCGGTGTGCTATGTAAGTGAGTTATGTAATTTTTCACCTGTACCACTCTATTATTGGATATCATAACATCAAACCCCTCACTTGGGTGACCCAGCCGGGGTGATCAAGTCCCGACTTACGTCCCAGTAGCTACCATCGATCAGACCCACTAGGGAAAGACCATGCAGGGCCACACAATGCCGGGACTGAGAGGTGCTATTCTGGCATGTGGAGGGACTAGACTCTGTGGACTCCTGTCCGGGCCCCTCCTACCGGTACGTCTCACCAGGTCCACTCCTGCTCTCACCAGGAGTACAGCCAGGACCTGTGCTTTGCTCCAGACTCCCAGCACCACACACTTCATTCAGGAGTGGTGGATTATTGAGCCGCAATGGTTCTGCAGGCTCCACCTGGGCAATGGTGGTACCGCAGGCTCCACTTGCGGCTCGAATGGCCCTCCTAAAAGGCAGCGGTGTCAAGAGTCTGGCCTGCAGGTCAAGACTCAGTGGACCTTCAGTGGACCTTCCTTTCCAGAGATAATGAAGAAAAACAGCATGGCCAAAACACATTTACAGTATATTTCATCATAATGCATTATAATGCACTATTATGTCTCATATATTACACTTGCTATAAATGTTTATAATTTTGCATAACATTATTTTATTATTATTTTATTATTACTACTACTCTTTAAGTTAAGTGTTACCAGTTATTTTTATGTTCCTTAAGTTAGTATCACACCTTGTCAGTAGGCCCAGGCCCAGCCGACATTATACGCTCACAGATAATGTGGCTTATTTCCCTAGATGTTTTTTGCCTTGTAGATCTATCCATTTCATACACTTCTGATATAATATGACACATATTTGAAATTACAATAATTTACAATACATCTACATTGAAAACAAAGCTTGTACTGTACTATGGATTTTAGTAACTATTCACATTCTACAAAGACTCCTGGATATAAGAACATTTCTGTGTGGGAGAATTTGTGGCAGAGGCTCTTATGTCTTTTAGGTAATTGGTACAACTTATGTCTCACTTCGTCTCTCTCCCTCCATGCCTGTCAGTAGTACATCCTAATTTATCCTCTCGTGTAGGCCCAGTGAAAATCTCTCATTTCCCCCCGAGTGACAGTCATACGTTGACGTATAAATTAGGCTTACGGCTGGCATCCTTTCCTTTGCCCAATATTCATCCTCGTCTCTCCGTCTTCACCTAAACTATATCGTCCTTGGTCTCGGCGCTCCCATACCCAAGTAGCTCCTCTCCCTCCGTATCTCTCTTGAGGGATGTGCCCTCATTTCTTATTTTCTTTTCCTCTCACTCTATCCCTCACTCCCTTTATCTGGTGTCACTGTGTCAGAATGCATTTGGAGCTAAATTATTCATTAGAGAACTGGAGGGCAATCAAAGCGACTGGTACCAGTGTGTTGCGTGCGTGCGAGTGTGTGTGTGTCCAACGCACTAAGTGCATGCGTACTTGCTTACCTGTGTGTGTGTGTGTGTGTGTGTGTGTGTGTGTGTGTGTGTGTGTGTGTGTGTGTGTGTGTGTGTGTGTGTAAAGGAGTATAGCGGGCTGGAAGAAGGAGATTACACAGAAACCCAGAGGGAGATGAACACAGAGCCCTGCAGCTCTCCTTACAACCTAGAGAATGCTAATTCAATAGAGGTATCCGTGATGTGCGTGCGCGCGCACGTTCTCGTGTGTGCATGTTTATGGAGGGAGGGCAATGAGTTGACTTATGGGCGATTTTGGAGATGGTGATCGTATCGGTTTTCTCCCCAGATACAATCAATGCTAGTGTTGAAACATGGCACGGAAGACCGTGCGCGGACACATGTATACGAGCAGATAACTGCCTTTACATCTATTCACCCTATGCCTGAAGCCATTTGAATTCATTTCCTGCCATGTGAGACCTTTAGCACCCAGCGGTACTGCTCTTTCTTTTCGTGTGTGTGTGTGTGTGTGTGTGTGTGTGTGTGAGGACCTGGTTCCCTCAGGCTGCAAGGAGTCCCTGTGTGTTACTTCTACTCATTTCTCACCGCTATCCAATTAACAGTAAATCCCACTGCCCTGATGAGCTCACAGATTATACCCCCCCCCCCCCCCCCCCACAGACACACACAAACCTTTATTGTACAGTATGCAATCACACACATTTGAGTGCATGCGTATAAGCACAGACCCTCGCACACAGATTCATATTTGCACTATATGCACTGCAGCCATCAGGAATAGCATGTTTTTATGGAATCGATAAGAAACCAGATTCAGTATACGTTTATAAAACATTAATAACCCCTGAGTGAGTGGGTACTATTCAAAATGGTTTTGTAATTATAAACCCGCACATGTTCATATATGCATGTACATGGAATAATGTAGTCTCATCTTGCAATATCAAATCACACTTGGCTGGAGTTGTTTTTAATATTTAACAGCATTTCTTTTCTATTTTTGTCATAGTTGTGTGTCTCTGCCATCAGTGTTCCTGCCCCCATATAGTCATCATTAACCCCTAGGCATGCACAGTGGAAGCACTGGCGTTGCAGCCCATGTGCTTAACAAAAGCAAAGCGAGCATTTGCTTGTATACTTTGCACGCACGCACGCACAAACTCTGCGTATGCTTGTCCGTCTCTCTCTCTCTCTCTCTCTCTCTCTCTCTCTCTCTCTCTCTCTCTCTCTCTCTCTCCCCAGTGTTGTTTTTGGCAGGAAATTTTGGTTTTAGTCTTATAGTCTCTTGAATAGCTTCCATTTAGTTTTAGTCACCCGGAATGTTTTAGTGTTAGTCTAGTTTTAGTCGACTAAATATCATAAGACTTTAGTCGACTAAATCTACAGTTGATTTAGTCGACTAAAATGCATTTTTGCGGCACTTGATGCCGTCGTAACTCGTAATGGCTATTTTTTACACTTGCTGAAAATAGCCGATCTACAAGCTGACGCGTTGTGAGCTTGTATTATACTGGATCTCTTGTCCACTAGTCCCTTCCTAACATTTTTGTCTAGTTTAACTTTTTATTTGATGATGAAATTGTCAGTATATGTAGTCTTTTTTTTTGGTCATCATAGCTTAGTTTTTATTTAGTTTCCATGTAGTTTTCGTCAGTGAAAAAAGGTAGTCGACAAACATTTTTCGTCTTAGTTTTAGTCGACGGAATCAACACTGACTCTCTCTCTTAACTTTTTCCTTTCTTCACAGAAGAAGAATGTCATGATAATCTGTTGTGGGCGGGTGAGTAGGGGTGTTGGCTCTCTCGGCAGGAGCTTTCAATTAGTATTTAGGCAGAAAACAAGCTGTGACCATAACTAAATGATGAAAATACAGATTCTCTGTAGTTTCACACACAGTGCTGCTGGAATAATAGGATAATAATAATAATAATATAATTGGCATGGGATCGTTTAGGCTAAATGTTAAGAAAGCAATCGCACTCATGTGACGTGAGCGGTGCCTTTTATCACGATGATAGCCTCGGAAACCGACGTTTTTATTTCCAGGGAGAAAAACAAGTCTGGGACCGAGTCCACTTCAATTCGGCATAGAGTAGCGCAAACGTCGATCACTCTCTGATGATTTCTGATCGTCTGCACCTTTGTTAAATTGACGTACACACACACACTCCTCTCTCTCTGTCGCTCGAATTAATTCGTTTCATGTCGCGCAGCTGCGTCTAGATTCTCCCGGCGGATCCTGCCGGGAACTGTATACCATAGAAAGCATAGGTGGACCCCAGGGCAGGCTATGATGATGATGACGATGTATAGACGCAGTAATCACAGTAGCCATGCTGCTACCGTCTAATAGACACCCACTGATACACACAAAGTCACATGTTGGAGCGGTTAGCACCGCTCAAAAATAGGTGTAGAGTCTAGCTCACAGGGCCGAATCAAGGAACCTGGCATTTCAAAATTGCTGCTTCTGCTGTATTTATTGGACACATTGACAGGTCCAATTGGTCAGTCCGTCTTAGCTGGCCCAGGGAGGAGCCTCGCACAACAATAAAACCCTGTCGTGGTGAGAATAAAAAAGAAGGGAGCGAGACACACAGAGAACATATTCCATTTCACAGTCTACTGGAGTCCAGCAATCTCTCCAATCTGCCAAGGCTCATACCCACAGACTCCTGGTGGACCTCAAAACAATTTTAGAGCGATCTCTCTGAATGCATTACGCAGCAGTCAAACACCCTGGGACACGGACAGAAGGGTTCAATTCAGGCTCCATAACCACTCCCTACTGCCCGACCAGTATAGGACTTTAGCTCTAAGGGCTCGTTTAGACTATGGCGTATGACTGCTTGACAGAAATAACTTGGGGGCAGGTTTGAATACCAGCCCTTTACTTTACTTTCCTGGCTCTATTGAAATAAAGTGAAATAATAAATAAAATAAAATGAGAATACCTTTTTTTTAATGGATAGTGGTCCATTTTGACACAAAACATGAATTAGCTGGGAGGGAATTCATAAAGATCCCTCACTTTGTCCAATCCAATCCAATCCACTTTATTTATATAGCACGTTTCAAAACTCAAGAGTTTACAAAGTGCTGTACAGGAGAAAAATAAAAACAAACACTACAGCTACCACACAGAAAAACAACAGCGAGAAAACAAAGTACAAACAGTGAAAACAAATGAGACAATATACATTATATACAACATATACAAGGACCGAAGGAACTCAAGCGGGGTTAAAAGCCAAGGTAAAGAGGTGGGTCTTTAGGCGAGATTTAAAAGTCTCGATGGAGGGGGCCGATTTGACGTGGGAGGGGAGTGCGTTCCAAAGTTTAGGGGCTACAACGGAAAAGGCTCGGTCGCCTCTGGACTTCAAGCGGGTCTTCTTTGTGACCCTGAGGTTTAGCTGGCCCTCAGACCGCAGTGACCTAGTAGGCGTATAAACCTCAATAAGTTCAGACAGATAAAGAGGAGCCAGACCATTTATAGATTTAAAGACAAATAGAAGAATTTTAAAATCCACTCTGAAGCGGACAGGGAGCCAATGAAGGGAGGCCAAGACAGGTGTGATATGCTCACGTCTGCGAGTCCCTGTGAGCAGACGAGCGGCTGAGTTTTGGACTAGCTGGAGTCGAGCAAGGGAGGCTTGGTTTAAACCAGCGTACAAGGCATTACAGTAATCCAACCGCGTAGATATAAAGGCATGTATAACCCGCTCAAAATCACTAAAAGATAGCACAGACTTTGTGACTATAGTTTTAGATTTTTGCCATGGTGTTAGGTAAAGCAGTCAGCGAGATGTCAGCTATAGCCTACTACTCCATACTGTAGCAGCCTAAGACTAAGAGACATTGACAATTACATTAAATTGCATGCTTTCACCTCGATTAATAAGGAATCCATGATCACATACGTGTGATTCACGGTGCACTTTCATTCACACTTTAACTGACGGGGGAACAACTTTGTTTGTTCCCCCATATATTGTGCTGCAGTAATCTGATCCCTGGTCAGTCAGTCATAGCAGCACTTGACTCTTGCTTCTTTCACACCCACAGCCAACATACAAAAACTAATGATTTGCTGTGTATTCTCTTGTCTGGCACCTAGTTGATCGAGTTGAGAGTGTGACTGTGGTCGCATTCATACCTCTAATTGGGTAGACTCAATGCGAATGGGCGGAGAAGTTGCATCTTTTGCATATTTAATTTGCTGTGTTTGGCTTCACACTGCGCTGTCATCCACAGCAATTGGAAACGCAGCAGGGACCTTTATCAATGTGTTCAATTCATAAACTACACAGTGAAATGATCTATGGTGTTAAATTTATACTCTGAGTAATAGTTAGGATGTCAGGGTCCTGGACCTCTCTCTCTCTCTCTCTCTCTCTCTCTCTCTCTACGCACGCACTGTTCTTTTGGGTGTGGAGGCACAGCGCTGAACGCACTGAACGCAGACAGCAGCGCAAAATGAATCGAACCTCCGACGTTTACAAGTTTATCTAGATGAAGAAAGTCCCTACTCCCCACACAGTGACAGTGACAGCACTCCATGTTGTTTACGCACAGACAGACAGACAAGACAAGACAGACAGATAGAATATTCTGTAGGCTACACTGCAGTGTTTTTATGTGTTTCCTGTCCCAAAAGCATCGCTCGGCCCTGCAGTGTTAAGCAATTGATTAATGTACAGTACTCGTCCTCATATTTCGATGAGGGCTTCAGTCTCCTCATTCGACCACGTCTATACACGGTAACGGGACATCTTTGCACTGCGTAAAATATGCCTTCTCCGTCTCCCACTGTGTTTCCTCATCATTCATCCGCCACATTGTTTGCTTCATTTCCTTTATTTGATGTGGTTTGCATTCACACCTGCAGTGAATCGAAGTCTGGTGCGCAACAGCTCACTTTCCGACAATACGCAGCAGGATTTGTTTTAATTGCAGTAAAGCATTCTGGTGTGAATGCGACGTGAGAGAGCAACTGCACGTAGCCAGCAACAGAACGGTCATTGCGGCGAGAGGCAAGCATGCAGCCAATAGACAACCATTGCACTAGACTAGCTAGAAAAATAAGTACCGGTAAATAATATTGAAGTTGATCGGTGAACTGGTTCTCTAGATATCTCTTGAACACACACACACAGCCACTACCACCACTTTTCAACGATTGCATTTGATGACAGTTTATTTAAATAATCCAGTTACCATTCTGTTCTTGCCAATTACCTTTTAAACACTGACTCCTCTGAATTAATTACCCTTAAGTGCAGTGATGTGCCATTTAGGCCTAATTGCCTACTGTTTTGCAGCAGCCTCTATTTAACCACTTAAGCCCCATACACTTTGTCATATTATGTCGAATAGGGAAAATCTACAAAACCTGTGTACTTTGGCTATAAGAAAATGCCACACTTTTCACACAAATCGTGAACATTTATGCAAATGTTTGAATATATATATAAGCTGGACATAGGAGGGGCACTAGCCCCTCCTATGAAGCTCAGTTAGGTTTTTGATTTAGCTCTCTCCCGCTTTCCTTTGACTATACAAGGATCACTCTGTTTTCTCTGATCTAATCTGATCTAGTTTGTGAACAGAAGCTTAAGTTGAATGGATGCCTTCAAGACTATGTGTGGAATCTATTGAATATCTGACGTGTGTGTTTCTTCAATCAGCCGCCTTATGAAGTAATCCAGTAATAGTTGAGATGAAGCTGGATAATGGCGGCACTGTGGCAGTGCCTTCATATCTCCTCTTTGTCTGATGAATAGCAGGTTTGTGAGAGATGTGGGGGTGGGTGGGTGGTGGTGAGTCGAAGAGCCTGCAGCTTCTGGCCTTGAACTTCAACATCCAGTCGGCTGAGGCGGGTAGTCGGTGCATGCAGTTAGAATCTGTGGCAGTTACTGTAGAACTGTTTTCACTGCTGCAGAAAAATCACCCCCAACTTCCCTCAAAGTGTATCCAATCCTAATCAATTTGCTGATTCAATAAACAAATCTGATGTAAAACAATTAGTGATCAAATTGGTGTGACAAGTTATAAGAAGCATATAAGGGATGGGTGGTGCGGGCAGGCAACTGTACGTATATTGTCTTGTTTTGTTTTTGTTGTATGTATTGTCATAGTCTTTTCGTCTACATGTATGTTTGATTAAAATTCAATACAATGTTAATTGAAAAGAATAGTGTATAATAACACCAATTTGGACCAGCTTTTCAGTTTGGTGAGGTTGAGAACTGAGGTTCATTTAACACTGGCTACTGAATATCGGTCTATAGAATTAAAGGCTTATATCCAGTGCTTAATTTGTAAGTTATTGGGTGCTGGAGCCACAAAGTACCTCACTGTGAGGGGCAAAGACACATTTAAAGTTAAACATTTTGTCACAGTATTCTTGTGATCTTGCACATGCATTCATGTTGAAAACGTAGGATATAAGTTGGTGAAAAGGTAGCTGTAATAAACTATTCAACTGTTTGAGCTGCAGTCTGCATCAGGATGTGAGGTAGTAAAACACCTAGTACATAATCACAGAGGTCAAAAAGAGTATAGCAGATTGAATTGTGTGTGTGTGTGTGTGTGTGTGTGTGTGTGTGTGTGTGTGCTAGTTGGAAGTCAGTCTCAGGCTGTCACTAATTTGAAAGTGATGGAGTTGTCACCTGTAAAATAAACTAGAATAAAAGGCAAAACGTAAATGTCACAAGGCACTGCTCTGCTCGGTTTTATTGTCTTTTTTTGTGCAAGCTCCATCATTTTGTTGTTTTCCGAAAATAAAGAAAAGGGGGGAGGGTGGGCAGAGAGATGGAGAACAATAAGATATCTTCCTATATGTAATTGAGAAGAGCACACTGTGTGCACGCACAGCTTTGTGCGCATTTCGGTTGTCCAAGTCATAGACTGTTGCGTATGCGGAAGTGCCGTTTACGCCTGTGCTTTGTGGCCGTGATACGTCACTGACTTTACCTCTGTCTTTTCAACCCAGCTTTGTGGGTGTTCGCAGTTTCACTTTCCGTTACAGACATAACCTGCCTAGCGCGGAAAAAACACGGTCAGTGGCCTTCGTTCAAAATGTACAGTTTGTGGGTCTCACTCAGATTGCAGTCCCACATAGACATGTGGCGTTCGATGTGAGCACTGCGCAGACGCGCAAGCTTCTAGTCTATATACACATAGCATAGAAATGAGGTACAGTATATACATGAGATTAGACATAATGTGCAAAAGTAGTAGCAACGCATTGGTAGGCCACATATCAGCAGGTAGCCTACATGAGATTAGATATAACGTGCAAAAAGTAGCAACACAACGCCAGGTCCATATAAGAAGGTATCATAAGGCGAAAACCTCATTCACACACTTCGTGCAGCACTAGTTGGTAGGTACAAAGTGAAAGTCCTTTACAATTTTAAGATAAAATGCATCCATAAGGAGAAAACGGTACAGTAAAATAAACATCAATAAAAACAAATAGCATCAGTTACAATCATGAAACTCTATGCAAGGAGAGGCAATAAATACTGTGAAAAGATGTTATGTTAAGTATGGTTTCAGAAGTGTTTTAAAGGACAACACTATCCCTCTCTACTATTATTTTCTCCAGGCATTACCTGCTACTTATATTGGTGAAAATTGGAAGATAAGCATGTTCACAGAACTCCCCTGGTTGCCTGTCTCGTGTTTTGAGGAAGAAGCCAGTTCTCCTTGTCCTCTGTCAGTGTCAACATGGCAAGGCTTTGCAAGTTTGAGTGTTTGATTTGTTGCATCATGTTGCTTCACTTTTCCAGTGCAATTTACTCTGATGTCTTGGGTGTCGCAGTTCTCTCCCCCAAAATATGTGGTCGTTAACATCAGACTATTTGATAGCGAGTCAGAATCACTCAATGGAACAAGACAGTGTGTTGGATTTCTGGTCTGTTTGGGTGTTTTGTGTGAGAGCCCAGTGATATCCCATCAGGGAATCTTTCAACTCAAATCTCTATTTCTGACGGCAGCACAAATGGCATCCTCTTTAGCTGTAATGGGGACAGGGAGTTTTTCCTTTTTTTGTGTCTGTGTGCATGCGTGTATGCAGTCATGCTCCTATTGCTTGATTTATACTTAGTTAGGCGTCTGTGTCGCGAGGCAAAAATAGCCGATCTTCAAGCTCAGTGTTGGTATGCACAACTACTGTAAGTATAACTCGGGCTTAAGGAGAACGAAGTACAAGAAAAACAAATTTCTCTGTTGACTGTGTTGCCTTTGAGCGTTATGCAACGTGCTGTGTGAACACCAGACGAGATTGTTCATGAGCTACAGTTTGAAATAAATGAGTCGCCATTTCGTTTTGGAGTCGGCCAGGAATAATATATGCAATGAAGAAGGTCATTTCTGAGCCTGCTGGCAGAGAGGAAGGAGAGATTGCTGACAAATGGCCGCCACTAGCACCACTATCACCATGGTGCCTCTTTTTGTGCATTGTCAGGGATGAGGGATACATAGCAGCCTGTGGCCATTCTTGCTCATTAGTCCATACAACTGCACACTCTCTAGAGACTCATACACACCCGCACGCACGCACACATCTCAATTTGATGCATTCACTATCTTTGAATTACAAAGAAGTCAGAGGAAGCCAAACCACCAGATTCAAAACCCTAAAAGTTCACTGACTGTTAACCACAAGGAGAGGCCCATAAAAGGGAGGGATGGAATGGAATGAAATTGTAGAGATAAAATACTGGGGACAGAGGGAGTGGCGGGAGGTCTCACAGAAAGGCAGAGGGCATGTCAGGGGGAAGAGTGACTGAGGAATAAAAAAGGTAAAAATGGAATAAAGACTGTGACTTCAGTGCCAGTAGGTGTCCTCAGCAAACAGCGAGAAGACTCCACCTGCAGCCACTATTAGGGCGGGCTGGGTCTCAAGTCAGGCCATTATCACAGTACCCTAGAGCCTAAAGTCTCTATCAACTGTCTGACTCAGTCCCCATACACACCTCAATGTAACGGCTGAACACTGTATCTTTGATAAATGATGGGCAAGGAATGAATGGCAAGCGTCATGTCGCTAAAGTGATAAGCTTATAGAAATGATCACTCAGTCTCACACTCACTCTGGCTTCATACAAAGCAGAAAAAAGCTGCACTTGGTGTACAGTAATTGCAAATTCCCTCCAGTTTCACCTTCTGGCGTTGATTCATTGCTGCTATGGATTAATTCCTTTCTATATTTTTAACATGGATGCTATTGCAATCCATTATGCTGGTAGCAGGGGCTGTACCCAGGGTCTGGGTCCATTTGGACCAGGGGCTGTACCCAGGGTCTGGGTCCATTTGGACCAGGGGCTGTACCCAGGGTCTGGGTCCATTTGGACCAGGGGCTGTACCCAGGGTCTGGGTCCATTTGGTCCAGGGGCTGTACCCAGGGTCTGGGTCCATTTGGACCAATGGCTGTACCCAGGGTCTGGGTCCATTTGGACCAGGGGCTGTACCCAGGGTCTGGGTCCATTTGGACCAGGGGCTGTACCCAGGGTCTGGGTCCATTTGGACCAATGGCTGTACCCAGGGTCTGGGTCCATTTGGTCCAGGGGCTGTACCCAGGGTCTGGGTCCATTTGGACCAGGGGCTGTACCCAGGGTCTGGGTCCATTTGGACCAGGGGCTGTACCCAGGGTCTGGGTCCATTTGCGGGGTACACGCCATAGCCACATAACACTCGACAGAGTCGACACCGCCCTCACCCACCTGGAGAACAGGAACTATGTGTAATGCTCTATTTAAGTAGACACAGAGGGATGTTAGTAAAACTACTTTTATTAAAGATGTTATTATGTGCTCATATTCGTGTGTGTGTGTGTGTGTGTGTGTGTGTGTGTGTGTGTGTGTGTGTGTGTGTGTGTGTGTGTGTGTGTGTGTGTGTGTGTGTGTGTGTGTGTGTGTGCGCATTTTTGTATTGATTTTTAGTTTCAATTTAGTTTGTTTCCAATTGGGTTTGCATTTCAATGCATGTATTTCACTATGTATTAGTAGTCTACTGTAGGACTAATAATTTATAATACAAGGCTATTAATGAACCAAGCTAAATAGCTAGGTAGGTACTACTAGCCAATTTCAGTTATATAGACTGAAGGCGTATTTGCCATGCCACATATGTGCTAAAAATGTAAATGGGCTGCAAACACTGGCATGCTTCATACTGTAAACACAGATATCTCTAGAACATGTTGTTATGAAAGATTATTAGCAATAATGTTCTGCTAAACAGAGCTTACATTTTTCTTTACAATACACGGTAGGCTGCCTACCTGCTGGATGCTTAATAGCTGTCAGTTAGTAATTCTGCCCCTGGGAGAGTGGGAGGGAGAGATGGATGGAGTTTGAAAAGAAGGGAAGGAGGTTAGACAAAAACAGAAGATGTTCAGAGAGAGAGGGAGAGAGAAGAGAGATTTCATTTTCAATTAAGACCGCTTTATTAAAACTTTGCAGTACAAGAAAGACATGACAGTCAGATGATTTTATATAACCTGTATATTATTAGACATTTAAAATCACAGAAGCCAACTAAAACCCTTTTTTTAAGAAAGCAATTTGTAAGGTAGAGAGAGAGGGAGAGAGAGAGGCAGTGAGACCTAACATGAGACACTTGTGGGTGAAATGAAAGGGGCAGATGGATACAGACAGTGGGTAATGACTCCTGTGATCCCCGTAGACCGTGGGGGGCTGCCACCCCGGCCCTCATCTCAAACCGGTAGTGGCCCTCACAGCTCTTCCACTCATTATCACCTGGGGGGATCGGGGGGGTAAGAAAAGAAAGACGAGAGCGCTGAGAGGAGTGTTGGGGATTGTCGTCCTCTTCCTCATGGGTACAGTGGGGAGGATCACCAGTTATGAGACACTTCACTGGCAGATAATAGAAAACACACAACACTGTATAGTTCACACAGCCAGCCACTTCTTGGTGAGCAACAGTGGCCTCTGAGCCCACTGAAGCATGTGCCACCGGTCGGTAACCCGCGGATCCCTAGCTGACAAGGTTGTTGGCTGAGTAAAGATGTGAGGTTTACCCCAGCCATAGCCACGGGAGATAGTGCTAGCCCAGGAGACGATGATCCCAATCATCCCAAGGTCAGGGCAGCTTTTTCACATCATTATTGTCCCCCTGTCCCCTCCCCTCGCTCCGTCCCAGAGGAAGCCCCTGCCTCCGTTAGCCGCTTGATGGAAGAGGAGGAGGCTGCTTGTCATTATGCCGCCACAGTAAACTTTAGTGACGGTCTGACAGCCACAAACAGGGCGAGGTTACCTCGCTGATCTGTCATCTTGGAGACAAGACAAATGGTGACCCTACAGGAGAAAAGAGAGCGGCTGAAAGTGATCTTTTTTGTACCAGTTTCCTGTGTGATCCTGAGCCGGCATTTGTAGAAAATCAAAACACAGAATGTACATTTGACAGCTCTACAATCCTGTGCATAATTAATTATCAGTTCAAGTTAAAGAAGTTCAAGTCGCCTCTCTGTGCAGCAGTTTCTGTTGTCAGACAAATGACAGACCAGAGCTTGATCAGCGAGAGAGTGACAGGAGAGAGCTTATTTAGCAATATCCTGCATGGCCAAATTATGCTGAACCCTGAACTGCAATTTCGGCTTGTTAGATATTAAACCCATAATTTAATTTACTGTATGATTTACCATCCAAAATTAAAGCTTGGAAAAAAGTTCACAAACATGCACGGCAACAGTTGTCAGGTTGTCTTTCTGGTATTATTAAACATGGACAATTGGACACACACAAAACACTATCAGTGCTACATAGTACATACAATGGTGCAATGGGCAACCTCTTTTTTTTTAAAGCCAAACCAAACACAGTTTGTGATGCCATGCAATGCGGGTAGCAGCACCTTTGAAATATTAATCATGATGTCTACTGGGCATATTCACATTTCACGGTGAAGAAGCAGGCAGCCTTCATTAGAGCCCGTATCAGAGAGGCTTTTTGTGTCTCCATCAGTCACCAGGGAGCTGGCAGTGGGATGTGTGGTGCTGCTGGGCCACTTAATAACCCCTATAGGGACGCAAAGCCGACCCATTCTTCACCCTGACATCTTAACGGCAGTCTAAACTGGGCCTGGATGATATGTTAACTGATAATACTTTGTCCAGTGGAACACTTGCGCTATATCTCTCTTTCCTTTGCCTCATGAATTCCATTATTGCCATGGTGATTGGAATGGAAGTAGGGCAGAATGGGCTACAGTGCTAAAGTAGTCAACATAGCCTGAATAACATGTTCTGAGAAAGCGGCGAAGTTCCCTTTATTGTCTATGGAGATGAGTGACTGCCTCCTTTCTACTGTGGCATATGAGGTTTAGGTAAGCAAAAAGCCATGCGACAAGCTGAGAAAAGTTAAAAAAATATCACTGTTGCTCTGAGGTAGCCAACCAGAAGACCACTGTTGAAGTAGGCGTGGACCATTTGGACCAGGGGCAACAGTCATTTACAACAACCACAATATGATTACAGATCTGTGTGCTTTGCAGTGTGTTTTGAGTATACCGTCATCGCCGCGTCATTGAATCACCTTAGGTTGCACAGTACTTGCGTTCAATGTCATCGTCGTCAATAATATTCTGTTTCTTATGAAAATTCCCCTGCTCAGCTCACTACTTGGTGAAATTCTAGGACAACAGACACGTCTAAAGATGCCTTCGCATATGAAAAGAAAAGCAATATCAATCTACTCAAGAGTGCCCACTTTAAAGCTTATTTCTGTTATGTGAATTATCCTCAGTGGGAGCCCAATACTGTAGTATAGCATTGCCCGCATGTCATGCAATCCCTAACAAAGACAGATTGCCAGCTTTAAATTGTGGACCACGATGTGGTTGAGTCAAATTTCCCTGCATAAAGCCCTCTTTCGGGCCTGTGTCTTATTACTGGGTAAGATAAGGCAATACGTCTGCTGGCTGCAGTGAGATATCACACTCTGTCAAAGTTAAAACAGAATATGATATTACCATTTGGCCGCCTTCCTCCATCCCTCTGGCTTTCCTTTGTCCCCCTCTCCTACTTTCCTCTCTGTCCATGTTCAAGTTACTAAAGATATAGGTCAGAGATGGGTCAAATGACAAACACCTTGGACGGTTTTTGTGATGGGCAAATCAGTACTGTATAAGAAGCTCTGCTGAAAAACTATATAGCGGCAGATAAAAGAAAGAAAATAACGGGTCATGCCAGTCGCTGACCGAATACTTACTGTTAGGTCATTTGCACATTTGTTGGCAACACACTATCTTCTATGTCAACAACAAATATCTGGATAGCTGTGTTGCATGTGCTTCCCCTCTCTGCTCCCAGTATTCTGTCTGTATACTATATCAAAGCAAAAACTGCCCAAAGCAAAAATCACGCACGCACACATACACCCACAGTTATGCTCTGTCTGATCATTATACATAACATGGTAATGAAATACTGTCTTCAGAGGAGAATTGTTTTTTGTGGGTGTTTTTGGGTCATCTATGTGGACTGGGACTCCAATGATTCTCCCTTTTCTGATTAGCATACAAATGCTACACTCTGATTTCCACTTTGGTGAGAGTAAAGGCATTCCACAAGATCTAACCGCAAATCTAATATTATCTTTTGTCATTAATTTCGAGCAATGTGGCCTGTTGCGATCTCTCTCTCTCTCTCTCTCTCTCTCTCTCTCTCTCTCTCTCTCTCTCTCTCTCTCTCTCTCTCTCAGACATGTACAAACACACCCATAAAATCCACGAACTACACTGCTCAGATTCTCTCTCTTCTCTCACGCGCACAAACACACACAGACAGACAGACGTGTGTGTGCACACAGACAGACAGACGTGTGTGTGTGCTGCATGCACACACGTGCATAAGCATACGCTGATTCAGTGTCAGAATGGAGAATGGCATACCCTGCAGCTAACTTTCAGATACTTATCCACTTATTCTACCTGTTGTTCTAGCCTGTCTGCAAGTATGCAATCAATGCATCAATCATAAACGGCAATGGGTGAGGCTGCCGTGTGCAGTGACTCATATTCTTTCATATTGTTTGATTTTAATAGGAAACATTATAGAGCAATCATCTGGCTTTCAAGTAGACCATCTCGTTTTTTATTTTCCTAAAGAATTCTGTGCTGCCAAGCTATTTACGAGACATCACACGTGATCTGAGAGTCACTGTTAATGGAAGAGGAGGGTAATAGCACTTTTACAGGTTTAAAAAGCTTTGAATAATGGTTCCCATTTTTTTTAAATGTTTTCAATATAATTGATATGTAGATGAGGTGTGTGCATTTTCTACATGATTTTTTATTTTGCATTGATGTCAGTATTATAAATATGATGGTACCGGCAAAGATTCTTCATTAATGTTTGCAGGGAAACCATTGTTATGCTTAGCTCATTGAGACATGAGCATTATGCTGTCATGCTTTCCATTTGTTGGTGTTCAAGAGAGAGATTGCAGGCGACATAACAATGTGCCATTACTGGCACTCCGATATATACCCACAAATGTCTTTGGGAAGAATATTGTGACTAACAAGTCATGATTCTAAGTAACGACATTTGTTTTTGAGTGGTGCAACCACTCCTATAGATAGCTATGTGTGTCCCTGGGTCTGGGTCTGGGTACCTGGGTCTGTCCGAGCATGAAAATAGCGTTATAGCGTTTGTTCACCAAGTGTCACTGTTGCACAGCCTAACACACAGACACAGACAGGCCAGAGAGGCTGGCTTGTACAGTACAGTACAGTACAGTACAGTACAGTACAGTACAGTACAGTACAGTACAGTACAGTACAGTACAGTACAGTACAGTACCACTCACTTCAGACGGGTCTGTACTAGGGATGTCCCGATACACCTTTTTCGTATCCGATCCCGATAACACAATTTCTGTGTTAGCCGATACCGATACCAGATAATATTTATAATAAAAAATAAAGACTTATTTTATCTCATGTTGTTAATTGCAGACTCCTCACTCAAATGTGCACTTGCAGCTTGAACAACTCGAAAGCAAACGCCACATGCCCCAACATTTTATTTACCTGCCATAGTGTCAACCCCTTACCCCTGTGTCGGATCGGTAGTTAAACATATTGCTATTTGCTATCTGGATATGACAGTATCGGGACATCTCTAGTCTGTACTAATACAGTACAGTACAGTACAGTACAGTACAGTACAGTACAGTACAGTACAGTACAGTACAGCACAGGTCTGGTTTTTATTCAACATGGAGTGTTAAAGGACAACTTTACTTTGGGGTTTTTTCAACCAAGTTCATGTTTTAGATTGTTATTAGAGAAAGTAAAAGGTGAGTGTTATATATGTTTTTTTCATTTGCTGCTTTCTTTCGTTTTAATGATTTTTGCTATTTTTGACAGGAGGGGGGGGGGGGGCATTTGAACAACAACATTACAACATTTTACGGCAATATCTTTATTAATATTTACTATAGTCCTACTAGACCCCATTCATCTGGCCACAATATATTGGGGGAGTTTATTGAATGTGAAGGTGGAGGTGACAAACTGACACACAGTATGGCATCCCTTTTACTAAAACGCTAAAACGAAAGAAAGCAGCAAATAAATAAAAACATATTTAACACTCACCTTTTACTTTCTCTAATAACCTAAACATGAACCTTGGTTGAAAAAAAGAGTTATCCTTTAAAAATGGACCATGGATATGGACCATTTTTTCTTCCCACTTACTGATGCTTGTACGCAACTACATATTCTCCATTGACTGCTCATGAAACAATGAGATTAACAACACTCAATATACAAGTCTAGGATTGGCAGATAAAGTATATTGCTGGTACTGCCATTTTAAGCGTTTCAAGTTGTCCCATTCTGTGCTCTGTCTCCTCTATATTATACACAGACACGTAGACAATGCTTTGATGAGCTTCCAGCAGGTGGTAGAAACCAAACTTATTTACATCCGTTACAGCGATGGAAAATACCCTGCAAATGTCTGGCCAAAGCATTTTGGCTCTATTGTTGACAGCATTAGATCAATAGAGATTCCAGTCTCCAAGCTCAACATACTGATGACAAGAGTGATATATATCGCCATTAAAGCAGGCTAGGCATCTTCATAGACTCAAGACCTGAAAATTGATAAAGGCCAACAGGCTGTTCTCCTCGAATAAACCCACCAGTCGATAGAATATATACTCAGTGAGTCTTAAAGGATTTAACTTGCCTCACAGTGACATGTACAAAGTGATACAAACGTTTTATTTTCTTTTTAGGAGGGTTATGATTCCCACCCCCAACGAAAACAGATACATTTCCTCTGGCTGTCTCAGTTGCCATGGCGATACCTGGCAGCCGGATGATTAGACTGCAATGCATGGAACTCATTTTCAAAAGTGCATCATCCCAACTCCTCTTGAATCCACAGAACCGATGTTACTACCCATGCTCAGTTCTGAGGGCATCTGGAGGTCTTTTGGTAAACACCAATTTCATGTTTTTTGCATGCTCTGTTTTGTTGTTACATTCACAGAGTTCTCCATTGTTGTCTCTCTCGCCTGTGCTTTAGGGCCGGTTTCTTCAAAATAGGGTAGATTTGGCATGTTACATTTTGATGTTAACGCGTTCCAATGATCACTGAAACCTAATCAACACAGGAATCTGTAAACTGGTGGGCTTGAGGGCGTGTTTGTAATGCTGTAGGCTGGATATGAACGTCAAGAGTGATGCCTCATGTACACATAGTCATGTGTGGTGGCGTTGCACAATGAAAATAGCGTTGCAAGCTTGTAGATTTGTCATTTTCAGTGCACAACGCCCCCGTACAACTAATGGCCTATAACTCTGAAGTCTAATGCTAGCATACAGGTATAGTGCTCAAATGGGTGCTTCTGTCTGGATTTGTGTGTGTGGATTTGTGTGTGTAATTGTTGGCACTAACTTGATGGTACTGACAACACCCCACTTGAGAATAATTATTTTCATCCTGTTGTTTATAAGTAGCGATATTATGTTCAGTTTCAGTATCTAGGCTGCAGTTACCTACACTGGCAGGAGTAAACTGGGTTGTGTAACGTGGCCCCTGGTGTGACTATTCTCATGACAGACCCCTGAACAGTGGATGTGCCAAAGTTTAGTGTTTATCAATCCACCCCTCTAGGCAATTTGAATAGGGTTATTTGAGATGCGAAGCAACTCATTGGAATGAGTGAGTGAGTGAGTTATGCACACCTACTGTACAGGTTAACCTGTGTTTAACCCATTTAGACCTGAGTTAAAAACGTTCGCTCTGAAAGAATATATATTCAAAGATTTGCGCCACATTTTTACGATTTTTCAAAAATAGCAGACCTACAAGCTCGTGAGCTTGTAGATCTGCTATTTTTCAATAGCTAAATTATAACATAATGTTTAAAACACCAAAAGGGGTTCCCGCCTAAAATGGGTTAATCCTTCATTGGTCCATTACTACTTGAAAATTAGCTATCAAATATATTATCCAAATCCCATCACCATTTTTCCTAGTGATCATGTCACTGAATATATAATCAAATGTATCATTACTTAACAAATGTTCAAATATGCATTTAAGCTAAATGTGCAATTTGTATGAGTTCAAGCTGTTCAGTAATAGGCAGAAATGATTGACAATGTTTATGTGTTTTTAGACCACAGAAATTAATTCCCATGTAGGCTACTGTTTTTCCAGTATAAGATAGATGCTTGCGGGAGCGGCATGTATGCCATAGTGGGGGTGGAGGGCATTTTAACAAGGGTCTTGATATGCATATAAATGAATCCATTTATTTGTACATGATACTGTATGAGTACAGTGCTGTAGTAGACAGTAGACAAGCTGTAAATAGGATTAAGAGAATGTTTGTGTCATTCTGCAAGCATTTCCAAGGTAACTGAATTTAATTTGATTGTGGGATACAGGTTAGTGGCTAATCTATCTCTATCTCTATCTCTATCTCTCCCTCAGCCATTTGCCATCACAAATTCATTGCTTCCTACTATGTTATAGTCCTAGTTGAGAACCTTGTTGACATGGTGAATACCCAGCCACCTGGTCTATCTACAGTAAATATTGGGTATCATTTCTTGAGCATTTAATTTTCCTCAAAACATTCATTTCTGAGGGATGCAGATAAAGGGAGTGCCTCTCGCCCAGAAAGACTCATCATTAATAGGAAAGCAAAAGTTAGTCAGTTAGAGCTTCTGGTGTTTTGAGAAGGAAACGGTGTGATTTGAAGAATAAAAGCGGTGTTGTGAGAATATAATACATTAGGAAAGCTGGAGAGGAGGAAAATAGATCACTGATGGTTGACATATGACACCATTATTGTGCAGTCTTTAGAAATTCTGTGAGAAAATGACTGCGAGGGGTCAGGAAACACAAGAAAGGACTCCTAAGAGACAGAAGGAAAGGAGACAAATGGATGAAGATGAAAAGAGGACAAATGGAGCCGGAGGGAGAGGAAGAGTTCAATAAACAGGGATTTAAAGATAATGAGAAACAAAATGAGAGCAGGATAAAAGAAGGCAAAGTAATGAAAAGTGAAAGAACCTGTAAACTTATGAGAATGAAAGATTTTGACCTGAAATGTGAAAATGGAATGGAGGGGAGAGACTGGCATCGCATGGTGCACTCTGGCAACGTATGACAAGATGAGTTAGGAGCAGAGAGGGGCAGACGGAGGGCTAACAGAAGTCACACCTCAAACCCATTCATGCGCGTGACACGTGGCTATGTCAAACTGAAGCAGCCTCACTGACTAATTACTCGCCTTGCCTGCTATAGTAAACGCAAGAAGGAAGTTTCTCTTGTAGAAAAGGATGAACATGAAAAAGCAGTGCTTTAATCAAATTAGGCAAAGACCTTTCGGTGGAGACTTATTCAAATAGAAGCTATCACATGGGAATGACAAGCTCACTGAATTAATCAGAAAGAGCTTCTTGTTCAGTTCCCAGTAGCATACCATACAGAATGAACCTGTAAAAGAAAGCCATCATTTATTGTCTTCACCAGGCCGAAGGCATGGGGAGAGAGTATGTTTTGGACTCCGTCCGTACGTGTGTGTGTCCGTCCGTCCGTCCGTTGCCAGCTAATCTCCGGCACCGTTAACCTGGTCGATACCAAATTTAGCACACACACTCCCTAGATGCCAACGATTAACCTCTGCTTTCCAGAACAGCCACCAGGAGACCGACTTTTGTAAAACCCATTCTTTGATATTACTACTCCAGATTTTGTCCAAAAAATCCCGCAAATCGTTTCACAGTATCTATAGTCATGTGCTCAAGATGGATCCGTCCGATATTACATATTCCATCTTAATTGGCTAACATTGGCTTTCGAAGTTTGCAGGATTGGCCCGTTTTGAACAAAAAGCATCAAATCATGAACGCAGCGTGCAATTTACGTGAAATCTTTCACACACTTTCCTACTAGGCTGAGGAATATATCCCACCCTTTTCACATTATTGTGAATGCGATGCTACCTACAATTTTCATGAGACCACAGATGTCTTTGGCCGAGCAGCCAAGTGGTGGTGTTCTATTATAATTATAGCTTCACCTTCACATCATTGGACTCTTAATGCATACATTTACATACATTTGTATGAACTTGTGTACCGTATGTGTTTGTGCTGCCATATACATTTGGGCATGTGCGTGCTAGATGTAATGGCAGTTGCACTTTGACAAGTCCTTCTGTTATGATAGCACTAAGCGAGCGGGGGGGGGGGGGGGGGTGGGTGTTTGTGTGTCCATATGTTATATGTGTCTCGTCTTTATTTATCAGACACCTTGCACTACAGACCTCCCAAGCAAAACTGCCAAGAGCTGTTCGTGTGTGTGTGTGTGTGTGTGTGTGTGTGTGTGTGTGTGTGTGTGTGTGTGTGTGTGTGTGTGTGTGTGTGTGTGTGTGTGCGCGCCTTTAACTTGAGCCATTTAGGCGCAGCCAAGTCAGCCTTTAGTTCAGTTGCACTTTAAAAAGACCATAAAGTTCAATGAGTGATGTATGACAAATCTGTTTTGTATGCGCATGCAGGGTACACACACGCATACAAATCTGTTTTGTATGCGCATGGGGGGGGTACACACACAGCATGTGCACGGAAGATATACAGTATGTATGGGTAGACTTCATTGTATTCCTTCTATAGATGTCATATACAAATTGGCATCAGCGTTAGCCCCTCCCTTCCTCTCCTGCCCAGTCTGACAGAAGCATTCACAGGTCAGGGAGAACTTCAGGCTTTTACGGCTGATGAATAGACTTTGACATACATTTGAAACATTCCTGACGGCTGTTGACAAGGCAGTATCTTTTCACAGGTCGGTGTGCAGGCTTTTGACATCAATTCGGCTGTTTTCAGTGTCGAAGCATCTGAGGACACATTGCGCTAGATTCCTATGATATGAATACTATTTGGAAGCCATGTCTTCAAGTGCAACAACTGAATTTAATTAATTTCCATATTGCCCAAAAGAATGAATGACACAAACATTGGTTATACTGTAGGTTAGCTCAATTAAAGATTCATCATACTTGGTTGAGCGTGAAATATTTGCTACCGTTGATTGGCTCCGCCAGGTAGGTATCCTGGACAAGAATCAAAAGCAGCCTGTGCTACCTCCCGGGCAATCTTCAGGGTATTCTATGCCAGGTTATTGCACAAATAGTATGGCAACCATTTTATTTTTAATGAGGCAAATAGTTTATTCTCCCCTCTTGAGAACAGGAACACCAGATGGCATAAGGATGGTGAGATTTCACCCGACCAAAATGGTAATTCAGGATAGAATTCCTTTTGTGTCTTGCACCGGTGCTTGAAGTTGCACATTTATCAGGTTACCATTTTTCTTCTCTCCAGTTTCATTGCTTATTTGCTACACCATATGTCATACTAAAAGGAGACATGTACAGTTTTTCAAGCTCATCTCCATTTATCTATTGTATCAAATTCATGAAAAACCCCACCAGATAAAATACCTGGGTGTTATTTGACGTCAGTCAGCTGTGGATATTTGAACTCTGTGTTAATCACCATATAGTCTAATATCTAATTCATCCTTCATTGTACAACTATTTTGCGCCACCTCGCTTCCAAGACACGTTGCGAGCTTGTAAAACGCCTATTTCCGGGCACTTCACGCGCTCATATGACAAAGTGTAATTCAGGCTTAACTCAGCCAGTTACTACTTTTAGCCTTAGAACATTTTACAAACACTTCTCCTGGAGCACTGGTTGATCAGCTGACAATTTAAGAGTGCAAGTGTTATTAACACTAATGGAAAGCTGAATAAGCTTATCAGTAGTTGTGTTGAACAGTGACCATGTGTGACATTAGTGTCACAAACACTTAATTCATTACAGAATAATATTAACTTGGCAAGTGAGTATACGAACACGAAGTGATCCATATCTTCACAAGCACAATTACACACATTAAAGCAGTGTGTTCAGCTAATCTTCCAAAGTATACCATTATCAAACTATGCAGTTTGATAATGTAGCTACTATGTAGATCACATCAAACACAAGGGAAACCGTCCAAGAACTGTTGCAAGACAAATAAGCTTCAGAGACAGCACTACAGTACTTGAAGGCTCAAAAGGCGCTTATTAACATCATCAAATGTACGCACGCACGCACGTATGTACGCACACACAAAAACTAACTTCATTTTACAGTAAATGTAATTCAGGATACATCCCAGGAAAGATTCAGAATTCGTTAAATTTGTTACATCACAAGTTTTCATGTCAGTGGGTGAAATTCATTTTTGTGCGTGCAAATATATACACAAGCAAATATATACATAAGCAACACATGAACATGACGTTAGACGTAAGGTGCAAGAGTTGTATTTGAAAATGGTTGGGTTGCAAGCGGTTGGCCATAGAATTTACTTAATGTCACTTCACTACTCTTTAGCTCTCTCTGTATTTCCGGTGTCTATCCAGTATCCACTATATGTCTATCAAATAAAGGCTCAGAAAAGACCCAACAATACCTTTATGCATAGAGTCTGTATTGTTTTGCTGTATTGTTTTGCAGCTAGAGTCTGTATTGTTTTGCGTTGATTGACGGGTGTTTTAGATGTGTGGGTCTTGTCCCTGCAAGCAGCAGTATGGTCATGTTTTCAACGATAACCACATCGGGGAAAAGTAAAGCCTAATACTTTCATGTGCTGTCCTCTGGGTATGCTTTGTTTAGCTTTTTGTTTAGTGTTTTTTATATTATGGATATATTCATATCAAGGAATAACAACTAAACAAACAGATGCAAAGAGATCAAGCTGAACAACACTGTAGTGTGATAATATAATGCCCCTGTGCAAATGTAAATAATACAACTCAACTTCATCTTCACCCAACTCACCTAATATACACTACTTGTGTGTCTAATTTACATACAGTATGTTAGTCCAAACAGTATTGCAACTTTTTGCCTTTTTTTTTTGTTGCCTTTTTTGGTTCATTTATGACATTTAAAAGGTCAGTGTATGTTACCTCCGCCAACAGATTTGGACGGGTTTTGTTCTTGTTCCATTTCATTTGTCTGTAAGTTTGTCTGCAAGCACAATAACTCCAGATAGCTGGATTTCCATGAAACGTGGTGGGAAAAATGAATGCTTGCCTGAATAGCAGTGATGCTTCTGAACAGGATCAGGACACAGCTATTGGATTTGAAGGCAGGATCCTTGCCTTGCTGAAGACATACATTGCTATACTGCCTAAATTAAAATGCTACCTTGCTATCAAATGAGGACTTTGATGTTCTCAGCAGGCTGTAAATGCTGTGTGCAGACTGGAAGCTACAAAGCTGCAGGCTATAGGCTACCACTGTTTAGGTACCACTCGCGTACCTGGATAGAAGTACAAAGGAGAAAAGAGTAAAGACAATACAAATCAGACCCAGCTGAACTGAGTGGTGCTGTACTGTACTTGTAGTTGCTTAGACATACAGAGACATACATACATACTGTACACACATTGTTGCGTATAGGGTCAAAAAGGGTGGGAGGATGGAGGGATACAGATACACACGCACAATTATCTCATTGTGGAGTGGGTGTGAGTTGTTTGTCCTTGATAGCATAGATAACATAGGAAAATCGCCGGCAAGTATTTTGCAGCAACACATTTCATATTGTTGATGCCCCATTCATACAGGTTGATGGTTTTATTCACAGTGAAACATAAACCTTGTTCCGAATGAAAACGGCATTGCTTTATTGCCACATCATTTTCGTTCTAATTAATCACAAGACAATAATGTACCTGGTGTGAAAGGACCTTTTCACTTACAGGCCTTCATGCAAGTATATACTGTACATACAGTATGTGTACATCTGCCAGTATATACTGTACATCTACAGTGCCCTTTACCTTTACCCCGCCCCCTCATCTAGCTCCATATACTTACTACGCTGACATGCACAGCCTGGAAGCTCGTTGACACATGTATATGGCCACGTGGGGAGCTGTCCTGCATAAAATGTTATGGGAATCCATGTTGATGAGCCATATACCTTCCACTATACAGTATATAAGGCAGAAACCTTGCATTTTCATAGGTCATAGGTTTTTATGGGATTTTCACACTTCCATATTGTACTTCGTCATATGGCAGTTTGGAAAAGAAGAGGCAAAATACAGCTTGTGTGCGTGCTATTTTACACAATTCTTTCAATGCCCCGAAGCCCCCCCCCCCCTTTTCATTGAACCAATGAAAATAATTAACAATTAAATGACTTTCCTGAAAATGTATGATTTTGGACATACACAGTTTCTGCCCATTAGCAACGAGTAGTCAAATCGATGGCTGCAGGGGAACACCCATTGCTGTATACTGTATCTTCCCCTTCACACACTCACACATGTGTCTTAAGTGGCCTCCCCATAACATATTTGCATTGATTCCACATGTTTTCAGGTCATATTTATCAGGAAAGCTGGCACCACACACTCCCTCTTTCCCTGCCACATGCGTATATAGAGCCTATTTCCAGCAAGACCCATTTAAGAGAGACGGGGCCCCTGGGGAACGGCAACCGCTTGTGCTGACACTATGATACCATGCGACTATAGACACTGCTACTGTTGAGGCCACACTGCACTCTGTCTTGGCACCAAGCACTATTAATACGCCTTTCATTTGTAGAGCGAGGGAGAGAGAGGGGGGGGGGGGGGGGGAGAGAGAGAGAGAAATTTGATACTATTTCAATGTGGAATTCTCAGATCTCGCAACTGGTTACGGGAAGTCCCACCACTTTTTTGTTGAGGTTTCCCAACAGCATCAAAACTAGCAACAACTTCAGTTATATAAATTAATAAATATTTCGCTTCACAATTCGCTATTGGAATAGTGTCCGCTTCTTGGGCATGAGACAGAAACTCCTCATACACTCATACTCGCAGTATGGGCTCTGACCAACGAATGATAGATTTGAGTCTCTCTCCCAGGCCTGAAGTAACACCTCGTCTTGAGGGTTCAAAGGGACCCAAAGGGACCCAAAGGGAAAGAGAGACGGCAGCGATCCCGACTGCCCAGTGGCGGGCGTCCTTTGTCGTACCTACCAGTCGTAGTATGACCTATCTGCAGACACTGGTGTGTCTTCATAAGCACGGGGGTCTGTAGGGGATGGAGCTCACCCCTACCTGTCCGTTCAGAGGTGCTGTTCCACGGACAGTGAGTATGAACATGGCTACTATGACGATAAGTCATTGTACGTGACGTGAAGTCATCAAAGTGTAAACTCTTTTACTGTTTTATGAACCGGGAGGTGAAAATGTATCTTGGGGTGTGTTTTCCCCTCTCCCTCCGCCTGTTTATCCATCAGTGATGGGCAAACTCAAGAAGCTACTGTAGGTTAATAAACTTTTGAAAGAGTGTAGACACAGGACACCAATCTTTCCCCGTTCTTTATTTTATTTTGGTATTTTCTTGGCACAGTGTAGACATATTGCCTTGCTTGATTGTATTGTCACTGCCCCCGAAGGGAGTTGTTAACTCCAAGCTGAGAGAATGAGCTCCCTGGGTTTGGGGGAGTGCACAATGCTGACGGAAGCAGAAACAATGCAGGGTGTGTTTGTGTGTGTGAGAGCATGCATGAGTGCGCGTGCAGCCGTGCACACACACATGTGTGTGTATTCCAATGTGTGGACAATTTGCACACATTTTTTCCATGACATTTGTGTGAATCTATAGAGACCTGTGTGTGTGTGTGCAGTCTGTGCATCTGAATGCATTTGTGCACATGCACAAACCTGTATGGATGATAATTGTGTGTGTGTGTGTGTGTGTGTGTGTGTGTGTGTGAGAGACATTGAAACCGATCAGCTGCCATTCATCAAGTAACAGGGGAGTGAGGGGACTCACTCAATATAAGTTTTCGTGCTTGGCAGAGTTGGAAGATGAATTGCACACAGCTGGCCTAATTCACTTAGTGATGAACACTGCCTGGGCCCTGTGGTCACAGACCACAGAATCTTTGCGGCCCACCCATTTGACCACTTAACACGGCAGCCTATCAGCAGATCAGGCCCACTTGAAAATGAAAATTAAATTCTTGGCCCCATACCATGGCCCCTACTGAAGCCCTGCGCAGGAGTGTTTTCTTAGTCCCACTCCCGCCCGGATGTTGGACCATTCCCGCCCTCCCCCGCAATGATTTAATTTCTGACCAGCGACCGCCCGCAGGTAATTTCTGCCCGCCGCTCCCTCCCGCAATAAAAGAATAATGAAATGCCATTAGTCCTGCGGGGCATAGTACTGCGGGTCTCAGAGTCGTGCCTGGCTGCCTGCACAAGATATGGGTTGTTTGTTTGTGAGGAGTTGCTCACAGAGTGAAAGTGTGTGAGAGAGAGACAGAGAGAGAGAGAGAGAGAGAGAGAGAGAGAGAGACAGACATATGCATGTTTCATAGACATTCATATCTTGCAAAGTGTATATATACCATATATTAGACGCCCTGAGGGCGAGAAAAAGTCGTACGATTTGTCAAAGGGCGAGGTCGCGCTGAAACAACAGGTCTGGGAATTTTTGGGCTGGGTAGGGCGTAAAATGTTTGCTAATTAGTAAGACCAGGCGGAGCCTCGGGACAGCCCTACCTGGGTATCCAGGGTTTATATGGAGACGGCCATACTGTATATGTAGCATGTCACGAGGTGTGACGGACTGACGGCCATATATGGTGGCGTGATGGACGGACGGATGGACTGACTAACAGGTTTTGCAGGTTTTCATAGTAATCTGCGATCTATGGTCACAATAAGCTCTGTTTTTTCATTATGCATCTTTTGTTGTCATTATGCATCTTTTTTATTATGCATGTTTATGCATATTTCTTTTCCATTAATTAAAGATGCATTGTATACATTTCTGCCGCAGATTTGAACCTTGGCCTACTGCGTTGTGTGCTGAATTTGTTGCGACTGAAGGACTATTCATACTCTAGTTTTAAGTGGCCACCTGCTCGGTGGTTACCTTCCATCTCATAGTCCATCACCATATCTCCTAACCTCCATGGCCAACAATTCCTCAAATTAGTTAATTGTTTTCCCTCTGCTTTCTCTCCACAGCCTCTGTTCTATTCCTTGCTGGTCCTTTTCCTTTCCTTTCCTATTCTATATAGTCTCTCTCTTTCTGTCTCTATTATTTCATTCCTTTGTTCTTTCGTTCTCCCACTGCTCTGTTTCGCCAGTTTGTTGTTTGTTTTCATGTCAAGAGTTTGCAAAACCAAGGGGGCCGTCCACCCAACTTCTAGACCAATCACATTGCCCGGAGCGAGTCTGGGTGACCACCGTTTTGGTGATTAGTAAAAACAGATTGAAGGGCTAGTTTTGGGTGATAGCGGTGGTCACCTCAGCACCTTATAGCGGTGGTCACCTCAGCACCTTAGGCTAATAGAGCCTGCCTGTTTGCTCAAGTGGGAAATTATTTGCATCATCAGGTCAGAATTAGTTCATCTGTGCGTCCAAGTGGACGTTTGTGCCAAATTTGAAGGGTAGGCTACTGTGCAATATAGTGCTGGAGTTGCAATAATAGAGTTACAACGCACACGCACACACAAGCGTGTCTGGACAAGCGGTTCTCATGTGGTCTTGCAGCACTGGGGTTTGCGTGCCCAAACACTCAGCAGTGAAACCTCAGGGGGTGCCTGGTGGCTCAGCCACTTAGTGCATGGACCATTTGCTCCTTCCGAGGATGCCAGTGTGAACTCCACTCCCATCCTGCCTCGTGTGTCTCCCTTCTCTCTAAACTCTTTCACTCTACCATGTATTGAAGCAGAAATGGTCAAAAGATATACCGGTACTTACCCGTAAAAAGGGATTTTCTTTTTTTAATAATTCAATCTCAATCACAGGACACAGGATGGAACAAAGAACGAAGGGAGGGAGGGATGGCAAGGGAACTCATGGTTGAACAGGAGCGAATCATTGCCGCTGTATCCCTGGGATGGTTTTGGTGACAAATCAGACTGGACAGTCTCCCTCTCTGCAGGTGCAAAAAAGAAAAACAAGGACAAGGCTATTGGATAACAATAAATATGGGTTCTTTACTGTCTCTGTCTGCTGTCCCTCTCTTGGGTCAATAACAGCGTTTAGTATCTGTGACCTAGGTCCATTATGCCGTTAAGCGTACAGTGCATGCAACCGGGGGATGTAAAGCACTATACCGTCTTCTTCTCTTTCATCTCTCACCACACTGCAACAGTCGAGAGCAGCTGAGATCGTGTGTGTGTGTGTGTGTGTGTGTGTGTGTGTGTGTGTGTGTGTGTGTGTGTGTGCACTTGCTTGCTTGTCAATGTGTGGACTGGACGTAACGTGCGTAGGTGTGTGGTCCTGTGCTAATGTTTGATCCTTTGTTGCTGCCCTACATGCCAGTATGTATAAAGGGCATATGTAAGTAAGTGTGTGCAAACGTTTACACCACACACACACACACACACACACGCTTGTTGTGTGTTCCAGCACAACCTTTTGGCAATTTAGATTCTGGGGTAGCAGATGCCTTCACGGCCCAGTGGGCCATCCTGTTCCTTTCCACCACGTTCTGTACACGACGACCTGTACGTCTGCTCCACAGCTGCACCTGCACCAACCTCTCCCCACAGAGCATAGAGTCACAACGCCTCCCCTCTCTGCAAAACCAATAAACAAATGCAATAACAGAACCTCATAGAGATGCTTTTACGCCTTTGCCTCTTCTTACTTCAACGTTAGTGTGTTTTGTGTTTTGAGGGCTGACTCTGTTAGTCTGTTCACATGCAGACGTTGTTTGCAGCTGCACGTGTGCGTGTAGGGGGGTGGGGGTCGGGGGGATGCTTGCAGTTTGGCTTATCGTGCTTGTAAACGTGGATCCAGGGTTCGGATTAGGGTCATTATGTGACTGACCCAAAATTGTCATCCAGGTTAGATTCGTCCCGCCACCTCAATAGAACAGAACTTCCTACACCGTCACATTGAGGCAGAGACCACCGTCGGCGAGGAGGAAAGGCCACCAAGCCCTCAGAAGAGTTAATGAAGGCCAGGCTGAGCTGTGGGGCCTCTCAGTAGATTAGCAACACATTATGACAGTCATTTACAGCTCTGCAAGGTGCTGAGTGAGACAGTAGCACATGGTGACATGTAGCGAGGCTGTTTTGTTAGAATATCTTTCTTAGGTGTTGCTTGTTTTTTGTTTTGCCGGGGTCGATGATAGTCTGTCGTTATGTCCGTCCATCCCCACTTTAATTAGCAATATACTGTATGTCAAACTATTGTCTTCATGATCCTCCCTAGCCTTGATGACCTTACAGGCATATGCAAAGGCTCAATTATGTAATTTAGATAGCATTTTATGTAGACATAGCACTCTAAGTAAGTAAGTAAGTAAGTATAGCACTCTATAGCGTATAATCATAGCTTTACTGTCCAGTTTTTACCAGCTGCTGGGTATTTGATGTATTACCGTGTTCTTCTTCTTGCTTACTGTAAATCTCTCGAGAATCTGGATTAAGAGCTTCTGCTAAATGCCTAAATTGTGGAGAAGAGATCCAGTAGAACTTAGACAACTTATTTCATACTTGGTTGTGCACGGGTGTCCGAAAATAGCCGATCTACAGCCGTTCAGCTATTTTTGGCACACAGCAGGATCGGAAATTACTGAGGGGGGCAGTTGAAATATCATGTTTATATGGTAAAACAATATGTAGCCTACATAAAACTTAAGCTGAGGAAGAATTTGCAACTGTGGGTGCCAGCCTGCCAGGCCCCCTCTGGCACCGTGGCACACAGCCAAATATAAATCAGGCATTGCGACCCGCCAAAATATATCTTATGTCGACTAAAGAAACCTACTGTACTGACTTTGGTGACCAAGACAGGGCGGAGCCTAATTAATAACATAGCATAGTTACCAACGGAAAATACAAAATGAGACAATCTGTCATTTCAAAAGAAAGTTGTAATTGATAGATAATTTTGGTACATTGGTTGGTTTGTGAATAACCAGAAATCATATCTTCCATGTCACTTTGACTCTGAGCACTTGTCCCGTGCACTCTCTGCCCAGAGAGATAACTGTTTTTATTTGATGGCCTTCATTGGCACCCCACATTATCTCTTCTCTCTGTGAATAACATGTTTGGGAATCTTTGCATTTCTCATAATAACCACTGTCCTAACCCAGTTACACTCTCACCATTTGAGAATCTCCCATCCTTCAGATGGCGCTATTATTCACTTTTGTAAACCTCTGACCCCAGATCCTGGTGTCAAAGGGCTGTCTTATATAACTATTCCACTGATGATGAACTTACTGATACTGAACTGTTCTGGACTACATTCTCTCTCCCCATAATATAACGGAATTATCATGGAAAATCTTATACTCCTGGTCTGGACTCCTGGTCTGGACTCCTTTCTTGCGTGTGTCAATGCTTCCTTGGGTTTTTCTTAACGAGGTGATCTTACTCTGGTACTTTTCATATTCTCTCATTTAAGTTATTGAGTATTTTTCTCTAAAAGTATTCCCATCCTTAAAAGGTTTATTATTATAGCATCTATAATATCATTCTATAAAACTAAGGTTAACATTATACAATAAAGTAGTATAATGTCTATTCAATGGTTATCTTGATTTATGGCCCTTGAACGCCTATATGGTCTGAGTATATACTCTAATTACTTGTAAGAGGTATTTTTCATAGTCTGGCATCTGTCCTTCCTTCCTTTTTTATAAAGCTGTCGAAGTTAGACAGTCCTAATAATAATATACATAATTATGAAAATGATTTAACAGTAGTGGCCAAGCGAGTGACTCTTACTAACTTGTGTATGCCTGCAATTGACCAGACACAAAAAAATGTTCTTACCACCACGTTTGCGTCTATACAATTTGAGCCAAGTTGGGCCAAAGTATGTATTTCAGACCATTTGTAGCATTTTTATCTACAAAAGCCAAATTGAATTGATATGAATGGCCAGTGTCTGTGAACCGTCCCCTCTCCTCTCTCATTCCACTCCAGACCATTACGCTTTGAGATTGACCTTTGACATTTCTTTCAGTGCAAAGTGGTTGTTTCTTATCATCCCTCAGTATGTACGGTACAGACCTCCCCTTGGCTGGGCTGCAACAAAGCCGGAGCTGATTGCTAATGCCTTACAGTCTCACTGCAGGGCCCCGTGAAGTAACACCAAAGCAGAGAGCGGGGGAGCAGGGGAACACCACCAGTTCACACAGTTCTCTCATTCATCATGGATGCTCTGCAGCTCCATTCAGCCATGCTGTATACATTCCATACGCAGAAACAACCAGCGGTGGAAAAGGTACTCAAATGTTTTACTTAAGTAGAAGTATACTTTAATATAGAAATACTCTGTTACGAGTCAAAATGTACAAATGTAAAAGTAAAAAAGTATTGGAATCAAAATGTACATTAAAGTACCAAACGTGAAGGTACTCACAATGTAGAATGTCTCATTTCAATTTCGTTTTAAAATATAATATTTTGAAAGTCGCAGATCTACAAGCTCACAATGCGACGCTCACTATTTTCAAAAGGTCCAAATGTATATACTGTAGGGCTGAAGTGGTTACTGTATATTTTGTAATATTAAAAAATATGCAAAGTAACTAGTAACTAAAGCTTTCAAATAAATGTAGTGGAGTAAAAGTACAATATTTGCTTCTGAGACTTCTGAAAGTACTGGAAATACTCAGGTGAAGTACAAATAACTCAGAATTGTACTTAAGTACAGTACTTGTAAATGTACTTAGTTACTTTCCACCACTGGAAACAACACTGTTTTCCAGGCTGAGAAACGACGAGTTTGTTTTTATTTTGACTGTCGATATGAAAAGACTTCAGAATGTAAATCGCTCATCCTTTTGCTTGCAGTGGACGAGACAGAGCTTGAGAACTCCCTGTGGCTGCGAAGCAACACAATTATGGCAACTCCTGAAATATGTTACTGGTGCATGTGGAATCTGCCTCATAGCATGTGATGATGCAATCTAGCTTTTATCTCAGTCTGAGATAATGCATCACCACAGCCAATAACCAGTCTAGTTGTAAGAAGATCGTTCAAAGGTACCTCTAGAGTGTGACAATATCAACATGCCTGGTGGTAGATTAAAATGTTTATGAGGCTCGCTCACCGTATTCCACTTCGTGGAGATGGGCCTGGTTCCATATGTAAATGGTTCGCTCTCTACTCCCCCGCCCTCTCCCTGGCAGTAAACTTGATTAAAGTTCTGTACCGGCCCTCTACTGAGGGATTGCCCCAGTTCAATGCAATTTTACATGGCAGCAGATGAACGATCTCACTCAGTGCCGGAGTTACAGAGCTCTGGCAAATTCATCACGGCGGGTGAATATAGACATCCGTACCAAAAAGAGAGAGCGACAAGGTTACAGTTGCCAGCGCATTCAATCACAGCGAGGGAATAGACCCCTGTCTCTATTTCTCTTCATCACTCAGATGCAAATAAAAGTCATCCATCAAGCTCGTGACAGCCCTCAACAGATAACTAACTGCTAGCATAATCATTGCCTCACAAGTCTCATGCTGACTGTGAGTATTTTTGCTTGCTCACTGCTGGTTAGCCAGCTGGCTACTTTTGGCTGGTTGCGTGTGCGTGTGTGTGAGTGCGAGTGTGAGCGTGCTTCTCAATACTCATTTGCATGCTCTTGTATCTCTGTATGCATGCATAATTGCATATTCCTGTTAACCAGACTTTTAATCGAGCATATTAATCAATATGTTCCAATCAAATGTTCCAATATGTTCCAATCAAAACAAAAGTAAATGCCTGTAGTTGGAGGAGCACTACTGCATAAAAAGAAACGCACAAAAAAAACTTTTACACACTGTTGTCTTAAAAAGTTAAAGGGATAGATGTCCAAGTTTTTCAGGGCTCTCCATCCCTGCAGGAAATCTCTGAGGGACCAATCAGTGGCTCAGACTAATCCTGATGCCTAATGTTGGCTCCCATATCTTGTCAGCAGGTTCCATCATAGTATTCAAAGGGCCCTGGTGTCTCCCTGTCATCCGCTCATTTCATAGCAGGTTCCATCATAGTATTCAAAGGGCCCTGGTGTCTCCCTGTCATCCGCTCAGGTTCCATCATAGTATTCAAAGGGCCCTGGTGTCTCCCTGTCATCCACTCATTTCATAAGGTTCCATCATAGTATTCAAAGGGCCCTGGTGTCTCCCTGTCATCCACTCATTTCATAAGCAGGTTCCATCATAGTATTCAAAGGGCCCTGGTGTCTCCCTGTCATCCACAGACAGGTTCCATCATAGTATTCAAAGGGCCCTGGTGTCTCCCTGTCATCCACTCATTTCATAAGCAGGTTCCATCATAGTATTCAAAGGGCCCTGGTGTCTCCCTGTCATCCGCTCATTTCATAAGCAGGTCCCTATCCAACTTTCAAAATACTAATTTTATCATGACGGTAGTGATGGACAAATGCACCATTTCATTTGTTTCATTTAAAAATTACCCTGCTTTTTCTGACACTATTGGATCTGTTCCATGATGTCTGCCAATCACACCTCTATAGACGAATCCACGGAGCGGTGCCCTGATCACAGCCATTACTTAAGGTGTAATCAGCACTGATTAGCTACACCTGGCCAACAGGGCACTGCATCCACGGATGCCCAGGGCACACCTCTGTGGATTTTTCTATACCTCCGAGTTCCTGCTGTGAGAGAGGCAGCTGTTCTAACTGGCTTATTATGGGTGGCGTGTGTCAGCTTGAATGTTTTATTTGTATTTTTGTCAGGTGAAAACCTGACGCATAACGGGCCCGTTTTTATTTATTGTTGTTTCCCAGGGTTCCCTGTAGGTCCTGGAACCGAGGTATGTGGAACAGTCTGCTGTGAAAGTTACTGATTGTCTGGGCATTTATTACTGCAGTGAGAACATTTTGGGCAGCTATAGCTCGCTACGGCACCATTCCATCCTGCCTGTAGAGCGCAGCCAGCAGCCCCAGCCAGCTTGTCCGCCGCCCCAGTCTCTGAAAACGGAGAATGACTAACTTATTTAGCTGAGATTTAACCCTGCTTTGAGACAAATAGTCTCAGATGGTGGTCTGGCCTGACATGGTTGTTTCGCAGTATTTGCAGCATTGGCTAGCTAGGGTGAACTATTAATTCTGACAATCAAAATGACAAAACTCAAATTTCCCCTTAAGCATAACCGGAAGGTAAGCATTACTGTAGAAGCAGTGCAGTGCTCCATTCATCTCTCCCCTTTTCTCATACCGTGTGTGGGTAAGGGTGTGTGTTTGTTAAAAAAAAAGAACAAACACAAAACTCACAGTTGCTAATTTAGTCTGTAAAAATTGCGATTGATATTTTTTTGAAAAAATAGCTCTATAGTCTCAGTTTTCAAAATTGTATTTTATTTTGACAAGGCAGCTGTCTGTGGTACAGATTTTCTTAATGTGTCTTTGGTGAATGAAGAAACAGATGTGCATGTTTAAACAAGTGTGGCGAATCGGCTGACACTAGCGTTGACGCACTGAGAGACCCAAGCCTGAACCCTGCGAAATGAATGTAGACGGTAACTGAAACGTACAACCATGCAATTGAGATGTTTGTATCAGTTGGACTGCATTAAGGCTTGATGGTGCGCGAACCAGGAAATGCATTGCACTCCTCTGCAAGTCTATTATCCATTTTGGGTCTGGTCTGGAGTAGATGGAATGTAACAGCCAGTGCTACAAAATGAGATTTATCTCTTGGGAATAGGACAATCCGTCGTTTCTTTCCTACCCCTTGGCCAGGGCAGGTTGGGGGAAAGTATGGAGGGAGTGAATTAGCTTGCATTGGGTTCTCGGACATGTGTATAGAAAATAACTGAAAAGAGATGCACACCAGGGAAATTACTTTCTTCTAATTGTTAGTTGGACAATTTAATCCTGTCATAAAAAGAACCCTGGAGATATGACGAAGGAAGAGAACATTTTTATTGACTAAAGCCGTCTGATATCTGCGTAAATTAAATCGGAAACAGCTACTGGAGAGGTTATTGACCATTGTCTTACAGAGAGACTGAATTATAGCTACAGTATTCCTATGTCTGTCTCAGACATTAAATATTGACCTTTCGACACAGAACTGTAAGGCATCAGACCACCAGATCACCAGAACAAATAATCTTAGACGTTTAATAATAATTTGTCAACATTTCTGCCCTGTGATTATGCTGACTGATAATATTCTTTCACTGAAGATACTTTGAAACATATCCAAATGACATTGACATAATAATGGATTGTGTTGGATTCATGGACTTCTGAGTTGCTGGTCATTTTCAGCCAAGGGTGCACGTACCATCTGTGATAGATGTATGCCCCTGGCCCCCCACCCCTACTTTTTGCGCCAATGACGTATGACCATATTATTTTACTGTATGGTTTGGTCAACTTTGGTGTGTGTAATATGGAATGTGAGCTTACCATAATCACAGTAATTAAAAACCGAGAAAGCATCTACAGTATGTAATTTTAGGTGTTCGCGTTGGCTATTCAAAAAAGTGCTTTTGAAATAAAGCACTTTTTAACTGTAGATGATGGCCAATGTTGATAATTGAAAATAATAACAATATCGTATCGATATTGTGTGCCCAATATTGTGTATCATATCGTGAAAGTTGTGTATTGTGACACACTGTGAAATGGAGCTGCAGGGCAGCACCAAAACACGCATGGGTGGAGTGGTCATCAGAGGACAGTGGTCGTGAATAGACTCCACTAGGGCAGAGAGGAAGTGACGGATGGCTAGCCATTGCATGGGCCGGGGGGGGGGGGGGTACTCAAGCCCAGGGCAGCATTCTGAACAGATGGTTTGTCTGTATGAGCTGAATATATCCAGAATGCATGGACCAAATAATTATGAGCAACTTCATTTGATATCACCACAGAGATACCAAAAACAATGGACATGTTCTTTTTGATTAAGATTTTATGGACAAACGTGTAATATTCGATTCCAAATCATTCCCGCAATCATCCTCGTAATTCCCTCCATCCCTCGCCCCACACGAACACACTATATTTCAAGAACAGCATGAGTTGATGCCAGTTGTGCCAATGTGTGTATCTTTGAGGAAAAAAACACAAGAAAACACCCTTTTCTTTCCCCCCCATCTCCCTCTAACAATGCATTGATTATTTATGGGATGAATATTATAAACACTGATGCATTCCAATAAACCTGGCATGTACAGTGGGTGGTGTTGGTGAGAGGCATCTCTGGATATTTGCCTCCTACACTGTTGTTTGTGTCTGTGTTTACTGTTAAGTGTGCACTCTTGAGGGTACCTAAAAGAGAGGAGTTTTTTGTTGTTCTGCCTACATCAGCAGTCACTCCTTCTGGCTAATTAAAATCATCCTCAGCCTCACCTTAAACCCTCACTACCCAGGTAGCTGAGTAGAATTTCTCCCACAGTAACAATCCACCTTAGGGGCAAGTTTTACATACAGGTAGATAAATAGATAGGTAAATAAACAGATGGGTCACCCAAATCTCTAGGGTTCATACTTTACTCCAGAGAGCATGAAGGTGCATAGCAAATTCCATACATGCAGTAGTTTTCAAGACAATGTTTGGGAACAAACTAAATGGTGGACAGTCACAGAGGGATGACAGATAGAGGGATAGAGGGACCCAGCCATCCATAGAGCTCTCACCCCTAGTGGGGCAAACGAGTTGAAGGACCACTTCACCACTTTTCAACCTATCTTCATATCCTCCTCACTAAAATAGTAAAATCACTGTTCATGATGAAATACCACCATTTTGTGCCTACTCGCTCTGTGTCTCTTAGGAGGGCTGTGTGCAGTTCAGAAACCCGTCCACCAGTGACATCGTTAAGCAGATTTTATTTAAACAAAATTAAAAGATATATATATATATATATTTAGATTTGTATTATCGTGAGAACGATGGCTTCCATTTTCGCGTTGCAACTTTTCAGGAATAAAAAGCCTGCAGTTTAGCTCGGATTCCCCATTGACAATGTCACTGGTGGACGGGTTTCTGAACTGCCCACAGCAATCCTATGAGACACAGAGTAGATTTTTTATTTTTGCTATTTTATCATGGTCATTAGTGAGGACCAATTACCGGTATATGAAGATATGTTGAAAAGTGGTGAAGTGGTCCTTTGATTAAGAACCATGGCGGCAATTTCACTATTAATGGCAACCCAACCCGCAACTATTATGTGAAATTGTGAATATAGTCAATTATGTTGACTTCAACTGTGTTTAGAAAGTTTCATTTGTATGCATGCCGAGACACATCAACGCCTAGTGATGCTCATCATGTTGTGAATATTGAACCCTACATGTGCAGTTCATGGTAAACCCAGTGATTGGCCTAGCGATAGTCCTTGATATGGAAATCAAAGGGCTCATTTCCCCTGCTTCTAATACTTGAGGTGACTCAATTAGCATCTCATGCAAAGATACTGAATCCATTTAATCCTGCTAAAGTTTACTCTCAACAGGAACATATTTTTTTGTCTTCATAGGCCATATACCATCTTATTGTAGCTATTACACACAGCCAATTATACTACAAAAATACAGTTACCCCTACTCGAGATCTAATATTTATTCTTCATGGCAAAGTGACAACAATGGAGCTGCATAACCGCATACCATGACATGGCTTCTCTGCGTCATATCCCCTGCTAATCTCTAATGACATGGCTTCTCTGCGTCATATCCACCGCTAATCTCTAATGACATGGCTTCTCTGCATCATATCCCCTGCTAATCTCTAATGACATGGCTTCTCTGCATCATATCCACCGCTAATCTCTAATGACATGGCTTCTCTGCATCATATCCACCGCTAATCTCTAATGACATGGCTTCTCTGCGTCATATCCCCTGCTAATCTCTAATGACATGGCTTCTCTGCATCATATCCCCTGCTAATCTCTAATGACATGGCTTCTCTGCATCATATCCACCGCTAATCTCTAATGACATGGCTTCTCTGCATCATATCCACCGCTAATCTCTAATGACATGGCTTCTCTGCATCATATCCCCTGCTAATCTCTAATGACATGGCTTCTCTGCGTCATATCCCCTGCTAATCTCTAATGACATGGCTTCTCTGCATCATATCCCCTGCTAATCTCTAATGACATGGCTTCTCTGCATCATATCCACCGCTAATCTCTAATGACATGGTTTCTCTGCGTCATATCCACCGCTAATCTCTAATGACATGGCTTCTCTGCATCATATCCACCGCTAATCTCTAATGACATGGCTTCTCTGCGTCATATCCACCGCTAATCTCTAATGACATGGCTTCTCTGCGTCATATCCACCGCTAATCTCTAATGACATGGCTTCTCTGCATCATATCCACCGCTAATCTCTAATGACATGGCTTCTCTGCATCATATCCACCGCTAATCTCTAATGACATGGCTTCTCTGCGTCATATCCACCGCTAATCTCTAATGACATGGCTTCTCTGCATCATATCCACCGCTAATCTCTAATGACATGGCTTCTCTGCATCATATCCCCTGCTAATCTCTAATGACATGGCTTCTCTGTGTCATATCCACCGCTAATCTCTAATGACATGGCTTCTCTGCATCATATCCCCTGCTAATCTCTAATGACATGGCTTCTCTGCGTCATATCCCCTGCTAATCTCTAATGACATGGCTTCTCTGCATCATATCCCCTGCTAATCTCTAATGACATGGCTTCTCTGCATCATATCCACCGCTAATCTCTAATGACATGGTTTCTCTGCGTCATATCCACCGCTAATCTCTAATGACATGGCTTCTCTGCGTCATATCCCCTGCTAATCTCTAATGACATGGCTTCTCTGCATCATATCCCCTGCTAATCTCTAATGACATGGCTTCTCTGCATCATATCCCCTGCTAATCTCTAATGACATGGCTTCTCTGCATCATAGCCACCGCTAATCTCTAATGACATGGCTTCTCTGCATCATATCCCCTGCTAATCTCTAATGACATGGCTTCTCTGCATCATATCCCCTGCTAATCTCTAATGACATGGCTTCTCTGCATCATATCCCCTGCTAATCTCTAATGACATGGCTTCTCTGCATCATATCCACCGCTAATCTCTAATGACATGGCTTCTCTGCATCATATCCCCTGCTAATCTCTAATGACATAGCTTCTCTGCGTCATATCCCCTGCTAATCTCTAATGACATAGCTTCTCTGCATCATATCCACCGCTAATCTCTAATGACATGGCTTCTCTGCATCATATCCACCGCTAATCTCTAATGACATGGCTTCTCTGCATCATATCCACCGCTAATCTCTAATGACATGGCTTCTCTGTGTCATATCCACCGCTAATCTCTAATGACATGGCTTCTCTGCGTCATATCCACCGCTAATCTCTAATGACATCACTTCTCTGCATCATATCCACCGCTAATCTCTAATGACATGGCTTCTCTGCGTCATATCCACCGCTAATCTCTAATGACATGGCTTCTCTGCATCATATCCCCTGCTAATCTCTAATGACATGGCTTCTCTGCGTCATATCCCCTGCTAATCTCTAATGACATGGTTTCTCTGCGTCATATCCCCTGCTAATCTCTAATGACATGGTTTCTCTGCATCATATCCCCTGCTAATCTCTAATGACATGGCTTCTCTGCGTCATATCCCCTGCTAATCTCTAATGACATGGCATCTCTGCATCATATCCACCGCTAATCTCTAATGACATGGTTTCTCTGCATCATATCCCCTGCTAATCTCTAATGACATGGCTTCTCTGCGTCATATCCCCTGCTAATCTCTAATGACATGGCTTCTCTGCATCATATCCACCGCTAATCTCTAATGACATGGCTTCTCTGCATCATATCCACCGCTAATCTCTGTCACTTGGACTATAGAGGAAAGTGTAGCTCTATGGTTTGGTTTGGTGTTCAGAGCTCAAGAGAGATTTCTCCAGCCAACGTAGCCCTAGGCCTGTTTTCAGGGGGCTTTGGGCCCTGCTTTGAAGCAAGCTGTGAGGGCCCAGCCGCTTGGCATAGAGAGAGAGATAGAGAGACAGAAGGGGAGGAGGGCTTTGGGGCACATGGGAGACAGAATTTTTGAATGTGAATCTCCATGTTAACATGTAGAAAATAAATCCCCAAATGTTTATTATTCTGATGCCTGCTACTTTATGCAGCGCTACAGTATGGCATATGTCCCTGTCAAAGACTTGTCACACTCCCGTCCACAGGGTGCTATTCATCGCCTGCAGGACAATCCCCACGTCAGTAAACACAGCATAAGGGCGGCTCTCAATGCCACCGCATTTGTCTGCCTGATAGATAGTTGTTGTCCTCTGAGGATAGGGTGGTGCACCGCTAAAGGAATACCTGTCAACAGCATGCCCTATCTTTCTCTCTCTCTCTCTTTCTCCATTCAACAAATTATGAAATAGTCCTCCATTTTTGAGAATTGCATAAGCACTAACCCCATGTCTGACCCCTCATTCCCTCACCGCTCTGCCACTCAAGGCCAATACCTTACAGGCTGCATTCACTCCTTTCAATGTTTCTGCCCTCTGAGTCATGCTTGTACATGTACTGTTTTTTTTTAATTTTTTAGAAAACACAAGCACTGTGCTGAAAGCATGACACTGAGCTCTTGGCACGTACAAGCTACCGTACAGTACCGTACATTAATACTGCTTTGACAAAGACAACCGTTTCCATGGCAACTGCCTTATTAGCCGTGGCCTGTTGCTGTGTATCCAGTAGTGTCAGATGTAGTCTATTATCCTGGTGTCAAACGTGTGATGGGAGTACGACTCCTCGCTGCAAGAATACATGCATACTACACGCACGCACAGTCGCACGCATGCCATAATGCATATACAATATTGTGGGAGCTCTTTCAAAATAGTAAATTGTGGGGTGGTATTGTTTTGTGTGGCAGTGGGAAAGGTCCTAGGCCGATTCTCTGTGTCACATTTCACGTACTGTATGTGCAAATATACAAAAAATAAATAACACCCCAAGGAATTGTATGTTCTAGGAATACCCTTTTCATATTGAGGTCCATTATTTATTTGGCATTTGAGCCATGGACCACCATTTGATGAGATTTAACCTATCAGACCCAAATCTAAAGAATATTTTGTTGTCATTGGACAGGATTTTGTCCAGAATTCTGTATTGATGTGGTACCATAGGAGAGATAACAGGCAAATGTTGATCAAAATAACACTTATTCTACTCTACTTGTGTAAACTTCTTGTATATTTTGTAATGCATATGTTTAACAATAATTTAACTCTTGAGTGTGAAATGAAAGCAATTATTTTACAACTAATTCGATTGTTAACTAAGAGTTAACAATCTAATAAGTGTTTCCAACTCTCCATAATTTAGCTGGGGACCACCTGGAACCCCTTCAAGGACCACTGAACCCATCTAATAATACAATAAAAGGTATGAAACTGCAGTTCAGAGCTTGAGTAGATAGCTCCTGCGGTACCAAGTGAAGGGTGTCTTTGGTAATGTCTGCCAGCTCTCCACCGGTATCTCCATCCCAGCAGCACATACTGCTGGGATAATTAGACAAGGTCTCAATGTTTTGACACTTCTAGACACATCGCTTCAATCACAAGCTTGTGCTTTGCTCAGTTCACATTACGGGGAAGACTCTGGCGAACGTTTGTCATCTCACATGCGAGTGCCAGGATAATATGCGTGGAAATCTATTTGAAGCGGACTGTTGACAAATAAAGACATTGCCTGTGCATCCGACGCTAACCCACCCACCCACCACACACAGTTTGAATTATTCATTTCTTGCATTATTCAACAAAGCTTTATTTATTTTCCACAGGTTTTTAATCTTTGCCAGCATTGACTTTGTTTCAATATTAATGAATTTTGCCCTTTAACAAAGACATCATCCCTGGCACAGGGATTGGATACAATGCACAAACAACGTATGATCATCAAGTGTTCACTGTAGTAGTTTACATGCGGGGGGCTGGCATGCGGGGGCACGCGCGCACGCACACACGCACACAAACACACAAGTAGAGTTAGTAGATCTACTAACTCACAAGACTCACAACACACATCATGTTGTAAGTTTGTAGATTGGATTTATTTTAATGAGGCTTAACGCAGTACTATGACTTTCCTTTGACATTTCTTCCATTGAGCTAATGGAGCCTGCTTGCTCAGGGGATAAATAAAATAAATTTGTGTCAAATCCTGTGTCTAGATGAGACATGATCGTAATGTCTCACTCAATAGAAGAGCAGGGAGGCAAAATACAACCACCTCAATTGTATAAGTTATATTGTATTAACATACTCTACCATACAGATTGGACAAAATTACATTTTATACATTAAAAAAGTTACATGAATTTGGAAGGTCGTAGAACTCTTGACGGTGACCCGGGGGAGGAGGTACTGTAGGAATGGTGTAAAAAGCAATTCCGCTATGAACTGCAAGAGTTATTGTTTTTGGTCTGGCTATGCCAAAATGTCTTTACTCTTCTGATCTCTTCATTCATTTTGACCTTGATGTTTGACCTCAGTCTCCACTGCATGACTACTCTTACATCTTTCTGCAATGCACGCACACACACACACACACACACACACACACACACACACACACACACACACACACACACACACACACACACACACACACACACAGAGACAATAGAGTTAAGAAGTATGGGTTTACAGGGGTGCATTTCTTTGGTCCTAAGTACTAACAGTCCGGCACACAATAGTCCGACACCCTACCCCAAACCCTAACCTAATCCTAACCGCACACGGAAGCCATGGGTGAGTCTTAACCGGCCACGCATGTGTCTTAACCGGCCACGCATGTGTCTTAACCGGCAACGCATGTGTCTTAACCGGCAACGCATGTGTCTTAACCGGCAACGCATGTGTCGTAACCGGCCACGCATGTCCGGAGCCACGGCTGAGTCTTAACCAGACTAGTGTTAGTATGTCGGACCAACGTGGCTCGCAACTGTGGCTCGGGAGGTAGAGCAGGTCGTCCAATGATCCATGGGTCGGCGGTTCGAATCCCGGCTCCTCCTGTCTACATGTCGAAGTGTCCTTGGGCAAGACACTGAACCCCAAATTGCTCCCGGTGTACTGGTTGGTACCTTGCATGGCTTCCGCTGCAATCGGTGTATGAATGTGTGTGTGAATGGGTGAATGTAATGCACAAGCTATAGTGTAAAGCGCCTTGGATAAAGGTGCTATATAAATGCATCATTTAACGTATGCGCCCCATGTTACAGTAGGTGATATTGCAGAAGATTAACAATGCCATAGCAAAAGTTTATGTTGATATTATCTGCAATGTAAAACATTCTGTGAAAAGAGGCCACATTGTGCATTATATAAATAAACAACCCTTCCCTAAATAACATGGTGTTCGGGCAGTCTAAAGTCTGAGATCTCAGATAAATAGTAATATGTTGGGTTCTCAACTTCCCATGCCAGTTTTCAGCTGTTTCAGCGGTTATTTCTCAAACACTATTTGGAAATACATAGTGCATCTAACTGTTTTTTTTGTCCTTTTTGTCATTACAGGTTGGATTGCCGTGTCTAGACAAACCAGGCAGAAAGTGTCAGGTAAGAATTCAAGCAAAGTAAATAGTGCTGAAGGCATGGGAGAGAGTATGTTTTGCACTCCATCCGTCCGTCCGTGTGTCCATCCGTCCGTCTGTGAACAGCTAATCTCCGGCACCGTTAACCCGGTCGATGTCAAATTTTGCACACACACTCCCTGGATGCCAACGATGAACCTCTGCCCCAGAATTTCCAGAACGGCCTGTTATAGCACCACCAGGAGACCGCTTTGTGCAAAACAAGTTTTTGGACAGTACACCTACAGATTTTGTCCAAACCTCATGCAAATTGGTACACAGTCTAGAGCCATTCAACAAAACGGGTCTTTCAGATTTCTCAGAATCTGTCCTGATTGGCTAGGATTGGCTTCCAAAGTTCGAAGGAGTGCTTGTTTTAAAAAAAAAATGCTGCAAATCATCAACACATCGTGTGATTTCCGTGAAAATGTGCATGCACTAGGCCGAGGCCGAGGAAGAAATGCCACATGTTTCAACTCAACTCAGCCTCATGGTGGCGCTATAACTCGCCGAAAAGTGTTTTTACCTCTTAACTGCACGGATCTGTGGATAACTTTGTATGCCAACTCCCTAGAGGCCAAGGAAAACCCTTTGCCTGTAATTTCACATCTGTTCTTTATAGCGCGACCAGGAGTGTAAAACACATTTTCTAATATTACTCCTTCAGATTTTATCCAATCTGTACACATGCTCTCCATAGTCATGTGATCAAGACGCGTTTGTTTGATTTCTCATAATCCACCTTCATTGCCTACGATTGGCTTCTAAAGTTTTCAGGAATAGGCCGCTTTGTACCCGTTTTGTACAAATTGTCCCAACTACTCAACGCAGAGTCCGATTGCGGTGAAACTGTGCATGCATATTCCCACTAGGCTGAGGAAGACATGCCACTTGCCAGTTTTCAAATCAGCCTCATGGTGGCGCTACAACAGGCCACACACACACACAAAACATGATTATATTTGTCCTAAACATTTTGCCAAACATCACACACACTCCTATCCTCCCAGTGGAGACCTGTGCCCAGAAGGGCACTTTTTCTAGTTTCAAATGGTTTCCCCACTTTCCTGTGTATCAAAACATTTTTGCACTCCTCATCCTGTGTACCACAAACCCCACCTCTTTTGTAAATGAATCACTCAAACAAAACATGCTCAATCATCCTTGTTTACTTCCCTGAAGCTTTATGTGACCCAGTGCAACAAATAGAATGTCATCCCATTCCACTCTCGCTCTTCAAGCGCTTAGCTATGATTAATTAAACATCAGAACTGAAATGGGCAGGTAAATATGAAAATAATGTACAACAACAACTATCTGCTGGTAGAGGTCCTTCGATGCCTGTGTCTACTGAGATGGATAGAAGTGGGACAGAGAGCCAGGAGAGCATCATTTAATCATTTATAAATCATGGCCCCAGGATATTGGCTTTTTAAGGCAACTTTGAGCATTTCATGTTACTTGTAAATGTTATGTTGTATTTTCTTATACACACCCTCGAGCGTGCACAGTCTGCACACACACACACACACACACACACATACACGCGCACGCAGTGTTGACAGTGACACTGTCAAGAAACATACAGGTGGTAGTTGTAGGTTGCAGCAATTGCGTTTCCAGCTTTGGCCATTTAGGATTTAGCTGGCTCGGAGGCTGGAGCAGTGACGTGTGCAGGTTCTTCCCAATCAGAAACTGCGCTGCCCTTCTCACCAGGGTATTGGCTTTTTAAGGCTACTTTTGACCATTTCATGTTAAATGTTATGTTGTATTTTGTTGATGAGAATACATTCTCATCAGTACAGTGCCTTTCAGTGTATTTTTTTTCTTCCATATAGACTCTTGACATTCTGTTCAGCCTCACCATTCACTTGTGGGTTACGAGGACTGCTTGTGACGTGTGTGAATCTGTACTCTTTTGCATTAATGATCTCTGATGAGAACTGGGGCTCCTTGTTGCTGACCACGGTCTCTGCGTACCCGTGATGACTAAAAACGTCACAGCTCGAAACGATAGCCTCCACTGATCTGCTAATTCAATGTACAAATAATATTTCTCCCTCACTCCACCCCCCTTTCAAACAAGTTCTTCCCCACTGTGGTCTGGATCAGTGGCTCTCTGTACTGGATTCTGTATTTTTGGACAGATTTCACACCTATCTACTGTCTGTCTGATGTGGGCAGTGATACCAGGCCACCATACTGGAGATCCCTTGATGACCTTTGTGGAGTTTAGTTATTATCTCCCTCTAAGCGCCTCTGGTATCACAAGTCTCTCCCCTTTCATGAGAAGGTCACCTGCAAGATACAGGTTTGCTCTGACCTGCCAGTAGGGGGGGGGGGGATCTTTAGTTTTTCTAGCCATTTTCTTAGACAGTTCACAGTAGTGTGACACAGTTTTGCATGTCATCTGTTTGTTGTGCCCGTTTGATTTCTTTCAATCGTGTGTCTGTAGCAGGGAGTGAGAACACAACAGCATTCTCTTTTTTTATACTAGAGCGGTGCCTGTTGGGCACCTGCCTACTTGGAATGATGCAAGTTGGAAATGCATGCCCCACCCAGTTATTATGTCTCTTTTATGCCCATACTGTATATGGAGTTCATTGTCAGACATGCCCAAATACGGAGTCTATGCAGATGTCAGAACATCATTGTGATGTCAGAACAGGTGTGGAACGCGTGTGTCGAATTTGAAGTCGGTGGGGCGAACGGTTCTCGAGTTACGTGGATTACAGAGACTTTTATTGATAGATAGAATTTCTTTGGGGGGCTTTTCTGCCTTTATTGATAGGACACAGTGGAGAGAGACAGGAAACAGGAAGAGAGAGAATTGGGAATGACGTAGCAAAGGTCGTCCGGATCTGGATTCGAACCTGCAACATGCTGTCAAGCATGCGTCAATGTGGTATGCGCCTGAACAGCACAACTCCATTCTCAAACACCTGGACCTCTTTTTCTAGTTGTAAGCCACCAGGTCACATCTCGTCTTGCAGTGGAGCTCTATTGTGTGTCTGCAATGCAGTGATGAGTTTTTTTTCCCTGGTACATGGACATTGTCATAATCATATTGCAGCAGTCTCAGACTAAATCTCAGCACCCATCCCATATGCTGATGCATCTGCTGCTACTTTTGTCTCTGCTGTATTGGAAATTGGAATATTTAGCGAGCACCTTTGGTGTCCTTTCAGCTTTTGAAAAGCAGTCTGTTCAGGTTCCCCCCAGATCCACTCATTGCTGTGGCGAGAATTTGGCCAGATAATTTGCCATGCCTGTTAGGCGGTGTACATCCTCCACACATTTTGGCTCTGGCATCGCTTTAGTTTTGTTTGGGTCAGGCTCGATGCCTCTTGCAGAAACCTTGTGCCCAACAAAGATCATGTGCTCCTTAGCAAATAACTCGCACTTTTCATCCTGGATCTTCTTGAGCAGACAGTGTAGTCTTTGGTCATGCATCTTCCTGTCTGTTCCGTCCATATGAGACAAACGTTTGTATGTTTATGTGTGAGGGTTTGTGTGTTTTTGGTGGGAGACAGGAGATGAACACAGAGGTGTGGAGAAATGGCATGTTGTTTCTAGGGGCGTGTTATATTGTCATATTAATCAAATCTGGAGGTATACTAAATGAGAGCTTTATTGTGCAGGATGACATATTGGCATAATTAATAGGTCCTGGAATGCGAAATGAGTGTAATCTAATTAATGGTATAGTAGTATTGATGGAGATTCTTTTAGATGTTTTTGTATAGAAGAATATTACTGATGCCTGATCATCTGTAAGCCTGTGTGGCAGGGGTGTGCCATTACATTTTTATTTTATTTTTCAAAATAAACAGACACAATAATTATTATTACTAGAAAATACTGTTCCTGGAGAAACAGTGTGGGCTAGCTCTCTACACAATCATGTATTGACCCTCGTGGCGTTACAGCCCAGAGGGAAAACGGCCCGGGAATAATTACGATAACAATAGTGGACTCGCTACTCAAGCTCACAATAACATGTAAAGTATAATATAAAATGAAACCTATGACATAAAGCAAGGCATTTGTGGCTACATGCATACATGACATACCTTCTTTCCAGCCACAGTGCCTACACAACAGCTGTAAAGAAAGAGCAGCTTACAATTCAGGATGGGCATTGGGCAGCTCAAACGTTGGTTGATACACATATCATTTCTCTCAGTTGAGTGAAGCAATAATTTACACTCCAGAAAGGATTGCCGTGGATCTTGGGTAGCTTTGAGAAATCCTGATGGAAGCTTATTGTTTGTCCCTTCCAGGGAACACCTCTGATTTCCCTAGTGAGGTAAGGTTTCTCATGCTCTTTTAGCTGGAATTCCAGGAAACCTCATCAGGGGAGCCCTGGTCTTTGCTGGAGCCAGTGACCTGTGAGCACACTCCAAAACCAGGTCTCCTGGGAAGTATGAAGGATCTTTGGGAGTGTTTCGATATGGCGTTCTTGACATTAGGCTGCTCCAGGAAACCACAAATGCGTAAATCCACCCGTCTATCCCTGTCCTTGTATTCAAACAGTTTGGCTTTCAGCGTCTCAATCCCCGTCCGAGGCTGGAGCCATTGGGCAGTCATGGTGCTGTTATTGGGTACCGAAGAACAGGTTCCTTCTGTGTTTCTTTTTGAGTGGTGCAACCACTCCAAGCAGCAATGTCCCTATGTCCCAACCTATGTCCCTATGTCCAAACCTGTCATTATGTTTAGAGTACCAGTAGGGGCAAAAGTGGTGCTGTTGTGCTAGAAACGGAGAGAGAGAGAGAGATAGTGTTGCACTGTTGCCTGCTAATTACAGAGAGAGAGGGAGAGGTGTCTGCTAAATGCTAATTCCCCCACACAGTAACACTGTCATTTCTGGACTGTTTCGGGCATGGGGCGGCTCGCCCCGTCCGGGCCCCTTCTGTGTTTATGACAGTTCCTTCTGAATGTCCACAACATAACATAGCTCGGATAGCTTTTGAAGAAGTCAATTAATTTGTTAATTCCGCCCACACACATTTCTGTGTGGTCACTGCTTTTTGTATCTTACTGACTCACCTGCCAGTGAGGAGCCCCCACCGGGAGGACGTAGGGCCTTTGTCCTACTCCTCCCACCCAAATGTCCCTGTCGACAGGTGCCACCCCAGCCTGTAGTACATGCTAGGGCATTAACATAACAATGGATTAGTCGACTAGTCGACTATTTTTTTTTCTACAGCAGACATGCAGCTGTGAGCTCTGTTGTTTTGTTGGTAGTTCGCCAACTTCAGTACTAATCCAGTCCTGGCTGATTGTTTTCATATCATTATACAAGCCTACTGTACGTGGGTTTTGCCGTCATCCTCACTCGTGTAGTATCATAGTTATAATAGTCGCGATGGAGTTAAGTAGTTGATCATCTGATTCGTAGCCTGGCAGCCTGCTAGCTAGCAAACCTAGTACGTAATCATAACCTCCTCCTAGCTTGTAGCTCCTTCTAAAAACCAAAGGAACTGTGGTTGTAAGTTACAACCACAGTTTTTCATACAACCCTAAATGTTCTCAACAACAAGTTACAACTTGTAACTTGTTGTTGAACATTTAGGTTTGTATGAAAAACATCGCATCGTTCAGTCCTCCTCCTCCCCGCTCCAACTGAACAAACATTGTGAACAACGAAACATGCTATGCTGCTCCGTAGAAAGGTCTTGCGCATCAAAAAATAGCAGATCTACAAGCTCACAACGCGTCCATCCGTGAGTCATTGTGGACTTGCAACTTTGATTTGAAACAGCTGAGCTAATTTCGGCCAATCAGAGCGGCATTCAGCGTAATCTAGTAAGAGAGTGGCGACACTAGCGTTGACTCCCACTGTAACAATGGAATGCGGAAGTGCTCATTCTATCTCAATGGGATAGTTCCAATGTTTGGAACTATAGCCCATAGCTAACCGCTTTGCGGTGAGATCAAAGTGTGTCGCCACTCTCTTACTATTCCACTCTGCCTGCATTCACCGGCTCTGTTTTGCAGTTAATCCTTCACTCGCTGGCTGTTTCAGAACACAGTGTTTTAATGCTTGATTGGATGGAAAAATATCATATTTTACCGCTGACTAATCTACTATAAATCGATTTTGATGGTAGTCGAGTCGACTATCAAAAATCACGTTTGGTTAATGCCCTAGTACATGCAATGACAAATATCACCCTCTCTGCCCGGCTTCTCTCCACCAGGGCCATTTATTGTGTTTGTATAGACACCAGACAAAGCCGGATGCACCACGGTGGATTTGAACCGACAACCTTACAGGGTCATTACCTCGCCCACCACCACAGATATTGCAGTTATATTACAGATTTTGTCCAAACATCACGCAAATCGGTACACATGATCTCTACAGTCATATTGTGTCTGTGCAACAATAACTCCATCAACATGAATCTTTTACAGATTCCACTCACCTCTGTAATGACTGAATTCCAAATATTGTTGGCCCACAATAACCTACCTGGCCTGGCAGAGACCTGTGCTCCAAAGAGTGCTTTTTTCTACTTTACATTGTTTCTTTTTCCAAAGATTATGTACTGTATTATGCTTCTAGGTAAGCATAGTGTTGAGCAAATAACCACATATAACCTTCTGTATTGTCTTGACCTATTGACTAGTGAGTAATGGAAGCGGGTTTACATGCAGTTCTCACAGTTTTATATTCACAGCATTAATCAGATCACTCATAATGTAGGCATACATATTAATTGGAGTAGCCAGAAATACTGAACTTACTGAACTTTGTCGAATGGAGTTATGAAAACAATCGTCAATACCTAAATGATCTCCTTAACAATATAACCTAAAACAGCACTTGAGCTGTTTGTTGTTTGTGGTTGGCTTACTGCACTTTAGTTGAATGGCCCTTATTATGCAACTGTCTGGATCAGTGCAAAAATAATAAACCAGCTTAGTTGTTAGATACATTTTTAACTGCTTACCTCTTGACACTGTTACTGGAATAAAACAACTGTAGTTTTCTCAACACAACTTTTATTGCCGGCACTCCGCCATCGCAATTTTGTCAACTGACACACCGTATCACAACATCTGGTTTAATCCCTTCCGGTCCCCCCTTCATAATAAAAGTATCCCCATCACCTCACAGTACAACACATGTAATTTACACTGGTCATAGAGAACAGGAAACATACAGTATTAACTTCACAAACTCAGTGTCTTTCAAAAATAAATGGCAACTAATTCCCAAAACAGCTTGTGACTGTAGAACATAAAATAATTGAATAATGAGTCTTGTGACTTGTGTTGTCTCACAGGTGTCGTCCAGTGGGAGCAGTTACTAATTATACTCTCGGCAGAATTAAGGGGGAGAGACCAGGCATTGTCCTTGCATTTAACTAGAATTTATTGAAGGACAAACATGCATGACAAATTATGACTTCAGTATGCTACATTCTGAAAGTATCTCTGACAAGAAGCATGTCTAACCAGAAACCTCTCAGTTGGCTACCTCATAAAAAGAAGAAGCAGCCCAGTCCGGAGGAAATATGGCAATTTATATACCGGTACATGGCCAAGTGCACGCAAATGCACTGAAATGCCTGTGGTGGGTGGGTGGGTGGGTGTGTGTGTGTGTGTGTGTGTGTGTGTGTGTCCATTAACAATACGTAACCAAGGACTTATCTAAGGATTGTCTCAAGATAATAGAATATATTACGGTGGTAGTCACATCCATTGATAAACTTAACATAGCATGGGAAGCACATGACCTGTATGACCTGTTATTTCTGCGTCTCGCACTATTGAACACTGAACGCTCACAACACGTCTTCAAAACAACCCTGAGCGTTCACATGGAATATATAAACCTACGTCTAAACAACAACTCATTACTATGCAATGTGAACTCCATGGCATAACATACTGTAACATTGTAATGTGGATGCAATACAGGTGTTTCTGCAGTATGTGTATTTTTGGGCCGCAGCACTTCCTCAGGGCTGCGGCCTGAAACGTTACCGACTTCATTTTGATCCAGCACCCAGCCTATAGGTATTGATGTGCGTGTCCTTTTTGACTGTTTGTTCAGTCTCCTCTACTACTTGAGACTATAAACCTGGCTGCCATGCACACGGAAGCAATCAGACTCTCATCCACCGTCAACCTGCAGGTGGGCAGGCTTTGATGCTGACTGCTTGTTAGAGGTGTCCACTCCTTTTGTTCCCGCACTCATCATCTCCAGACAGCTCCACTAACTTCCCACACTAAGGGCAGAGGTTATGTAATGGAGCATTGTGGGAAATAGGCCTCCTACAGACTGCTGTGGTTGAGCAAGGAAGTGCGATAGGTGTTAAATGTGGCACACCTCGCACGTCGACATCTGACTATCAATCAATTTAGGCCAGGCCATCAACCTATCCATTGATGCATTCAGTGATCCACCCATCAGTCTCGTTTGATCATCCAATCCATCCGTTCGCTTACTTTATCAAGATTAAAAATATAATACAAAGATGAGATTCATGGATGAACACAGATGAAAGAATTGTGCGCCACCACATGAACATAATTGTTATTACAGTATATGATTTTATAAGTGATATATGAATTTGCTCCCTTTCGCCAAGTCCTCCCCATTTTGCCGGGCCACTGGGTGACACAAATCCGACCCTCGTCTCCTTGACTGCCAGTTAATTCATATTACAGCCATCGTCTGCACAATTGGCTGTGTAATGACAGCGGCGGATAGCCACAAATCAGCCCTAATTGACCTGTATTAGCGTCTCTATCTATCAACCCTGGGACGGTGGGACCCTCAACACGTCTCCACCTCACCGCTTCCTCACCCCCATTCTCGCTCTCTCGCTGGAAGAGAGGCAGCGTGCTCTGGCTTCTCCTGTGGTCACAGACACACTACGGTAATGATTGGTGAAAAAGAGTGATTTCAAGGACTGGATTTGTTTAAACGGCATTATGCTACAGTATACGCTGAGGCAATGCAGGTATTGGCACCTGACTGAGGTGGATTAGGGAGTAGTTTTGTTTTGGAGATGGCGATGATTCGATTGGCTTAGCGAAGTACATATTGAAGATAAAAAGTGAGGGCAGAAAAGTGAAGACGCCAAATGTGAATTGGCCGGAATGACATTTTTGATGATTTGATTGGTTGAGCATGGAATGTGATGTATGATGATGTATGATGAAAAGAGCGCCCCTCACTTCGCACAGGTGTGATTATTTTGTATTAATATTGAGGTGACCAGTAAAGGTGATGTGACCTGATATATAGTATCAAATCATCCAGGACAACTTATCCATAGATGTCCTTTTGATTAGACCCAGCGGTCAGTGTTGCGGAACAGAAGAGCATCAGAGGGCGAGGGGAAGCATAGCGCTGATAACAGACAATCAGTGGGTGCCAGAGGTCAGCCTTTGTTGGAGTAATGGCGACGGGGATGCTATGCTTTGATATGAAGTGTTGTCTTGGTAATGAGGGCACATACAAACATGCCTTTGTGCTTTCTGCTTTTCTCTCTCTATCTCACACACACACACACACACACACACACACTGCACACACACACACGCACGCACACACACACACACACACACACACACACACACACATACATCCCCACCCCACGCACACAACAAAACAACATAAGCTTAGCTACATGTCACCATGTATTCAAAAATAAAACTAAAACTTCAAAGCAGCATGGTAACAGCCATGTGTATAGCCTACGGTACGGTATGGATTGCACACATGATCGCATTAATGATCCATGCAGCATTGTTGTGCAGAAGCAGTAATGATGTGGTAAAGAAGCGGCGATATTATTGTACAGAAGTGGCAATGTGCAGAAGCGTTAATGTGTTCTTTCTCATGGCGGCATGCTTCAGAGGCCATGCTGCTTGTCTTACAATCCTCTCGTGGCCTCAGTGTTGTAATGCAACATGTTCTTCCTCCTCATGAGCCGCTCCGTAGCCTTCTGTACTTTGGAGGCTACATTTATATTTCGTGGCTCAACCGTGTGTTATTCGACAAGTATGATATATTTGCAACAGACAATTGTGGCGTTTTTGCCAAGCGGCACAGCTGGGGTGCGACGACATTTTAAATTAAGCCTGACTGGGAATGTCTCCGCCGCGTCTTCCAGGGGATTGGCCTGCTGTTGTTGCACTAAAAGAGCTTACAGGTTGTAAGTCCAGGGATTTATGAAATATCATACCACCTCTTCCCCTCCACAGTGGGCAATCAGGCTGCTGTTGACAACAAAAGATAATGAGACACTAGCCTGTACCAAAAGTGTGAAATGCATTTTCCATTTTCAAATAGATGCTTCCGAGAAACCCAGAGAATGTAAATGCCCCTAAGGCTTTGAAATCCATGCCATCCAGATTCGGTATTGCAATGCTAAACCATAAATCCTTTGATAAGGAGGATTAATATTTAAAACAAATCAACAAATCACCCTATGCGAGAGTGGGAAGATTACTAATCATAGCCCTATCCCCAGATGACCTGATGCAGATGATTATGATGATGTTTATGTCAAATGAATGAGGGGGAGGAGGGCAGAGGGTGTTTATTCTGTCAGTGTAGGGTCAGCTGGACCTTTGACATGAACACAGAGAATCTGGAGACACGGAGAGCTGTGTGGGCGTAAGGGGCTGATCAAAATAGCATTGCAGATGATTCATTTACTGTAAAAGTGATTAACAAAAGCTCCAAATGGGACTCAGATACACAATAAAGCAAAAGTAGGAGTATAAGTTCTGTAGATACAGTACTCTGCAGAATGGACCACATCAGTGGACGTTTTACTTACAGTACTTCATACAAGTAATTCCTCCCTACACACTACTGTGTGTTGTCACTGCTGTTGTACCCTGCCAGTGCAGGAGCCCCCACCAGGAAGACGTTGAGCCTCCGTCCTACTCCTCCCACCCAACACTCCCTGTGACAGCCGGTAGGAGTATGTTCACAGTGTGTGACTATATACTATGTCACCCTCCCCGCCCAGCTTCCCTATACCTGAACAAGGGCCAATTGTGTTGGAATAGAAGCTCAACAAAGCAGGGTGCACCAACACCGTTGGGCTTCACTCACACATTCAAAACAGCCCAGGCACATACTGTATACCTTCCATTTTACAGTCAAACCAATGTCCATTTACACTGCAGTCGACTATGTTAAAACTTTCCTTTTCCATTTTCTAATTGTAATAATCCTTTGATATTATTCAGGTCTTTCCCCTTCTCTCCACTCGGATGATGTGGTTTCCGGATGGGGTATTTAAGTACATCCTCACTCTGGTCTGTCAGAATGGATGCCTGTTACTCCCTGATAACGGACATGCCAATTTCAAACGTCTGGTTCACGGCTTACACCCATTAAATCATTCGTAATACAATGTACATACATCCTCCTCTGATTTAAAAGCAGTGGTTGTAAAGGGCAGACCCTATAAAACAGGAAATATTCGTGTTTTTCTGTATGCCAGCTTTAATGGTTCTGTGCGTTCAGGCGTTTTGCTCTTGAGACCAAAAAAGTACACAGTGTGATCTTTGTCTCTTTTTATGCCCCAAGTCAAAATGTCTGTTTTATAAAGTCGGATGTCGTCGTGACCTGTAATTCACCTGGAGAACTGCACACATTAAAATCAGATCCTTTGTGTCGGCTAGGAAAGTATGATTTGGTAAGATTGTTGGTGTGATGCTTTTACATGTAAATATGCAAAGTAACGTGAACAGATTGATTGATGAGGTCCATTGACAGAGAGGGGATGCAGAGACCCTGGTTCCTCGCAGTCATAATAATATACCAGGACAAGCATTTACGGGGTGTGTGGTGAAACGCTGCTCTCACGAAACAAAAACGCTTAAGATTTATTGGTGTCATTTCCTTTCATAGAGTGTCTGTACACTAACTTCCTTTAGCTTCTCCAACAAGACGCCGCGACGCAACAAATTGTCTCATGGTCCAACGATACAACCTTCCTGCGAAAATAAAGATAGCTATTTCTGCAGAGAGGGTGGGGTTAATGCGACTGCGAGGTGGTAACATTAGTTATCTCGCAGCGTGCAGGCGTTCACTATGGAAGTTCTCGCAAACTTGTACCCGTAAAATGTCATCGGCGTTGCAGCAGCTGGGAATCAGAGATACAGTTAGAGGACGCACATCAACATTCCCTGATCCTTCCACTGTGATTTATCCACTGCGCTCTAATGGCAAGCTGGTATGCTCCATTCGTCCAGACAGCTCCCATCCCGTATTCTGTGTGTCTTGTGCATGTCAGTGTAACTCAGTGGCTAGTGGGGGGTGGTGGGGGTGGTGGCGGGGGGGCCTCGGAATGGAATGAAGACAGATTATTCAGGCATCAGTGGCCTCCGCCAGCCAGCAGAGAGGGTGGTACAGGAGGGAGAACAGCGCATTCAGCAATAACCTTGCTCCGTTCCGCACACAACACAGACCATAATGAAGGCTACGCGGAGGGGGACCGAAGAAGTGTGTGCGCAGTGCACCACGTGTCTGTACGCGGGTGGATTTGTGTGTGTCAGAGATGGAGCTGACAAATGAGCGAACAGAGAGAGACAAAAAGATAGAGCAAGAGACACAGAGAGACCATGTCCCTGGCCTTTTCACATGTCGTAAAGCATCCAGATGTTTCTCCTCCAGCATAAAAAAGAACCCACATCCTTCATCGTCTCTCGTGCCTCCGTTTCTCGCTCCAAGCCCAAGCACTCTCCATGCTCCCATGTGCTCCAAAATGTAGATAAATTAGGTCAAGGATATTCTGGACTCTTATTTGTTCTGCTATAATGACTTACAACACATCAGCATCATCACCCATGTAACCGAACAACTATGCACACATGCAGTGGATGCTATCCTCTACATGGCTCTCCCCCAGGGACCAGTAAGGAATAATTGCCTCTTGGGTTATCAGGGGTCTGAGATTAGTGGGAAGGCAAAAGGAAACCTTTTCTGGGCTTGACAGCTGAACACAGTAAAATCATTTAACTTTGAGTATTAAATGGGCCCATGAGAGGCCATTTTTAGAATGCAAATGCACACATTCATAAGGGGTTCAACCAAGTTTGGAAGTATACAAGCATGGATGCACACACTCAGACGTGTAACAAATTCACAGAAGGATTGTGTGGCTTGTTCAATGCAAATGAGAAACAAGTAAGCCTGTCTAATTCCTAAAGCCACCCGCAAAGGGTGAAATGCACCACCTAATTGCTGCCAAAAATGGAAGTTACCGGTATTAGTGTCTTCACAGAGATGATGGTAAAAGGTTGTTGTTAATTGTAGTCTGTAGTCCCTTCTCTGCCACCGGATACAGCCAGGACTTTTATTTTGGACCCCAAAGTTCACCCCAAAATGGTCCATAAGCAAAACTAGCTAAATTTAATTTGAAGCCAAGTCTTTTTGGAAGTCATCCGAAGCGTTAATATTGTAACCGTGACAGGTAGCGACAATTAGTAATGAGCCGCTATTATCCCGGTATTGATCAAACACCTCAATCTGGGAAAGGATTCTGAGAAAAAAGGTTCTTTTGTTGATGGATCATAGCCATGGCGAGCCTAGCAACGGGGACGTTGATAGACGGTGCAGTGGCTATCACCGATATCTTTCTGAATTAATTTTAAAAACACTCGTAAAAGTCGTCTTCGGCAGGGATGAATGGAATGAATGGCACTACTGTATGTTCAAAGTAGCCTTGAAGTTTATTTTTCTTTAAGTAGTCTATAAGATGAAATACTCACTTGAATGTAAGGGCAGTGTTGCTCTGTTCATTAACACTCTGCACGTATTCTGATGCTTTTCCTCTGTATATGTAGTGGTTAGTGGCTGTATATCCAACATTGAACAAATTATATGCAATAATTATATGCAATAAAGGTGCTGCTGGGCCAAAGTCACCAGAACTGCTACTCTGTGCCTGTCAGTATCGGCCCAATTCAAGCATCTGTAACAACAATGTTGTCCATGAATCTTCAGGCCACTGCCTAATTGAAAGAAATGTTTAACAGCCACTCTGCTCAACCAGTGGACTTTGGTATTATCAGACAAAATGGTGTCAAATTGCCGATGGCTTGGGTCCACTGGCTCCAATAAAAAAAATGACCGTTTTCATTACTATACTGGCTTTGGCTATTTCAGGCTTTTGATAGGCTTACATAATGCCTCTGTACCTCCTAAGTGACAGTCAAAGTCAAAGAAGCATGTAAACACAAATAAATAGTGATGTGCAAAGCCATCATTTAAAATTTTCCACATGGATAATTGTAATCGGATGCAAAACAAGGGAAAATTGCACTTATGTAGCTGCAAAACTTTATGGTTGTATTTTCGCTGGCATAATTTGCGCAGTATGTTTTGTGACTCAGACCGTAAGACAGGGCAAATAGTGAGCACAACTGATGCGTAATTCATGGTGCCAATGGCAATGGCACACAGAATGCGTTGCGCCCACTAATGGCACCATGCCATTAGTGGGCGCAATGCATTCTGTGTGAATTTGCCAGTCACTGCATATTGCACTTAAAGGTGCCGATGAAAATGCCAACGCTTACAGATGCAAAACAGGACACATATCCCCACATTAAAATGGTACGCACACAAATAGTCTGCTGAATGAGATTGATTGCTGTCATTTTAGCTATTTTAGATAAAAGAGCATAATGGTATTAGGAAGTAATGGGCCAAGTTGTTGTTTTTTCTTTGCAGGCCTAGGTACATGGCGGTTGGATGAGACAAACCAGCCCCAAGTGGCTATACTCAACTAATGCTTACTGGAGCCACATTTTTTCAGAGATTGTGTAATATTGGTGTGACAAAGATCACTATTAACACCGGCATTGCCGACACAACCAAACAGAGCAGCAGTAAAGCCTCCCCCCCGTGTCTGCTTATACTGCTGACTTTGCGACTGTGGCTCAGGATGTAGAGCAGGTCGGTTTGAATCCCGGCTCCTCCCGTCTACATGTCGAAGTGTCCTTGGGCAAGACACTGAACCCCAAATTACTCCCGATGTGCTGGTTGGAACCTTGCATGGCTTCTGCCGCAATCGGTGTATGAATGTGTGTGTGAATGGGTGAATGTAATGCACTTTGTAAAGCGCCTTGGATAAAGGCGCTAAATGCACCATTTACCATTGCGTGTCATGTATGTAACACGACAGTGTCAGCCTTTGACCGCACTTGTACATACATTTACAAATGTAACGCCCGGAATTCGAACTCTGTCTCCCGCATGAAAGTCCAACATCTTAACCACTAGACCAAAGGGATATCCCTATGGACTGGGGGAGATATTAGACTTTTGAGGCCATCAGGCAGAGGCTCTGAGCCACTCAAATAATAATAGCCTAATACTGAATTTAACATTGGAGTTATAGAAGCTCCAGCTCTATCTCTTGTTCCTCACTCTCTCTTCCTAGCTGAAACACAACACATGCACACAATGAGATGACAGTGTCTGTACACTGCATTTACCAGATGACAATGTCACTATATAGGCTACATGTTCATGCGGAACATTCTAATGGCAGAATTGTACGAGCAACGTGTCGCTTTGCGCCACACTGTGAGCGTATAACTTGGCTATTTTCGCTACTACTTAAAGGACAACTTTGTTTTTTTCTTCAACCAAGGTTCAAGTTTTAGGTTATTAGAGAAATTAAAAGATGAGTATTTTTTTTTCTTTCGTTTTAGCGATTTTAGCTATTTTGGACAGGGGGCGGGGGCATTCGAACATGGCTAGCATGCCATAACCCTAAAATCACTAAAATGAAAGAAAGCAGCAAATAATAAAAAACACTCATCTTTTACTTTCTCTAATAACAACCTAAAACATGAAAAAACATCTGTTTTCTAATTTATGGCATTTCTTAGCGACTTCTTGGTCCCTCTTTGTATGTGTCTTTTTTTTTTATTCTTCTCCTTCCGTCAAAAATAGCAGTTCTGGCATAACCGTGCAGTCGGTGTTCGCGAACGTGACACGTTGTGAGCTTGTAGATCGGCTATTTTGGCGAGGGGGTTTGGTGGTCCGTCTTACTAAGTATAGGGAGTTTAAGTGGTTTCACTAAAGTGATATTGATGAATTCCAAATATTATCAAAGTATTCTGCGGCATACCTGGACTTGCGCCCACTTTGCACCCACTTTGGGAAACGCTGGTATAGGGGGCTTGAGTTTCTGCGTGCATTAACACTTATTGCAATTGCAGTCCATTGACATGCTGAATGAGTTTGTCAAAGAGCTTATGAATGGGTGATTGGATAAGCATGAATGTTACACTGCATTTGCATTAGTCATCTCAAAAGTATTACTGCTAACATTTCAATAGAATCTGTGCTCACTGCTGTATTATTGCATGTCTGGTACCGTTGAAAGCTTTATTGAATATTCAAACTGCTGCAGGAAATGAATTGTGTGTCACAGCTCCAGGGGATATGGTGCCTGCGCAGCTTTGAAATAGGCATCAGTGGACAACAAGACATTCAGAGCCAAGGAAGTCAACAGTGAACAATTATCTATCTATAATTATATTTTTGCATGATATAGAAGAACAAAGACTCCAAATCCCACAATTGGCAATTTCATGGACGGGAAGTCGGCAGGGGAGTACTGTGTTAGCAACACTTACAGATTGGTCGCGTGTTAGAGTGGACCTGGGAGGGATTTATTTTTCTCTGCAAGTGCCCTCCAGTGAAAAGCCTCACTGTCAGGTGAAAAGAAGCGGCTGGTGACTTAATGTGTATCGGAGGAGACTCATGGTTTTCTACACCCTCCTCAAATACAGGGGTTGGCACTGACAGGGTCCATACACATGGACATTGGCACAACTAAATTGGGGAGAAAAATTTAAATAATTATCTGTCAGCATGAAACAAGGTTGTGTTTAATTTTCTGTTATCTAACCCCTTGTCTGTAATTGTCGAGGGTGAAGAAGGGTTTAATGGCCTGTAAATGACGCCTTCACCACAGCCTGTTTCTCAGCGCTGAGCCGCAGTTTCAAAATTGGAACCCACGTGACACAAGCAGGGCCAGCTTGTTATGTGTGTATTGCCGTTATTCACTGGTGGTATTCTATGTTTAGAGCCAAGTGGATGCCTGCAGGCAAGACAAGAAGTACAGCTTGCAAAGAATGTATTGTATTTTACATTTTATAATGGTTTTAGCCTTTACAATTTCAATGGGTAAAATCCTTTTCCTTGGCCAGTGTTCCTGGATGCAATGTTTTCTTTGTTCATTTGCCACTGTGTTTATGATCACTGCAGCTAAAGTTTAGCTTATAAAATGTATTCAGTTTTATACTTTTACCACCTTGTCGACACTTTACTCTGCAGCACCCTAGGTCTACAGTATTTATCGAGGCCTAGCTCAAGGACAACCAACCTAGATATGTTCAATATTAGGAATATCACTGTCAGTACAGAGTAGACTACTATATTTCATTTTTCGAACGGCGAGAGGACAAACATGAGGCCATTCCGAAAGTGGTGTGGACTGTGGACTGGCTTTGAAACTCTGTTCAATCCCCCTGAAGCCTGTGCCAGTACTGCTGGCACTGCTAACACATAATTATGACTGACAAACTGTGTTGAGAGAACTTGAGATTTCCCAGTCTCCAGATCAGCTCAGTATGGCTGGCATCAGGTCAAGACAGTCACGACATTATCGTGGCTGTGTAAAGAACTGAGTTGAAGGAACAAAGCACCGATAAGGTCTTACTGCAAGAGCATTTCTGATTGATCTCTGCTCTGCACGTTCAAGCTGATCCTTGGGAATACATTTTGTCACCCAGAGGGAGGAAAAGACATTTCAGCTAATAGACTAGTGGACATGTTCCACTCAGGCCTGAGGATGTAAAGGCAGACATCTGTATCTCCTTGAAAGAGCACAACTCAACTCTAACAGTGTCTATTGCCATTTCAGCATGGGTGGGAGCTGGTTAGGAGGGTTCAAAAGCTCACTCAGTAATGATGTGCCATGGTAGATAGTAGATACTGTAGTTAATGGTTTGGCTGACCTGTTGCAGTACTGTATGCTGCATCCTTTTGATGGAGAGAAAAGCAATCTTTCCAATCATTCATTTATGTGACTTTATGAATTCATGTTACTGCGATCAAGTGTGATGGAAAACACAGCCAGATGGAAAAGCTTGCAGGAGAGGAGCTAGATTGCAGACAACTGTCAGTAAGAGGCAAAAGAGACTACTGAATATGAAGTTGGAGGATATGGCAGATGACACGACACAACAAGCACTTTGTTGTGGGGTGTCTGTTTACAGCAGATGACACTCTTAGGGTCTTTGAGAAAAGTGATTGTCGGTGTTTGTTCACATTGGAGGGCTTTTTTAGCCATTATGTTCCAGTCAGAACCATACAGCAGGCACATTGTCTTTTAAATGTTCTTAATGAATTATTTCAGAAAATAGATGAGGATGGGGAACGGTACTTTGACCTCAGCCGTGTATACATACTGTATGAAGCCTTTATTATAAAAAGGATAGAGATCAGGGGTAGAGTGGCTGGATGGCAACCGCAAGGTTGCCAGTTCGAACCCAGGTTCCCCCAGAGTTAGTGTCGAAGTGTCCTTGAGCAAGACACTGAACCCCTAATTGCTCCTGATGTGTTGGTTGGTGCCTTGCATGGTTTCCGCCACACCATTGGTGTATGAATGTGTGTGTGAATGGGTGAATGTAATGCACAATCTATGTAAAGCGCCTTGGATAAAGGCGCTATATAAATGCACCATTTACCATTTAACACATAAGGGCATGTCAGTTTGCCATGACTGGTCTGTTCCTCCTGAAATTGCATATAGTATATCCATAGTCAGACACTTATGTGCGTATTCCGCAAAACATATAATGAATGAATCACTGGATTCTACTTTTGTTGTTTACAGCTGGCCGACACAGCAGGGCTGTTTGCTTATTGCTCGGCTGCCTCTTGTTGTTGGAGTGTTTTCCATTTAGCACCAAAGCATCTGGAGCTTCTGGAAACTGAGTTAACTTAGCTTGTTTTTATTCTTTTTTTGCCGGCTAGCAGTTAGCATGAAGTTCCCAGTGCCACCATACGCGTTCACTTTAAGAGTCGGAGTAACATTGGCGCACACACACAGTTTACCTTTCGTCAGAAGCTTTTAAATGTCAGGAGCGGCGTGGTACAAAGGCACAAATTAAATCAGAAATTTGGATGGCAGAAAATACACCAAGGACAGCTCTCCTGGATTACGATTTATGGACGTTTGAAAATCCTCCTTTCAACTGCTTTACACAGTGATTATATTTTCAAGCGGTGGGGCGTTGCCATACCTGTACCACCCGTCCTCAAACACATGCTTCATGAACAGGGTGTCTATATAGTTAGTTTTATCCGTAGGCCTACTATACTGTTGTTGTTATTTTTCCCTTACTGCTTCTGTGTTGACTTCCATTGTCATCGTCTGCTTCCGGAGAGGAAGCACATTTATTTTCCAGTGTTTTATCTCCTTGTGTAATGGAAATACAACTGGGAACGAGGCTAGTTTAAGCAGTTGTTTGATGGATTGATTTACTTCACCAGACACATCACCGAAAGTTAGGATCTAACTCCTCTTGGCTTGTGAGGTTAAATACATTGTGTTCAAGACTCTATAAATCAATTCCCTGCATGTGCCCCGAATTCCACTTCCCATTAATTAAAAAAGGTTTTGGGTTAATTAATTGGTGGGCCTTGTAAGCCAACTTATCAAATGTAAATTGCTTATTGAGGCAACGTAATTAAAAAGAAACCTGCACCCTTGAAGGTCCATCTGTTATGTTAAGGACCTCTACAGGTTAGGGGCAACATAGTCTTCAAGATTTTAAGATGATTTATACTCAATTATGGTCAGCTGCCAAGAGGGGGAAAATACCACAGTTTATCTTAAAGATGGTCTCCCAGCTACTTAAATACATTTAGAAGGCTTTTATAATACATGTAGAAACGTGTAGTATAATATTTGAGGGGGAATGATCTACTTGTAGGGAGATAAAACCACACAGTCACACAAATTTTTTTCGACTACAAAGGGTAACAGAATCTTCCATAACCTGAATCATTCCAGAACCCATGAAGTTTCCATTAGAGCCAACCCTGAAGGGGATCGAAGGTGTGACATAAAAGAAGAGTTTTCAGTTTGATTTAGTTTTCAAATTGTTTTTAAATTTAAAAAAAATTGTGAGCTTGTCAATCCAAGCTCACAAGCTATCACAATCACAAGCTATCACAAGTGTCTGGTTTGTGTGTCGTCACCTCAGCTTGACCAATCCAGAGCAACGTCACTGTTTGCTCCATCCATGTGTTCCCTCAGGTTTAGTACTACCTCCTGAACAAGGCCCAAATGACCATCTGAAACTGAGCTGTAGCGTACAAATTCACAACCCGTGACATGTGTTACATGGCACAGCATGGAATTCTCTTAGTTCTTGTAACAAAAGATGCATCCACACACTTGTGCAACTTGTACAGTAGGAACGGGGGCAGTACTAAGTTCCAGTTGGTCTGATACCGACAATCTACCTCAAACCCTAACCTAACCATAACCGCAAGCACAGAGCAGCGCATGTTCGCCAACCTTAACGCATGTTTGCCAACCTTAATCCGTTCGCCAACCTTAACGCATGTTCGCCAACCTTAATCCGGTCCTTTTCAGCATGTCGGTCCAATGAGGAAAGGTGTACGGACCCCGTATGCACGCACACACCATTTTAATTGTTGAGTAATCTGCCCGATTGATCTTGAAACCTGTAAGAGTTTAAACGTTAGCATTGGCAATATTACTTTTTTAAATGTAATTATTTTCCAAATTCCAAATGTGTTATGTTTAATCCCAAAGCTCAGGTGAAAAGGAAAAGTATTCCTGTCATCTGGAAAGGTGAAATGCATTCCACGCTTCAATATGCACTCTCAAACATGACCTGAAAACCAGTTAATGTAGAGTAAATGTTCATAGGTGTCGAGACAAGTCGCTGTCAGGCCACGACCGTTTCATGTGCATTCAAAATGGTAATTAAGGTTATATATATGCAATATGCTGTGTCAGAGATGGAGGTTAGCGTTTGACACTTGTTAACACTTGGAAAAAGAGTGCCTTTTACATATACCATTGTTATCACATTACAATATCGCATTCATAATCAGTTATTTAATAGGCAAAAGTAGTCTCTATGAGCTTACAGTATCTCCTCCTTGAGAGATGGAGCTCCTGGCTTGAACGTTATGTGCATAATTAACTCCACCGAAGTGATTGCTCCTCTCTTTTATGATTCGAGATAATTAATAATGCATAGGCACTTCAGTGAGTGTATGACTTTGAAAAGGGGGAATGAGAAGGTCAAAGAAATTTAGTGGAAATATGAGCACGTCCGCACCAGCAGAATTATTCAGATATTCAAATGAATGCTACTTGCCCATTCCGTCTTCCTTGCTGTAACAGTCTTCATTCATCATGTTCTGATCCCAGGACTGTAACTGCAGGGAGAACCTCCCCCCCTTTGGGAGACAGCATATGATTTCCTATCATAAAGCCTGCCACCAGTCCAGTGTACATACTCGTGTCACCTTCTTTATCCCAGCACACATCATTGGAGTGTCTGGAGGAAAGACATTTGACATCCCTCCCATGCAGGCTGTGCAAATCACTGTGTACGTTGTAATGGAGTCGCCTCTACAAAGGGAATAAAGACGGGGGAGAAAAAAAAACGAGATTAATGATTGTTCAAATTAAAAGTAATTAAGTGAAGGTAGTGGCAGTGCAAGCAATTAACTCTCATGGCCAACATGTCCTGCCAACTGCCATGAGCTATGCTGGAGCCCCAGAGACTTCCTGACTCCAAACCAATGAGCCGAGCAATCCAGAGGGAGCGCTAGAGCTACGCTATGCCTGCTCATTGCAAGTCCCAGTCACTCTCCCAGGCAGAAAGGAACCATTTGTCAGGCATGCTACAGGCAACCCTGGACAGGTTCACTGGCCTGCTCCAGTTTTGTGCAGGAGTAGTATGGTGTTCCCCATTTTCATCTGGGCCTCAACCCGCTTTTTGGTTCTCCCTCTAACCATAGATCAGCACTATATGCCAGAGGAAGACGACAAACAAGGCCACGTGTTTGTGTACTAGTACATGTTCGCACGCATACTGTACGCCTCTGTGTCAGTTTTTACACGTTTGTATATTCTTCTCCAAGACACAACTTTTCTTCTTTTTCTAACATTTGTTTGTGTGAGCAGCAGGACACAAACAATATAAAGCAACACAAACATTCCATACCTGTCTATTCTTCTGCTACAATACCCTATGCATCCCCCACAATGTATTGTTCATCCTCAGCTAGTGGTTGCTGATGTCCTTGGCTCTGGCCATCTAGAAAAGGGAAACTTCTTTCTGTTCCATCGCTTTGTGAAAAATGAGTCAATTACCACATTTCATTGAGAGGATCCCCATTGTAGGTGAGCCTGTGGTCATTTATCATCAAAGGTTTTGAGGCAGTGTCTTGCTGACCCTGCAAGAAATCAAAAGCCTAACTGATTTAAAGTTTTGGGCTGCCCCTTTCTGTGTGTGTGTGTGTGTGTGTGTGTGTGTGTGTGTGTGTGTGTGTGTGTGTGTGTGTGTGTGCGTGTGCGCGTGTGTGCGCGAGCGCCTCTCCATATGAGCATGTGTGAGACATGGAAAGCTATAGTGACTCCAAACTTAGGCAATTTGCTATGAACTGAACGCTGCCTACCATATGAACATGTCCTGATGATTTACCTGTTTCATCACTCAGACAGCTACTCCTATATGCTCTGCCCTGGAGCCTGCTTTTCCATACCGTGGAGTATGTCATATGTTTTTTTCCATGTTCATTGACCTCTCTGCATATACGCATTATAGTTTGGTTTAATATAAAATATTGTAACAGATGGACTCAGCACTCTGTTTGGCACATATCTCGGATTTGATATGTCACTTTAAAACTCAAAACACTCCTTTTAGGTTTATGCATGGCAGTCTTATAACTGTCTTCATATTTTATCCCATTCCTAGGAAAACAATGGATGTGTATAGACTCTATAAACAATACCAGAAAGAAGTCCTATGAGAGTGAAAACATTATGATACTTGCTTTATTTTGTTATTTTATGAAATGTTTTGAATTTTTAGGTCAGTGTAGACTGTAGACTGTAGAGACAAGAAACCAAGGGTAGAGAGAGAGGAGAGACATCTGAGACAAGATGGGGAGTCCCCAGGCACCCTGAATTCTGCATTGTTTTTGCCATGTAGCCTACTGCTATGTGGGACGTCACATCATAAGGACAATAGAATCTTCCCAAAATGCTCAAATAAACCCAATTACTTCAATCTTGAATTTCAAGTCTTGAACAGAAAAGCTCTTGGTGGTGTATGTGTGTTTACTGCACACACATACACCACCAACAACCAAAAACCCACAAATATCTACGCGCGCGCACACATGCACGCACGCACAGGTTTAAAAGTTAGATGACATTGGAATGGGAGCAGGCTGGTTTTCCAAAGCAGTGTTACGGTTGTCACGCTGTCACGGAGACATGGCTCAAAGCTCCCGAGAACACCATCATGCTAGAAGGACACAATCTATTCAATGGCAGCATTGGTAGTACTGGACAACAGAGTTCTGTGGACAGAAAGGGAGGTGGTGTCTGTTTCATGGTCAACAACATGGTTGGCTGCTTTTATTGTGTCATTTATCAGCTGTCCTACATGAGGATAAAACACACTGGAACATGTTTACACACCGTTTAGGGACGGGTATACTGTATATCACCTCCTCACGACCTGACACACGAGTCTACTCTAGACAAACCCACTACAGTTGTTGACAACAATGACAACGACATCTCACCAAGCTCAGTTGGTGTGTATTACACCTCCTCCACACTGACTGTTAGCATTGCTCCCCAAGTAGTAATTGTTCGCTCACTTCTGTGTGGCAATGCTGAATGCACTCATAGCTCGAACTCCATTATAAAGTTTGTGGACGACACCACCAGGCCCAGAGGATCATCAAGGAGCCAAGTCAACCTGACGATAGACTGTACAGTCTGTTACTTTCTGGCAAGCTGTACCTGAGCAACATAGCCTGATGTAGCACTTAACCTGCTCAACTACTGTACCTTGATACTGGCACAGGACAGTTTCTGTCCCCAGGCCATCGGAATCCTGAACTCAAAATATTGATGTTGGTGCACCACATGCACCAACCAATCAAATCATACCCGCAGCAATTTGTAGGGGGCGGAGAAAATGCTGATCTCCTGAACCAGACAACGACAAATAAACAACACTTTTTCATTTTAATATCAGGAATGGAAATGGGATGGAAAGGTCACTGACATGATACAGTACAACCATTCTTTATTGGTGAAAAGCATATATCAAACATATAACAAATATCAAATTGCTGGCTTATATTTAGGCATAATATCATTTTATGATAAGTAATGATCAAGTAATCAAAACATATCATCGTCATCGCAACCAGCAGGTCAATGACTGATTGGGGCAGAATTGGCCCACAAGGCCAGACAGGCCTTCCATCTTCTGCGACCCCTGACCTTAATCATAGGGTTTAAGCCTCCAAAAGATTGGCTCAGCTGCTTGCTTGTAACCGGTTACTTTATAGTTCACCCGCTGGATATGGCAGATGAGTGCAAGGAAAGCCAGCAAAATCAAGTCTTGATTCCATCAAGGCGCAAGAGAGGTTGAGGCGTGGACTTTCTAAGAAATTCATAGTGCAACGTCCAGCCACCAGGAAACTCCAAGTCTTTAAGTTCTTTCTGGGCAATGAGGAAAATAAGCAACACAGCCAGTTGATGCTCAATATCTGGGGGACTAAGGAGGCAGTATCCCGGCTGACAAAATGTGAAACGGCTACTCATCGTGGAAGGAACAGCTCATAAACCTGTGGCATTAGATGGAGAAGTGATTGATCAATAACTTTGGTGAGTCCTTGTGTTAGCAGATTTGCCAAGAATAATTGTTTGTTGACAACATCAACCTGCTCAACTACCTTGATACTGGCACAGGCAGGCACCGGCAGCTGGTAAATGTCACAGAGCTGGCAACCTCTCATGGGCAGCCATACTGTAGCACCCTGCTTCACTGAGGACTGTAGTTTGATGATGAGATGGATTGATTGATTGAATACTTTTTGGCAGAAATATAATCAGTACAGGGTACAGTCATACAGAAATTTAATCACCTTGCGGTCTTGTTTCCATTCAGGTCCTGGGTATTCAATTCATAATCATGGCTGTGAGAGTCGCTCACTTTTTAGGTAGTTTGTCAGGTATGCGGATACAGAGGGCATAGAGGGCAAAGCTGCATTTACAATTTTAAATGTCAGTCCCAATTTCAATTGCTTAACTCTGTTTTTCTACCCGGAGCCACCTTAGACTATCAAAATGGGTCATGGGCCCCAGACCGAGGAGTAGTCGAATTAGTTTGTTTTGGGAGGTTTGTAGCTTGGTCTTTAGTGTCATAGGGATGTTTGAAAACCAAGAGGTGCAATCATATAGTCAAAGTAGGGCTGAATTAGGGCTCCCGCTAGATTCTTGAGAGCACTTTTGTTGACAAACGAGAAAATTCTGCCCAGAAATCTTGTTCTTTTTCCCTTGTTGCCATGCGTTCACCTGTCAGTTTGTTCTCAAGAATACAGCCAAGATATGTAATCTCTTCTTTGCTGGAGATTACTATGTCGTCAACTCTGACCTTGAAATCATTTATTAACTCAACTAACACAACCAAAAACACAACCAAAAACAAAATAGCAGGTTCTGTACCACAATATACAGACTTTACGTTAGATGAAGTACTATGTTTGAAGTATCTTGACAGGTACTGTACCTGTGGTGTCGAGCTGAACCGTTCACATGCCTAATTGGAAAGAAGACAAAAGCAGACGAAGCCACAGACCCTTCGTCTCATTCTTGTAACTTAATAGGAGCAGTATACTTGCAACTCTTGGGTCAATACCTGAAGCGAGAGTTACTTGTTATGAATCTAATTTGCATTAATGCTTTGCTCACACCCTGATCCCTAGCATAATTTATTCACCTGTATTCGCCATTCCTTCATCCACACGTCTGCAAGAGATTAAATGAATCTTGGCACAAGAGGGTCTAAAAAGGCTAATTTATACTTACTTGCACGACCCGTTTGACAAGTATGAATATACAATGATGCTGTATGGGGCTTCATGCTTTTAACAAATTAACTGCTTCTGACGCAGTATTCCGTCATATAAAATCCAACCATCAGCTGCTTCTGATGGAATGCTCCTACAACGGGATCGCTGTAATATGTATATATACCATATACCATTTTTTTTAAGTATTCTTTTTTTTTGCTTGGCCTTTCCTCGCAGATTCCTTGTGTTTTGCACATGCACACTGCCGTTCACTTCTTGTTCATACTTTAAATCGACGGCGCTCTCCATGGTTTTGACCAAACACAGATGTTCGGAGGTCTTTTCTGAGTGTCCGGCGATCCCCATTGGAATATTGGCGTTTTCTAGAGCAAGGATGGCCTCATTTTGATCGCTAGCATTGACTAATAATTTAGCATCTACAATGTAACGCCAAAACGGACGTGTGTCACACTAAAACCATGCAGATCTGGTCGGCAGTGAGGCACTTTCGTCCACCAGGGAGCAGTCAATGTGTTAATTTTTTGCACCTTGTCTAATGTCTATTGTAATGGTGTGTTTATATATTTATTTTAGTTTTTTGCAATGAGAAAAGTTATCCATGCATCTTATTTTGATATCCTCCTCACCATTAATGTTTATTGCCAGTGGACATACGCATTTATCCCTGCTTCTGGTCAGACTGAAACATATCTTAATTACGTCACCATCAACAGCCAATTATATCCACACATACCATGCATACCACTTTTGATCCAGCCGACCACAGTACTTGCGTGCTCTGCTTACGCAAGTAATAACCAGTAATAACCAGTAATAACCAGTAAGACGCCTGAGGGCGAGAAGCGACCTTGCATCCGCCTTGTTGGCGCAAGACTGCTGGCTATTGACTATTTTCCATATATCCATATATCCTCACTAAATATGTACTGTACGAGGTTTAATTTTGAAATCAATGGCATGCCTTAGCAACACAATCTAAACCAGGTGGTGTACTGTACAGCAGGTCGATTCTCACAAAGGCATTGAAAAGTGAAATTGAAAGCAAAATGATCAATAGAGCTACAGTAATCCTCCTGTATGTCGGACAAATTATATTTTGACCTGGAAACGGCAACGTCGGATCTTTTAGAACCCTAACCCTTTGCAAATTACTTTTGAAAGCCAAAAATAGACACAATATCGGATTTTTTATATAAAATGCAGTTCCATGTTTATTTCTCTCTAGTACTTTCATCCAAAGCGCTTCACATACACTCCTGAACCACTGCCGCCATGTTAGCATTAAGAAACATGTCACCAATCCGCTAAGTCACGCCTTACAATTAAGTTCCAGGTTTGAATGCAGTTTTATGGTTAATTTCACCTTCACATGTACATTTTAACAAAATAACATTTCGATGATAGTAGTCAGTCAGAGCTCGACCACATCCATCCAAGCAATCAGACTGCTGGGATAATCATTTGTCACCTTTTGCCAAGAAGAGGAGCTTAACATTATTTTGACTGCACACAAAAGGTAGGCCTACTGATCCGTGATGCCTCTAAAATGAAAATATTGCATGAAAACAAACTGAAACGTAAAAAAACAACACCTCAATTTAACATGCCTCAACCCCAATATTCACACTTGCATAGAAAGGGCCAGCCAATAACGCTATGTGAGTAAACACACCTTTTTCTGTGTTTGTTTGTCTTTCCTGGTAAATTACTTCCTGCTACCGTGGTGATCCTTTCATCTAATCTAATGCTGCAGTCCTATTTGCCCTGCCTCACTCCTGTTATGAAGTGTGAGTGTGCAGCATTTCCAGGAAATTGGAGTCAGTAGTTCAAAAGAAATTTTGTTTTCTAGCTTTAAAATCATACCCAAAAGTACTTTTCAGTTAATCGTTTCAAACATGGATCCTCGATGTATGTACAGTGCATCCGGAAAGTATTCACACTTTTTGGGAATGATGCTACAAACTTGGCACACTTGAATGTGGGGTATTTTCCCCCTTCTTCTCTGCAGATCCTCTCAAGCTCTGTCAGGTTAGACAGAGAGCGTCGCTACACAGTATTTGCCAGGTGATTAGCGGTGCCTGGTTTCCTCCAGACCGAAGCCTCTCCTCAATAAAAGGCACATGACAGCCAGGCGTCACAGCCTGAAGGCACCTGAACCACTCTCAGGCCATTATTAACAAGATTCTCTGGTCTGATCTCTGATGAAACCAAAATAGAGTTTTTTGGCCTGAATGCCAAGCGTCTGCACAAGAGGAATTATTTATTTCTGACTTACAGTATGTTTCTAACTCTATCCTTTGATGGTACTATAGCAGTCAAAGCATGCAGCAATTGATGCCCTTCCTCACGGCCTTGTCCCAAATTATCTCTCATAGCTGAACTCTAATCTCTCTGTATGATTCATCATCCAGAGTCTTCAGTATGGAAAAATCAATGTTTTCCCATGATACGATGAAAAGTATTGATCCTATCCAGCCTTTAAGCCTGAGTTACTCCATGCACCTCCTTGAGGAAATACAGTACACACGTGCGTACGCACGCACACGCACGCAATGAATCACACCCAATATTGCACTGTGTAAAACATTCTCCCCGAGTCCCTACACACCAGAAGTAGGAGGGTGCTCCACTAAGATTACAGCAACCCAATACGAATTCACTGCAGATTGGCACAACCTGCGGAGAACTGTTTGGAGTGAAATGTAATGTATGATTCAACAGAGAGAGAAAATGAATGAAGAGAATTAGTGAGCGTTTGTGCTTGACATCCAGTTTATAGAGCAGGGTTCATGTGGAACTTTTAGCAGAAAATGAACTAGTAATGTAAGCGGTAATAAGGGGAAAGTGTTTGTCCTGAACAGTTTGTCCTGAGCATGGCATTACCTTGAAACACTATGATCATTATCTGAGAGCACTTTCATTATCTAGCATTTTGGTTTTGTGCTATGCATCCACGGGCATTGCAATATAAAATGTAATTCAATCACAGCAGTCTGTTTCCTTCCATCACCACCCAGTGAGGACATTATTTGCTGAAATTACATCAACCCAGCCAATCTAACATGAAGGCCTTGTGCTGAGCAAAGGAACCTGCACTCACCTCGGCCAGTAACAGCAAGGTTTACTTTATTTACTCATCACGGTCATTATCTTCTTACCTAGAAATTATTGCATTCTTCCAATAAGCTGATAGTATATTGTGTGTGTGTGTGTGTGTGTGTGTGTGTGTGTGTGTGTGTGTGTGTGTGTGTGTGTGTGTGTGTGTGTGTGTGTGTGTGTGTGTGTGTGTGTGTGTGTGTGTGTGTGTGTGTGTGTGTGTGTGTGTGTGTGTGTGTGTGTGTGTGTGTGTGTGTGTGTGTGTGTGTGTGTGTGTGTGTGTGTGCGTGCGCGTGCGCTGTTCATTCTTCTACAAATCCCATGGTGGTAATTGGTTTGACTCCAGGCCGAGGTCTTGTCCTCCGGCTGTCACTCAGAGGCCAAAGATATACAGACAGCAGAAAATTACTAGGAAGTCTTTCTGTCCATAAATCACCATTATTTCTGTATTTGTTTTTCTATTAGACTTGTAGTGGAACATATGGAACTATAATGGATCATTATACCATGCAAGACTCCTGCACAGAATGCGTATGTAATGTATCTCTTCCTCATTCATTTTGCAGGTAGACATGGCTCAGCTGCTTTACATTTATACTTAATTGCACGCTGTTGTGCTTGCCCTGCCCCGCTGCCCCCCCCCCCCCTTTCTCCCCCCACCTTCTCCCCCCCCTTCCCCCCCCCTTCTCCCCCCCCCCCCCCCCTTTCTCCCCCCACCTTCTCCCCCCCCCACACACACACATACATTCTCCCTCTCGTTCTCCATCACAGGCCTACTTGGGAACGATGCAAATAGGAAATCATTAATGCAGGCCCCACCCCATGTTATGCAATATGCGTTATACCCGTTGTAACTGTCCGTCTGCTTTTATGGTTCTGGAAAGTCTTTGTGCAGTTTTAAACATCTGGAGAATGTCTGAAGATTACAAACTGACTGGAAAGTACACTAATCAAATGGCAGGTGGTGAGGGGAATTCGACAGGTGTCGACTCAACGCCAGGCCCTTGCTGCATGCTGCATTCTCTTGGGTAGTGTGGCGAATTTGAAGACAGCCAGTCGAATGGCTCTCGAGATACGTGGATTACAGACGTACGTAGTAATTCTGCAATGCCCTGTAGGCCAGGTGTAGGTGATCAATACTGAGGTGTAAAGCTGCACTTAATGGCACACCTCAGCTATGGTTGTGCTCAGGTCACCCCTCCATGGATTTATCTATACTGTATATTCCCTGCATTTAGATGTATTCAGTATGAAGGATGGGTGTTCAAACAGGGTATTTATTATTTTATTGCATACCTGGATTTTGACACTTTACCACGATGCCATAAAGAGCCAGAATCAGTCTGCATGGGAGCCTTCCAATTCCAAGGCGACCGCTCTACCTCCTGAGCCACTGGCCCCCCGGAGAAGACACTTTCTCTTCCCGGATATACGTGTCGAAGGGAACAGTGGGGTCTTTTCACATTTGCCTTTAGGGATTCCCCCCACCCACCCCAGACTGGGGACACTGTGTTTGATACGAGTGTGGTGTTTTGGCCGACAGCCTGGCCGAGGTTCCTGCTCATTCACCGCAGTCCTCTTTCATGTTGTGCTGTGCTATGATGAAATTCTTTCATCTCTTGCCCCTGTCTCTTTGCCCCCCCCCCATCTCTCTCTGCCTCTCTCTCTCACTCTGCCCCTCCCTCTCTTTCTCTCTCTCTCTCTCTCTCTCTCTCTCTCTCTCTCTCTCTCTCTCTCTCTCTCTCTCTCTCTCTCTCTCTCTCTCTCTCTCTCTCTCTCTCTTTCCCGTCACCCAGGAGAACTGTTAGCTTCTCCTCTGGGGTTAACATTAGGACAATTTTCTTGGCTATTCCCTTGCAATGGAAGACTCTAACTGGAGAGGAGGTGCGTCTGTGTCCCCCTCCCCTGTGGAGCAGTGAGCACATACAGTAAGTAGTCACTGCTCTACGTCGTCTGGGAAGCCGTGTCTGTACCTTACTTGCTTCTACTGCCAGTTGGTGGTCACATGAGCGGGTGGGGACACACAGCCAAATTATATTCTCTCTTTTACATAAAATTACAATTTTGGGTTATTGTTTCATTTCTCTGATGAGCATAATTGGCTTTATTCCGTTGTGTTGTTTTGCTGATAGACGTGCTGAGGGCTGTCTTTTGGACTGAAAATTACCACAAAGTTACTGGTGTTTCGATTTTAGCCATTATGATGAACCAGGACCTTAAATTATAATGTCCAGACCACCAGGAAAATGTAAACCCAAAGAAATGATACTATATATAGTATAGGATATAGGACTGTCAGTTTAAGACAGTAAGAACCGTTTTAGAACACCCAGAGTTGGAACCAAATATATTATGCCCTGTCATTTTAAGACAACCTTTTGAGAGAAGTTTGAATGTACCCAAATGAATCGGAATGAATTAAGATATTTTACCTTAAAATGATTGAAATATACCCTTTTAAATAGCATCTAGGAAATGGATTGAAAACCTTTGTACACCCAAAAAATAGAAAGCCCAGTATAAAGTAATTTTAGAAAGACGCTGGAAAAATTGTCCACACAGAGTATATAAAGTTTAAAGTTTAGTGAAGATTGTTTTGAATGTGTTGCATATTCGGATGTACAATTACATAATACAATTTTACAGAAATCCTCTGAAGCATTGTCCATGATTTTAAGGATGGAGACTGCACATTGTTGTTGTTATTTCATTGTATGGTAACCGTGATGTCACATGACGAGATCCGACGTGGCGTTGGTTTGCGAGCCCTGAGTGGTCCAAGGAAGCGTTGAGGATGATGGCGTTGTGACGGAGAGTCACAAGATGGGAAGCGTTGTCTCATACCGCTGAATATGTTGTCATGACAACCTGTGGATCTTAACCTTTACCTACTGATTACTGACTGGACTGCTATAGCGAGGTGTTATGTAGAGACATGTCTTGGGAAACCAGATCACACTATGTAGAGTATTATTATTCTTTTTTTTTAATACTGTTTTTATTAGGCATTTTTTGTATGACAGTTTCAGAATATTATCGACAATGATAAGTAGTTCAGTAAAATAAAAATGAAAAAAATAACAGGGAATGTAAATGTTCCACATACAATACATAATAAAAATTACATAAGTGTGATAAACATGAAAAAACAAAAAACAGTTAAACAATGACAAGTGTGAACAGACAAACAAACCAGACAACAGGACAGACACTCTTGCTCTCAAACTTCCAACATGTTGTTGTAAATTAAGTGAATTACAGACATTTTTTAAATAAGAAAAAATAGAATAAGGAAAAAACACCTTTTTTTCCTTTTCTTTCTTTCCAATTTTCTATTGTGCTATCTATTGTGTTGGAGGGGTTAGCGTGCACCTATTGAAATATTAAATGAAGGGTTGCCATGTCTGGTAGAATCTATCTTCACTCCCTCTCAATTCAAACTTAATCTTTTCCAATTGTAAGTAGTGCATAACATCTCTCATAAATGAAGTGTGAGTCGGAACCTGTGCTTGTTTCCAATTCAACAGTATCAGTCTGCGAGCCAGTAGAGTCACATTTTTTACCATGTTATATTGTAAAGTAGACAGTTTGACCCCGGGCCCCGTGACTCCCATAATTGCTGTCAGTGGATCCGGGTCAAAAGGTCTCCCAACAATGTCTGACAGTGATTTCTATGTAGAGTATTTGATAACACGGCAGCTGCATGGCAAACTGAATCAAAACATTGTCCTGTAATATTACCCCTAACAAGCTGGAGAGAAAAGGCAGTATGGCGACAGAGATGTATATTATAAATGTTGATAAGGCCAGGAATTATTTGTTGTATGTTGTAAACCGGGGACAAAACAACAAACGGGGAATAGGCCAGGGTTAAAATGATAAGGACATTGTGACATGACATCTTAAATGGGGACTTGCCGGACAAACAAAATGTAAGCCAGAGACAAAGGATTAGGGATGTAACAAATATGAGTGATATGGAGAAACCTTAAATATGGATGTGGGCAAGATCAAATCTATCCATCAGTTACCACAACACATCGGTTGTGGTTGTGCCTGTTCGATATATTTTGATGTGTATAAACAATCACTCAAGGCGCCATCTTTAGCCATCTTTTGCTCACCTTGAACTCATAATTTAATATGATTGTATGACTTCCATGGTATACAGTTTACCTCCCTAGCCCATGGTCATCGCTTCGCTGGACCATGCCCAAGTTCACCACTGGAATGGGAAAACGTTTGTTTAGATTTGGAGGAGCACTAAGCTGGAACTCGCTACCCCTGAATATAAAGAGCATCAGCAGCCATCTCCTTTTTAAGATAAGGGTCAAAGCATGGCTTTTAGAAAATGTTGCAGAATATTATCATGTTAAACTATATTAGCAATGAGATCACATGTATTTTGATGTAGGCAGTGTAGCTCTTGATTGTGTTTTTTATTGATTTAACGTTTGTATGTATTTTGTTGCAATGTTGTTTGTTCCAGACCAAGGACCAGCAGGTTTCTTTCGACGTTTCAGATTGTATACTTTTTCAGCCTCTTCCCGATTACTTCCAGGTTTTTTGTCAGGTTGGTTTGCTGTCTTTCAGATTTAGATGTGCTGGAGATCTTTTGTTTGTTTTTACCACTGACTGACTAATGTATTGGTCGGCAGGTTGGCCTAAGCTAACAATTAACTAGCCAATTGCTGAGCAATCGTCCCTCCAGGCTGTGGGGTCCAAAAGGTTTGTGCTAAATCATCAAGATTGTGCACTTGGTGTCACATTTTAGATTTTTAGTGTTAGGTATGGGCATAAGGTTTTCAAAACATTGCAAACGAGTTGGGCACACCAAGTCAGGTTGAAACCCCAAATAATTGACAGAATAAACAAATCAATGATTCTGTTACTATTGGGTATGCTAAATAACATACTAAAATGTAGGAACATCCAAATTCAGGAAAGGCATTATTTCTCTCTCTCTCTCTCTCTCTCTCTCTCTTTCTCTCTTCTCTCTTGTTCTGCCTCTCTTTATCTCTGTCTCTCACTTCTCTCTCTCATAATTTAACTCTCCCATATCTCTGTGCAGCCTACAACTCATTCTGCTGTGGTGCAGAATCCCCCTGCTGTTCTTTTCCCCCTGCCTGCCTCTCTCTCTCTCTCTCTCTCTCTCTCTCTCTCTCTCTCTCTCTCTCTCTCTCTCTCTCTCTCTCTCCCCATCTCTCTCTCCCTAGTGTAGTGTGCCATCATAGAAGCATCTCCTCTGGGACTCTCTTAATGAGGTCATAAAAACTAGGGAGTGAGGGGAATAAAAGAGAACAACCTCATCATGTCATCCTGGTTTAGCGCCTCATAAGGCTGCATATGAAGGATAATTATTTTGGCAAACGAACAAAAGGAAAGGAGAAAAGAGAGGGAGAGAGAGAGGTAATAATGTATATAAGCACGCACAATTAGTTTCGGGTTTGCTTACAGTATAGTCACACGTGTGGCGTTGAATTTAAAAGCTGTGTGCGTGTGTTCGTTTGCTATTTTGGGCCTGCTTGATGTATATAATTTGAATTATTCTATGAGGCAGCAGGAATGGAAGCTCTGGTGAAATAATTTTCCCATGCATGTACTATAAAACAGTGGTTCTCCCCAGGGGTCCTTGAGGTGGCTCCAGGGGGTCCCCAGCACAATATGGCATCAAAATCCTATTAACCATTATGAGCTATAGTGTTGTGAAGCTTTGTGGGGAAAACAAGAAGAAGAATATCTTTGAAACATTTTAACAGCACACATCTTGCATGGAAGTCCTTGGCACTAAATAGTTTTAGTTTAGCTAAATACATGTTAATTTGGGGGTCCTTGACATGAAGAAGTTGTGGTTTCATATATGCATTGGTGACAGCTAGTCCAATGCATATACTGTACCAGATAAATCACTTTGAGGTTTACATGTCATTTTCTCATTTACTGTCAGATTTGTCTTCAGGAAGGGTACATATTGTTCCTCCAACCTGATACTGCTTATAGCACCCTAATTACTATGATGAAACTATTAATCTAATAATCTAAGAGTTGGTGAGTCTTGCAGCCTTTATACACTTCATGTATTTTAATAGCCTATAAAGGCATAAATCATCATTAGAGAGTATTAACAAAGAAAGAAAACTGTCAGCACCACTTATAATTAGCTAATTACTCTATCAAGACAGGGCGCCAATGTGCGCATTCGCTTGCTCTTCTTTCCTCATATACTGTGTGTGTGTGTGTGTGTGTGTGTGTGTGTGTGTGTGTGTGTGTGTGTGTGTGTGTGTGTGTGTGTGTGTGTGCGGGCACTGTGCACATATTTGGGAGAGAGATGTTTCTTTTTCATGAAAAAAGATGGGATTTTTAGTTCCGGAAACTCACTGCAAACTGCCCATATTCTTGCTGACCTTGTTTTCTGCCGGAGTAACATCTTTAGATTAACTCTGGGCTCGGTGATGTAATTGCTGCTGCTGGGGCTACTCTCCTCGGCTGAGGTCTCTATAGTATTTTCTTTTCTTACGAAGCCACATTCTGATATCCATCCCTATTCCTGAAATATTCTAGATTTTTGGCTAAGCAAACAAGCAACTGGATGGAAAAGGAAGAACTAACTATCGTACTATTTACCAACTATAGCTTGAGGTTCAAAACTAACACAACAAACAGTTCCGTCCAAAGTTCTGGAATAACAGTTGTGTTTCAGAACCACACTTCAATGCTGTTTGTCATTTTGTCCAATCTGTATGGCAGAATACAATATAACTTGACATGACCTGAGGGTCAAGATTAAATTTATCTCCTGAGCAAGCAGGCAAGCTCTATTAGCTCAACAATGGTAAGAATTGCAGCCCTTGTGCACTGTGCAGTTAACCGGGTTCAAATCCGGCATAGAAGAGGAAAGTTGCACAGTGCAGCTTTAAACTGGGGGTGTGCAGAAAATACAACTGAGGGGTCAATGTCCCCCCCTTGACCCCTTCTTGCTCTCTGCTTGTGTCTCTCCCTTCCTCCCTGCGTCCCTTTGAACTGATCCCTGCATTAAGCACGTGGGTAGAGTGTCCAGGAGCTGTTGATACCGAGGCCAATGCATGTGAGACCAGTGATTGGAAAAAAGTCTGGCTGGAGGGCCTGCGCTACGGTGAAGGTCAGGAGATAGGATAGCCAGGGAAGGGAATATATCTGGCCTTTTATCTGATGGCTGACTGACAGGCTGGGTCACTGCAACTATGCCACCTCCAACACTTCAGAGGATTCCATTGTTCATTGCAGAAGGATGGAAGGCTACTGTATTTGTATGCATTCATGGCTCTCTCTCTCTCTCTCTCTCTCTCTCTCTCACTCTCTCTCGCTCTCTCTGTGTGGAGATATACTTCTGCCCCCCCTTTTAAACTTCATATTAAAGCAGATAATTATAGCTATGAAATATTCGATTTGCAGTTTGACCCTCCATTTTTAGAAATATGGGTTATAGGTACATTATGTGTTGCAGAAATTCTAGTTTAGTAAAAAGAAAAAAGGAAAAAAAAGGCTTCTGTCATCTCTCTGACCACAGTTGAGAAAGGTCTTTCACACATCCCACAATACGTGACTGACGGGTGGGGAGGAAGACTAAGGGTCTTGACGGCTTTAACCCAAAACTTGTATATCCCTGAGTAGGCCACCCAGCCTGGCGGAGATATGTGCTCTGCTGCGCTCCTTTCTAGTGTACTCTTCTTCTTTATAAACCATTTGAGCTAATATAAATGTGTTTCAGAGAGGATCTTAAATTACAGCAGGCAGGGTGCCCTCAACAAGAGGTTTATTATTGTGACAAGACATTATTTCCTGTCCATTAAGGCCCCTCTACTTCGGTAATGGCCCTTTTTGGCCTCGTGATGTTGCGGTTAATTACTGTATCCAACATTGAAACTCTGATGGAATTCATCAATGCCATATTAATTTCCTTGAATTTCCCAGACAAGTCGGCTGATACTTTCTTGCTAAGACCTTGGTTATAGAGTGCTGCAAGAAACCTTGCTTGATGCTTCACCACTTGATGCTTCACAACAACTTGGAGATCTGTATTTTCAAGTGACAATAGTTCCAACGCAAAGCGATGGCCTTGTGTTTCCATGTGACCAATGACTAGGGCTAATGGCAGAAACACACCTAAACAAACCAATATGAGTATTTATAGTTTTGAGAATGTTATAACAAAAATAGTTTTTGACATTAGTTGAATTTCCAACAAATAAACCTACCACTGTCTTTAAACATTTTATTTGTGTGTGTGTGTGTGTGTGTGTGTGTGTGTGTGTGTGTGTGTGTGTGTGTGTGTGTGTGTGTGTGTGTGTGTGTGTGTGTGTGTGTGTGTGTGTGTGTGTGTGTGTGTGTGTGTGTGTGTGTGTGTGTGTGTGTGTGTGTGTGTGTGTGTGTGTGTGTGTGTGAGAGATGTACCTCAAAGCCTATAGTTCCAGATGAACTCTGACTTGCCCACTAAAACCATGAGATGGCACTACACTGTACCTTACCGTACCTGTATTATTCTGCGCAGCAACACTATTCACTCTAGTCTCCATGCAACAGTGGTGGAAAGTAACACAGTAGGCTACATTAAGTACTGTACTTAAGTACAATTTTGAGGTACCAGTATTTGTACTTTACTTGAGTATTTCCAATTTTCAATACTTTTACTTCTAAGCCACTACATCTCAGAGGCAAATATTGTACTTTTACTTACAATTATTTGAAAAATGTAGGTACTTTGTAGATTTTGATTATTATTATATAAAACATACATTAACCACATTTTGCGATGCGACACATTGTCAGCTTGTAGATCTTCTATTTTCAAAGGATCTTTAATACATTTTATACATTTGAAAACTTGTGAAACGTTCTGCATAATGAGTACCTTCTACTTTTGGTAGTTTAAGTAAGTAAACAAAACAAAAAAAGGCTACTGCGGAACTCCCCTTTTAGTTAAACATGTTGAGTACTTTTTCCACCACTGAGTGTTATGAACAGGCCGAGTGTACAATCCTAACTCTGTGTACAATCCTAACTCTGTGTACAATCCTAACTTTGCAGTCATGTTTATTCTGTCAAGATGAAGTGGTTCTTAGTGTTCTGAGCGGTTCTTTTAGGTCATGTTGAGGCGCTGAGGTACTATTCACAACCAAACAAAAATCCATATGGTCTGGCTAAATATAATTAAGTATATCTGAAGGATGTGGTCCCGATTTTTCAGGCCTGCCAGCATCTGCACACCTGAAGTGTTTTTCTTCCTGGATGATAAATATTGAAAGGGAGAAACGGGTCATCCGTCATCCGCTGCAGTGAATGATATCAGTGCCCCGTCCTCTGGGCGTGTGTGCTACGGCCTTCTCTAGGTCTTAAGGACCACTACAGATGCCATTTGTCTTCCACACCCCATCCACAACCCTCCTTTGTTAGACCCATGTTTACATTTTCTCTGTAGTCATTAAAACATAATCTAACTTCCTGAATAATTGGGTGCCGGCTCCTTCCGGATACAATTTTACTTTAAAATGGAGCACTTGAAAGGAACACAATTTTCCTGCTGTATTAAAATATATTGCTCCTCAAAAGGTGGTTTTCAAAAGGCTGAATTTCTAACCCATTCTCATCCCCTGCTCATCATATTTTGATCTGCTTTGTCAGATACCTTTGCTGTCCTGATTCTCTTGCTCACTTTGCTCTTGGCACTTTATGATGATGTCACTTTATGATGCCTGTACTGTACTTGAATGGCTTCTCTCCTTTTTTTCTTATCCTTTTGATCAATTGCACAGAATGTGCCCATGCCATGTTGTCACATTTCAAACCTCTATGCTTTAAAGCAAATTGTCCCCCGGGGACACTGATAAAGAACTTGAATCGACTAAATGAGTGTGTGAAAGTATAGGATAAAGGGAGGGTTGACATGAGGAATTGATCTTAAGAATAGCTGATAGCAGATGCTGTCATGTTTATATGAATGCTGTTCATTTGTACAGTCAATCTGTCATATTTTCTTAGGCATTCTTATTCTCACATGAGGTGGTTAAAAGACTGCTGTCTGTCTGGGAGAACTCCAGAACTACAAAATGTTCATTTTCAGGAAATACTGCCTCATCAAAGTTGGTGTTGTGACTTAATATATTGTCAATTACTTCCATGAGAGGGGGAGAGGTGGTGGAGTTAGTTGCTTTAGCAGACAGTTTGAGGGTCCAATGGAAGCAATTTTTACTACTTTCCATTGGTTCAATATGTTTGAATATGTAAACAACCCACAGATGTAAAGGGTGTTCAATAGCACAAAAATATCAAAAACCTCCAAAATGGAGTTAGGTGGTTTCTTCCTGACAGCAACCATAATAATGTCAGCTCAAACTCATATTTGGAAAAGGTTACTTCAGCTGACATCAGTTACAAAATTATTATTCTTTATTATTGTATGTCTTATGCTTATTGTCAACTCATAATTCAATTTACAGTATGGTCAAGTATTTAAGTGACAAACCCAATGTTGAAAATAAGTATATACAATTGATTTAAATGAGTGGTCTGAGGGAAGTATATCTTCTGTCAAAGCTTTGCAGCTCAGCCCTATACAGCTTGGTTCAGAACCGCCACTCTCAGCCCTGTCCTCACTTATAATTCAGTCAGAAGAAATAATGAATTAGGCCACATTTCTATTCTCCCCAGAGCAGTACAATCCCGGGCTGTTTATTTCCCAGTGCAACTATTACATAATGTGATTTAAAAGATATGGTTAAACATAGTTATTTATATACCACATGCTGAATCCCTGGGGCCATTTGGAACAGCAGCCGTAAACCACATTTATTCCCAGAGAACCCAGGAGTTGTGTGTGGGCCAAACTGAAAATCTAAACAGCAGTTGATACAGACGTCTACCGTGATCTACAGTGGCCTACATACTGTATATAAAAGATTTATATTATTTAAGTGAGTCTATTTCAGAGGGATTTCACCTCAAAAAGCAAAAGAGGAAAACACCAATTTTGTGTGTGTGTGTGTGTGTGTGTGTGTGTGTGTGTGTGTGTGTGTGTGCGATTAATCACAAATAAGTCATCCATTTTATCTAATCACAATGTACCTTAGAGGGATATCTCAAGTCTTTGAGCAGAAACATATTCTGGCTTTATGCAAAAGTATGTTCATTATTTAATGAAATGTATGTTATTATTGGAAATCAATTAAAACCCCCAAATAAACTATTATGGTACTGCATTAAACAGGCTGCAGCAGATGGGTATTACATGATTTGCTAAATGTACTTACGGTAATTAATTAATTTGAGTAAATCCCTCATTTTCTCCCTCTACGACGAATCTCTTGGCCGAAGATAGCTGATCTACGGGCTCACAACTCGTGCTGTGTGTGACCCATTGTGAGCTTGTAGATCTGATATTTTCACAGAACGTTCACCCCAGCCTTCCCGGAATAGGAACGGTAGGACTAGGGTTCATGTGGTTAAAGACCTTTATGATGTGTGTGGAAGCTGACCTTGACTCCCTAGACATAGTTGCAGTTGATTCCTTTTGGTTTTGTATAATGGGTATAAGCACGTACAGCCTTGTACAACATGTGATGGGAAGGACGGGGGAAGACTAACCATGCATGGCTAAAGACATGGAGCAGAGAACAGAGAGGGAGCTGAAAACACTCTTCTTATGGTGTTTTAGTCAGGGGAAGGCATGTTTCGGTCTTGTTGTGGCTGTTTTCAGAAAACCTGGGTTAGGTTTTAGGTGTTTTTAGAATCGGCCTCAGGTCTAAATGGGTTAAATTTGAATAAACATTAGTGCAGAATAGATAAAGTTTAGGGAAGAGCAAGCCTTGCCTGCCAGCAAGAATGATGCAGCAGAAGACTGGTGTCTGTGTGGTGCATATATCCGTAATGGAATTACTACGCTGGAATGAATTGTTGGAAACATTGGCATTGGGTGGCAGCCGACACGCCAAAACAAGTCCTCAACACCCCTTTCATATCTTAATATTCAATATTAAATATTGTAATAAAATAAAAGTGATATTTCTTCGATGTTGAAGTAAATCACCCCAATCACCAGTTTATATTTGACTGACTGTGCCACCCATAGAGTTATATTAAGAACTAGAGAACGGACACACCCCCACCTATTAATTCCCGTGTAGTTGCTCACCCGGTGCATGAAGCAATATTTGGTGCCCAAATGCTTTAAAGGTATTATAGGCAACATTTAAGCCTAAATGTAAAAATGATACTGTATATACCTGTACACGTTTTTGGCATTTTGGCAGGTGAAACCTGCATGTCTTATTAACTTTAATGACGACTTTGGATCCTAGTCAGGACCTTATACTGCTTATAGTCCTGATTGTTTGCCTCGTCTCAGGAAAGCAACGGCATGCCTCTCTAGCCTATGGGACTAGTCCTGATTGGCTCAGCAAACAACGGCATGAACAGTCAAAGGCTGCCTCTCTAACACAACAGCAGCTAATGCTATGCGCTAAACAGCAAGGACGGAAGCAAAGCCACAACAACACACAGTCATCGAACCACGAACAGAACGTCGCAAACGAACGCAAACGGCCGCGATGTTGTGTCACACAGACATAAACAGAGCCAGATTTGTATCTGTTTGGCAACATCTCTCACTTCTGTGTACACTACAAACACTGGAGGTTGCCTATATTAGCTTTAAATGCGGAGGTCTTGTAATACTAGATTTGACAGTTAAAAATCACACCCGTGTGAGGGGTGAGGGGTGCTCTTATCATCATGCATCATCTCATTCTGGCCAATCATTATTCTTTTAATGTTTGTGTTAAAAACTGGCCATTCATTATCAATGGCATTTAATGTTTGTGTTTAAGACAAAGTTTGTGTTTACACACACACTAAAAGATAGACATAAACAATAATCCTCGCTGTCCTGACGGCTTGGTTCCACCCCCACAATTAAAAAAATCGAATTATGTGGATCTTGATCTCGTCTACAGTAGATACAGTATGGCTAAGGTTTAGGCAAGGTTTCAGCCCCATCCGAGCCCTTCTATGGCTAGCCTCCTGCGGAAATACGGCATAAAAAAGTAGTTGCTCCGCAACCATGCTTTGAAGGTGCAGGTACTGTACAGATGCAATGTTTGGGAGAGCAGGCTGGGAAAGATCAAACATACAGTACAGTACAAAGCAGCAACATCATCTGTCCGGATTTGTATATGCATTTACAACAAAGCTATGGTAACATTGCAGGCAATGGCATGTTTGTTCTTAGAGCCTCAACACTGACAATATTATTAAAATCAAATCGTGTATATACACTTATACAGAATGTTATTTTACTTGCTTTTATGTTAGATTTTTTTTAATGTATTTGCTTAGTAATATCACTGTTCACGTTACTGTACTTGAACAATCCAGTTGCTTTGTACTGTATGTTTGGGTCGTGATGAATCTGATGCTGTAAAAGGCTTTCAATGAGGTGAGTAGTGAGGCTCGGACAGTAGGTCTTCCTCAAAACCACGTGTTTGATCACTTGTGGAAGACAAGGGGTGGGGGTGGTGGTGGGGATATGTTTAGATAGTCAGATACCATACAGTACATTTTCTAAGCTTATGAATGCTAGGCAGGTGATTCAATTACTGTTTGCTGGGGTGTAACGATTATGATACGATGGCAACTGGATGCAAACAGCTAGGCCTATAAAGTAATTTCTTTATTAGTCTCCTACTGAAAAATATGACCCAGGCTCTTGACTTCAGTAAGAACGTGTTGAGACATTCTCAACGTGTTTTTGCTGGCTGGATGTTGGTTGAAAGCAGTTGAGGGGTCATCATCTTTTTTTTCCAAATTGATGGGAAGAATTAAGCATATGGGAAGAAAAAGAAGTGGACTTCAGATTATTATTATTGTTCTTTTTTTTAGTTTTTGTCTTTTTATGCCTTTATTGATGGTGAAGTGAAGTGTGTTAGAAAGGAAATGAGGGAGAGAGATGGGGAATGACACGCTGCAAAGGCCGTCGAACCCGCAACATGCTGTCAGGCTACATTGAAGCCTAAGTGCCTGGGTTTCAGATTGTTTGACTGCCATGCCATGAATTCTATCATCTGGATCGTTTGAAAATCCAGCAGAGGGTTTTGGGTTTTTTTGAAGTGTGAGAACTCAACTAGAGGCATGCAGCTCTTGGAAATTGAAATTTGGAAAGGCATGCTCAGTCATTTCCATGGCCTGCACCCAGTTTCCTGCATTAAAGTGCCTCCAAGTACTCCATTCACCCAAAGCTGAGCCTTCTAGAAAATAAATGTTGTGGCGTAGAGTTGGTACCGATCTTTCTTTTGATCAGTTTCTTTTCTAATTAATGGTTTATGTGAGGCATTGCCCCATCAGTCTTCCGTCCAAACTAATACTTTTTTTGGTGTTTGTTTCTGTAGAATTAAACTGATCGGACGACAAGCGAGCATCATCATCGTGACGATGATGATGTTGACGATGATGAGGCATGTTGTTATTTTAATTAGCTTCGCTGATGATCTCAGCGGAGATATTTTACAGTGTTACAGTCCATGCAAAGTTTCAATGAATCGGATGCTGTGTTTATGATTCGTGGCATTTGTAGTACAAAATATTTGGGGTAGAGATTCTTCCTCCTTGACAGGGAGTATGTGTGCAAAGTTTCATGTTTATCGGTCCAGTGGTGGCTGAGATTAGCTGTTCACGGACTGACGGACTAACGGACTGACTGACTAACGAACTGACTGAATGACTCCCTCACGTTTGGCCATGTCGGCCTGGTGTGGATAAAAACAAACAGACTTGGAAACACCTGTTCTCCAGAACTCCAGGGACTCCAGAGCACTCAAGCACAAAAGGCTAGCAATCTGATTACTGCGTTTAGTATCATGCTGTTCAATCTGATGGTGATTGGAGAAGCCATTACAGGTGCGCGTGGCAGGACATTGGAGATAAAAATCAAGAAACGGATGGCCACCTGTCAGACTCAGTGGCTAGGGAGTGCAGAGACGAGGCACAGTTTTAAAGACAGACGTTGCAGGATGTTGTCAGAAATTGGAAACGAGGTGAGCTTATAGGTCGGCTATTTCTGACGTGTGACACCGCCGTGCAATGAAGTCTGAATGGGGCTTAATGGTGCCCTCTGCGGTGGCCTCCTGTCCCTCCTTGTGAAGCTCCTCATCAGTGCTCTCAGAGCTCTAATGAAGAGAATGTACTGTACAGCGCAGTCTGGGTGGTACAGTAGCTGTGTTTTTGATTCTAATGAGTAGTAAGTGTTCTTCACTGAGCATGTGGGTGTGTTCATATCTTCTTCATCTCCCCCTTCTCTTTCTTCCCTTTTCAGTCTCCTTTTGAAGAATCTACAGCCTCAACTGCCAGCGCGCAGATGCATCCAAACCACTCTCTCTACCGTTTTGCTCACACATGCTCAGATATAAAGCTATCCATGTCCCTAACCCCAGCTCACTGTACAGCAATGGCACTATATGTTCACCCCATGCAGGGATGGGGTGTGTTTTAAGATCACTGACTGTGTCTGACATGAAACTGACTGTGTCAGAGAGAGAGAGAGAGAGAGAGAGAGAGAGAGAGAGAGAGAGAGAGAGAGAGAGAGAGAGAGAGAGAGAGAGAGAGACCTCAGGACAGTTTCAGTAAATTGCATCCTAACAAAGCACAAGAGGGGGAGTGCTGAGTAGTGGGGAAACCTTGAACAGTGGAGAAGGGCTGAGGCTGGGTAATCATTATATGGGGAGACAGTCAGTATAGCATGACAAGAGTGGAAGTCCCCCTGTGAGGTAAAGTGTGTCTGGAGGACGGGGAGAAATAGGGGGATCAGACTAATAACACCATTGAGTAGGGAGACATAAGAGGATCAATAGGTGTTATTCAGGGATGTTGGAAAAGGACGTGCCCATCAGAATGCAGGTGCCAGATGCCTGTAATCTTTGATTCTTTATAATGAGAAGCTCACTGAGATATGCTCGCAGGTGGGATTAAGGATTCTCAAATGTATGACTTACTGTAGATTCACTCAGTCCTGGATCACGGCTTGAATTTTAAAGGCGTCTTCCTGGAAAGAGGAGGTGGTAATCTTATTCAAATACAGTGCATTCCGCTCTACACACTCTGTCCTCCTCGCTCAGATCACATGCACAAATGTGCGCACACACCTTCTGTTATCAGAGCAGACACCTCACTGGCAGGCATAAGCCGTAGTTCTCTACAGGATTAGTGTTACCTGGGCACATCCAGCAATTTGTTAAGCTCCCCGAGGTCATCGGCATGGTCCTCCCGTGGAAATGACTTCTATGACGTCTCTAATTAAAAGAAACAAAATGAGTTCTCTTAACATTGAAGGGCCTACTGCACTAGTCTAGCGTGAATCCATATATTAGTAATATGGTTCTTGGCATTCCATTTTTAAGCAATGATGTCTAGCAACAAAAAGCAGATACATTTTTATAAATCCTTTAATATTACGGCTCAACGGGCTTGAAAATGTTGTGATGAAGTTATTTCCGGGTGTAATCTTCTTTGGAGGTTCTGGATTGACATGCGGAGGAGCGCCCTCTGTCGTAAACACTGAAAACAAAAACACTATACGTATTAATACATGTACATCAACGGTGGTCTGTGCGTTGGATTGACAGTCAATGAGTTAAAATGGTGAAACAAGAGTTTCAGCTTGAACAGATGTGTCGTTTGAGAACTACACATGTCCTGCCAATGGCAATTCAGTAGATTGTCAGTGCATTGTCAGAACAGCGTCAGTGAAAAGGGGGGCGGGGCATATCTAATTTCCCAAGTGCAAATATTTACTGGGATAATTCGATGGTTCATCACTGTCTCGTGCACGAGAACAGAGCAACAGTCAGCAACAGTGATGCAATGAGTAGCAACACAAACAGTGGCGAAAGGTTCCTATAACGGCAGTGGGTGACCCCCACGCCAACCCCCCACCCCCCGCCGCAGTGGGGGGAAAAACAGTGTTGTTGGCACTTTATTTACAGTTTGCTAATAAATACAGTGGTGCGCGCTTTCAGTTCACAACGATTAACGAACACATTAAATTGTTTCAGCATCTTGTTTCAACATTTCAGCATGATCAATGATCAACAGTAAAGAATTAAATTGTTTCAGCGATAAGCGGCAGGTGGATTTTACCTTTAGCTAGGTGGGACGACGACGCAGATTTATTCATTTATTTCCCCCAGATGGTCTAACAATGTCATGATTTGACCAATTTATTACCAATCTCGTACACCATTGCTCACGAAAGCAAGATCCTTGACCCAATTACAGCCACTGCATCTTAGACCTAGCTTTTAATTAAAGTATAAGTAGTCTGAGGAAAAGGAACAGTTCTGTTCCCCGGACATTGTTTTGGGATATTTCGTCTGAGATGGCTCCGTTTGTCAAGTCTCAAGTCAGTGTGGAGATTACCCGGCGGCCGGCGGTGTTGCTGCCCCTCCCCTCCCCTCCCTCCCGGCTCATGGCTCTTTACAGGCGGGCCGACGGTACACAGACAGCAGCCTCTCCGCTGACCGTGTTAGTGTTGTGTTGCTGCAGGAGACGGAGTGTGAATGAACCGTGCGGTCACTGGAACAAAGCCACCATATTAGCATTTAACATACCTGTTCTGTGAGTGTGAACACCGTAAAGGTGTGTGCCTACGTGAGAAAATGACCAGGGGGAGGGGAGCTTCAGCCTTCAGTCAGTGGGTGCTTTTTGGCTTATTATTTTGTCAGTGGGTGCTTGTGCCCTCAAGCACTCCCGAAGTTGACGCTGTTGAACACAAATGTATACGTCATCCACAACATCACAGGCTAGCTTCCTCCTGAAATTACCAAAACGTATATTCATGGCCATTATAATCTGTGTGGCCGTTGGCTCTGTGGGAAGATATTAAGCTAAAGCTATACCATACCTTGCAAAATCAAGTTAGTGGTACCATAACAAATTGGTTCATTGCCGGGATTCTGATTATAGGAAGGCGGTAGGGACACCATTCTTTTGGTAAAGAATTACTTTATTGAACAAACGATTTAGTAGATCTTCGTCAGGTTAGTATACAGATGCACACATGTTTCATCACTTTCTGATTATAACCATAATAATAGTGCCACACTTGCTCCGTTATAGAGCACATGGTTCACACTGCACACCATAGGCTTGCTGAATGGATGTTGAATGCTTGGATACTGCAGGTGGAAAGCTCATTTATACACACTGATAAAGAATGAATTGCACATTTTAAATATATACACATTTCCGTTTAATCCTAGACTTGAATATTTTCCATCAGGCTTTGTGGGATGTGAGTGTGACCGAATACTATAACAGCATTCATGCATTCAGCATCGGGAGCATGCATTCAGGCACACACAGAAAGTAATTGGGCCCGCACAAAGTTGCATTTTGACCAATTCGGCCCATAACGTGAAATAAATGTGACACCCCTGGCCTAATGAGTCACATTAATGCATTTTGCTCTGAACAAATTGACTTGGACCGTTGTAGAAGTGGATGTAGATTACTTCAGATTCCATTTACTGCTCTGTAACTCTCCATTTAAATCATTCATATATTGGGCAAATGTAAGATTGCATTTGCCCTCAGTGAAAGTGAATATACCTATATGAATATCCCAAATGTTAATTGGCAAATGCGCTCGCCCATTTTGATTAATGATCTACTAATTGAGGCATAATTGATGCAGTGGTTTTCCTAACCTTGCACAAGGTGGAAAGACAAAAAATGCCAAGGACGAGATTTCTTGCCCTTTTCTTCTATGGTTCAGTGTTAACCATTAGATGGCAATTGTCGCCACCATCTGAATGGTCCTCGGTTTCTAGGAGACAGAACCGGAAAATTATCTCTGCCTGTCCTAGTGTTATCTGATTCAGAAAAAGGGCCTCTAACTCGTGGTTGATTTATTTTTCTCTCCGTGTGAAAGGAGAGAAGTCACCTCTGCCCACCACATGTAGCTTTGTTTACAACCTGGACACATCGCACCTGGCACTGTGTGAGTGGCTATTTAAAAAAAAAGCTAAACACGCTGAAAACACTGGCACTGGCGAGTGACTTAAATCATCAATACCTGGCATCCAAAGAGTTTAATTAAAGGAGAGGAAGTAAACTAGGAGAGTAGGTGACAACTAAGAGTGAGTGTGTCAACTGAGGTCAGTTGATCTCAGAAATGACTTTCCACAGCTTCCAGTGATGAAACAGTGTGCTCAGATCTTTGCCAGGCCTGGTTGGCTGTTCTTACAGTTATTATGTCATGTTTCATATACCGGTAGTTTTTTTTATTCTTAATGTTTTTATTTTTTCGTAATTATTTTCTTTTACGTCTGACATCACAGACTTGAATCTCAGTTCTTTTTAGGGAATCCCTTACCGCTCAAATAGCCTTGCAGACAAAAATTATATATCCCATGGCCGGTATAGGGTTGGTCTGAGATTACATGAGTTCACAAAAATAATAGTGTTGACGCAATCAAAAAGATATTTGGGAATTGAGTTCTTTGGCATCCTGGCATCCTGCACAAGAAATATGTAGTCCCAGATTAGCTGGGCACACACACACACACACACACACACACACACACACACACACACACACACACACACACACACACACAGGGGTGGAAATATAACCTCCCATGCTCTGACCTGTTGGAGATAATAACATGCCACAGCCATTATCCATGGAAACACTCAAACCGTGGCACAGACTCCACCGTCACGATCCATGGAAGTCTGTCAGGCATGAAAGCGACACATATTCATGTCATAAGCCCTAGAAAATGACCCAACGAACCTTTTCACTTGACTTGTTTCAACCCATGTAGCCTAATAACTGTCACAATTATTTGTCACAATTATTTCACATATTCACAGTTATGTTTGCATAATCGTTATAATCGTCATCATAATTTTCCATCTTGAAACATGTTCATACATTTCCGACAATTTACAAACGGTGATCACAACTGTGTTGTGAGCTTGTAGGCTCCCAATATTTAAAAAGGTGAAAGTATAATTCAGTCGTTTCTTGTTTTTGTTTACCAAAGCCAAAAATGAAAAATGTATTTAAATGTTCCTATGTCCAATGCCACAAACGCAATGAAATTGTTTGTATGACGGTTAATTGCCAAGTAAAATATATTCATATAGTGACAACCCTCAGTGTAACACAGGGCAGGAAAAGGTAGTCATTTCAGGAGGAAACGCACCTGCATGTTGCACCTTTGGTGCAGGGGGACCCACAGAGGGCCCCCAGTAGTAGTAATTAATGACCCACACCTATTCAAAATGACAGCAGAAATTAACAGTTTCAACGGACTGTACATAGAGTATGTCAGGAATAAACCATAAAAATAATCATTGCACATGGGTCCACCCTGACCCAGTTCCATCAACGATAAAGGTCTTAGGGTTGAAGAAATGAGCAGAAAGAGAATGCATGACACCTCTGTTCCTCTTGGAAATGCTACTTTGACACCTTCATTTTTCAATTGAGCAGCCTACATCCTGCGTATGACTCAGATACGACCAGCTGTATTTCTTGCAACTCATCAGCAGAGCCGAGGCGGCTGGGTTGTGTAAGAACAAATAGGATACACATGTCATTTTGTACCTTATTAATCAAGAGGAAAAGTAACAGAATTTCTTTGCTTTCTTCTGAAAAAATAAGTACCGGCTATCAGTATTTTATTTTCTTTCCAAACAATATAAATGTCTATAGTACAACAAATTGTGGGAGGAAAAAGCTCACTCACCATTTATGTATGTGACCTGGAGCCACGAGGCCTTGTACGAAAAGTAAAAAGCAGACCAATCTCGAAACTGAGTCCCTCAGGGCTATATACCTATTGTCTTTGATGTTATTGTGAGGAAAGCTTTCGCTGATAATAGCGACTGACTCGTTGTGAGCTACTATTGTCGGTGTAACCTTTCCTCACAATACGGATGCTGGTGTTTATGTGGTTAAGTGTGTGCAAGTTATGCAATCAAACTATTTTCAGGGGGCAACAGTGCTTCAATGGCAGGATATTCTCAGGTCAGTTAACAATGTACAATATTGTATGTCACTGCTATATTATCAACAATGTGCAGCTTTGCTATACTTCCCCCTGGTCAGCCTGATGGAGGGGAAAGGAACTGGTCGGAATAACGTGTTCCTTCCACGCGCTACGTCCGGCCGGGGAAACTCTCCCCTGTCGGGTGAAAAACAGCAGCTTGGACTCCTCATGCATAGAAGGAAGCATGAGGTCAGTCCCCCCAGGTTGGCAGAGGAAGTGTAGCGCCCAGGATTACATTAGATAATAATGACACTGGGTGGAAAAATGGGTTCAAAATCGTGGGATAAATTTTTTTAATAATTAAAAGAAAAACAATGCTTTGTTATTTGGAATTTTCAATAACGTGTACTGCATGTAGCGAAAGTGCTGGGATCCAGGTAGGCTACAAAGAAGACCTCAGTCAACCGTATTTAACCTGTTACCGTGGCGACCATCAATTCTGCGGCTGTTTCATGGTTTTCATTTAATAATTCAACGGACCAAGGATCAATGACCTTGCCTTGCACTAACAACTTATAGTTTTGGCACTGGTCAGCAGCACTGGATGGAGTGTGCTGATGACAATGCCCCGATGAGAGAGAGAGAGGGAGAGATATTATGCTAGAGAGAGAAGCTCTTGAAGCTAGAGCTGCGTTATTAACTATTGAAATATATAAGAACTTGTGATTAAATCACAAAGACGTTGGATCCATTGGAACACCACTTCTCTCTCTCTAGGTCGTCCTCAGACGAGCCCTCGGTCTATATTCCATTTCCTGAAAAGTAACGGTTTAGGACGTAACCATAAAGGTTTCTGCCCAACAGCCAAGATAGTCCTGACAGACAGTACTGTACATCTTCTTCTATTAAAAATTAACTTGCATTTGTCAGGAATATAGATATTCCACTGTTTTACTACATGCTGCTGGCTGCATTACTTTAGTGAAAAGAAAGAAAAAGTAAAAAACGAAGGAATTGTCAGGTCATTGGAGTAAAAGAAAAAGAAAAAGAAAAAACATGAGCAGAATATAATTGATTGTGTGGTATATACCTCTCCAAAACAACCAACTAAAAAGCTAAACATGAATAAAAATAAAAACAAACCATCCGGCATCAAGGTTCTGCAACATTGTTGGATATACGACCATAAAGCACAGGTCCCCTCAACCCAATTTCCCCCAGGGAACACTCAGTGTGAGGAATGACAACAAGACCATAATAGTCCTTATCCCAACCATCCCAGAGTTCTGCCCCTGCTGAAATGAGGCCAGTTCCACTTTTAATAACAAAGTCTTTCTTTTTTCTTATCCTCCCTCCTCCCTGTGGACCAGGGGGTAAAATTGGATTTTACCCTTGTTTTTTAAAAGCTTCATATAATCTCTTATGGGGTGGAAATAATGTTTTAATAATTAAAAAGATTTAGGAAATGACCAATTATGCTTCTTTTCAGCTGTAAAGTGAACATCTTTTCTTTGGCTCTCGGCAATGTTGGAGGGAGTGTACCTCCCCAGAGAGAATTGTGTTTTAATCACTTAAAGAAGTCTTCACTCGTACCACTCCGCCCCTTCTTCCTTCCTTCTTTCTTACCCAGTCCTCTCCTCCTTGCCTCTTAAATTACAAAGCTGTCTATTTTTCAGAGATGAGAGGATTCTGTCCCCTTTTTTATGGTTCAAGGTGGTGTCTTGCTGATAAAGCAAAAGGGATAGGAGGTTATCCTTCACAGTGAGTTGTTAAATCACAATACATTGCACGCATGTTTTAGGAAAAATGCATATACCCAAAATAATTATGTGCAAATGCATTGTTAACTTCTCAGTGAAGATGTTTCATTGCTGAGAAGACCTTACCTTGTTTGCCCAGCTGACCTTTATAAACTATATATATTGAAATTTTATTTAAAGGATAAGCCCCTTGAGATGCATCATCTCGTTTTAGAGGGGGTCGTTGGAATAGTACCGTCTCAGCTTCCAATAGTCCAATGGCAGGCACTGGAGTGCTGTGATTTTTTTCCACCCTGGCTAAAACATGTTCATCAGGTATTATTATTATATAATGAGGAAGATGTTTTTCCAAAAAGTGTACAGTATGCCAACCAGTTCATTATCACGTATACCGCCATTGGCCGAGATCTACGTCAATTATTATTTATGAAGTGCTGTACACTTCATTTTATGTTACTTTTCATTTTATTATACTATTCAAGTATGCCTGGTGGTGGGTGGTGATTCACCTAAACTGGCTACACCCACAGCTGTTGTATGATAAAGGGGGGAGGGGTTAGGGGAGGGGGTGATATTGTGATGTCACTACAGTATATCACTGTTTTTTTTCATTGGCACGTTCCTCCAGGAAGAAAGCCTAAATACAAAGGCAAGACATCATTGCACATATCAACCACACCAAGGGGTCTAATGAAGTACTGTCACCTCACAAATACATGAAGAACTGGAAAACAAAAATCACGGCACTCCATCTTTAAAAGGTGATTGTCAAAGCCTAAATGTGGTTTCCTTGGCAACTGTAGTCATCTTCGGCACACATTCATGACCACAAGTTCTTCTACCATTGACCCTTGGCCTCTACTAGAGGCTCAATGTACACAAGAGGGATGCTGGGAGATGACCTTTAATTGACTCTCTTTTCTGGACGGTTGGACCACGGGTAAAAAAACCGACAGGCTCACCATCAGGGACTGGTGCAGGGTCATGGCCTGACACAGCTCATACTATTGCAAATCCAGCGCTGTTCAAACACATTATTGAGTTATAATGGATACTATAATTGGTATCCACTTAAACGATATACTTCTTTGACCAGCGTTCCCTGCCGCCTCCTTTTTCCCCTATATACACCAAAATCTGTTTTCTGAAAATTAGCTGATCATGACTGACATTGTGAGCTTGTAGATCAGTTACTGTATTTTTGCAGAATGTTCCTTTATATGCCCAGAATAGGGATGTGGCTGTTCATGAGGTATGGCTTTCACATTAGTATTTACTGGTGATGTCCTTTTGGACCAAGATAGATTAGCTAGGTGTAAATCTCATGTTACTTCTGACTGCTGGAGCTCCCTAGGGACTCTTGGGGCTCACTCACACAAAATCTAACCCATCTGGTTGGAACAAGCTGTTGTATAATGTCTTGGGAAAATGTGGTAATGGAATGAAAAACAGAGGCATTTCTTTCTTATCAGTGGGTGGGACCCAATGACGGTCATTTTGCACAAAATGACAACCCTAGGAATGTGGATGCAGTCGATAATGAGTTAAAGAAAGGTTCGTAGGGTAGATATCCAATACAGATTGATGAAAAAATGCCTTGGGGACAAAAATATAATTTAATCTGACATGCCTCTGAAATTGGTCAGTTGATCTTCATCTCCTGGAAACATGCACTGCACAGTGCTGTGTACTAATTTAAGGCATATTGCACTCTTATTTTCTGCCATCTAAAAAGCCTTCTGCATCATTGCCTGTTACTGACATGTGCTACACATGAGATATTGTCTCATATTTCCCTTATCTCTGGTTGCTTGGGGCATAATGTCAAAAATGAAAAACACGCAGCTCTACACCATGCTTCCTATACAGTACCTTGGCTCCAACCTCCGGTGCATCAGTGCATTTCATTTGCAGAGATGCAGTATATGGTATGCATAATCACACAAAAAACAAGTAAAAACTAAAACATAATGCGGTCTACTGAATCCACACAAATACAATGAAATAGCTATAGGCCCTCGTATACAGTATGTGATCCCAGACATAACTGATTTTGACAAACAATTATCATTTCCAGCTCATTCGTTGACTTGATAATGAGTTTAGAATATCCCAAAGGCATGGCTAATAGATCTGCATTCACGTCAGCATGGTGCACAACAGAAGTATAAGACCGGGCTGTCTTCACAGACTCATGAAGACGTGTTTGTTTCATCATTAAATAATAATAGCTCAAATTTATATAACGCTTTTCTAAATACCCAAAGCGCTATCTATCTATAAAGTTCAGAAGTGTGTGTGTGTGTGTGTGTGTGTGTGTGTGTGTGTATGTGTGTGTGTGTGTGTGTGTGTGTGTGTGTGTGTGTGTGTGTGTGTGTGTGTGTGTGTCGTCACTGGGTTGTCTGACGGAAACCATGTATGTCTTAAAAGTTTTCAAAAAACAGCGAATAAATCATATAAAACAAGTCGGGAATAGCGTGTTCCACACGGAGAGACAATGGAAAAATGTCAGTAATAGCATGAACCACATGGAATGTGTTAATAGAATCTTGAAACCTCTTTCACCTCAGATGTAATGGCCATTTTGATTTAATCTAGACCACACTTAATTGAGTAATAATAATATTCTAAAAGCCTGTGTTGTGATACCACTAGCGTGTACTGTAGGTATAGTTGATGGAGTGTGATTGGCTACTGTGTATGTATACTATAATTTGCAGACAATTGTTCAAGTCGCTCCGGTCCGAGTCCCAAGTCGTTTGGTCCCAAGTCCAAGTCGAGTCCCAAGTCAGTCCAAACCATCAGGTCCGAGTCCCAAGTCGACTCCCAAGTCATTTGGTCCCAAGTCCAAGTCGAGTCCCAATTCTTTCTGTTGTGGGCAAGTCAAGCCGAGTCACAAGTCGAGTCACAAGGTTGTGTCAAGTCTAGAATTTGAATTTTGTTATTTGTCATGTGACTTGTCATGATTATGAATTGATTACCCAGGACCGAATGGAAACAAGACAGCAAGGACTTTTTTCAGTGATCCCTTTTTGATCAGTGTTTGACTGTACCCTATACCTATAGCAGACATTTCTGCCAATAAAGTATTCAATCAATGAATCAATAGATATTCCCCACTGTTTTTCACTGTACTATATGGCTCCCCCTAATGGCCGTTTTGTCCTTGTACGCTGGAGCAGAGGCAGTGCAATCTGCGCATGCTCACAACTGTCACTGTGTGCCTCCGTGTTGACACTAGTTTACAGACACAACTTCACACTTAGTTAGTACATATATATGGAATATACAATTGGATCTGGGTGTCTTTCAGCAACACTAACTCAAAGGTAGGAAGCAACTTTTCAATCTACTGCAGCTGTGTGGTGAAAATAAAGGTTTTGCCTTAGTGTGCGAGTGGAGTTGCGCTGCACACCGACGCTGGATTCAAATACCGTATGCTCGGAAACAAAACAAGTCACAAGTCATCTTGTCTCTAGTCGAGTCGAGTCGGGAGTCATTGGCTAGCAAGTCGGAGTCAAGTCTCGTTGGTCTTTTACCTTCCAAGTCCGAGTCGAGTCGCAAGTCTTTATAATTTGTATTTAAATATCAGTATTGCTATTGTATTAGCGTGTATTTATACTCAGACTTCTTAGCTTTGGCTTGTCATCCAAGGTGACCTAATGCAGTGTCAAAACATATTAATAAAGACTGACTGAGATTTTTGTTAGCTTCCATGCATAACTTCCTTCCAACTGAAAATCCATCACCTGAAATCAATAGAAATAATCCTGGGTGCGTCTCGCTCTTGAAAACATCATACCCACATAATGATATAAGTGATATGGCACGTGTGTAGAAATACATCAATAAACACATTTGAAACCTAAAAGACAGCGTTTTCTTACGGTTTAAATAGATTTGTCCTAAGTTTCAGCTGCTATATAATAGCCATCTCATTCATGTCTGCCATCTGTAGATACTGTAGCTTTAGAAACTAAGAACATTCATATGCAGTACTCCTCCAAAGTTGATAGATAACTGAAACTTAGCAAATAATATTTATTCACTGCTGCTGACACTCCAAAGACAGCAGCAAGGGATGTGATTTGTCGGATTAAGGCACACCCAGTATGTGAACATTAATCACACGCTGCAGTGCTGCTACAAAGTAAAAATTGGCTTTCTGTGTTTTATTGCGTATAATGTGGAAATACACCTCCTGACTTAGTTTTGTACAGTCATGCACTATTAGCTTATTTATACTGCAATTCAGCATTATTAATATACAGTACATTATTTACATGCACAATCAGTGAATGCTAAGTAGGTGTTTATAGCTGGCAACAGAAAAGCTTCTTCTTTGTGCACATCATGCACATACAGCCTACTGATGATCTTATTTCAGAACAATAATCCACATGGCACTGTAATGAATAATGTGCCCTTCTTTATAATGCATAGGATCCATCCATTCTTGTGATTGTTGTTCACATGCATGTACTGTAGCATGAAGATGTGTACTTCTACAACTACTACAACATGTCCCTACTGAGCACTGCAGTATTACATCCCACAACTCTATTCCAGTTCTAATTAGAAATCACACTGCTGTCACTCACAATAAATCAACATTTATTGTTACATAATAACATACCACAAGTAGGTGGTTGACTGGGTTGAATGGCAAAAGTATAAATGAACACGGTGATGTGTATCTCACATTTACATTCAGGCCAAATATCAGGCCAAATATCAGACACATTGATGAACAGGATAAAGGCAGACAGATGTGAAGCACTAATCATCTGTCAACTGTGTTGATGGGAGGCCACATCTGGATAGTCGATGCTTGTAGGGTGTGAAGTTACATCACAGAGTAGTTAAGCTAATGGTAGCCTGGTGGTGGATGTTATGACTAATTTGTGATGATCAGATATGCAGTCTGATATCTGATGAGAGAGCTAATGGTCTGACAATCTTGGTCTTGGCCCTTTGTGACCCGATTCTGGGTGATTGGATTGACAATGTTAACAATACATTGTGATGGGTAAACCTAGGTGAAGGTATTATATTATGGGTATTTGTTAGAAATACTTTATGTCATCCATGTCAATGGATCTCAGATCGGGCTGAAACCTTGTCCAAGGGTACTGCACGTTATAGACGACTGACATTGCAGGGCAGGCTGGCCACATTACTCTAAGCCAAAAATAAATCCATCAGTACAAAATGTGTACACGTATATTCATTGCCACAGCTGTGATTAGACAATAGCTTGTATTGGGGTTGGTATTTTGGTCCCTAATTATTAGGGATTTAACAAATGCGTTCAAACAAATGAAGTTTTCTTGCATGATAAATCATTGCGTTTCTTGGCTTCATTTATAGATGAAGCAGGATTAAATACATGGAAACAATTGAGCCATAGCCGTGCCACTGCATGCTCTTTCACAGTAAATCAATAGCATGGAATATTTTTAATAATTTGTAGGGATTTCTTCTTTACTGCTTCAACTCTGTTTGAAAACAGGTAAGACTCATAGTGGGAGAAAGGGGTAAGTGGAGCCACCCATATATTTGAAGGAATCCTAAAACAATAATGTAGTTATTTTTTATTATAGGTTGATCTGAACATAACAGCAGTCATGTGATGGTGCACATCTACTGTACGTTATTTTGTCGTGGCTGTGTATTGGCGTAGTTGATGTGCAGTACAGTACGTTAACTAAGCAGTAGGCCATTTTGAACTGTTGACATAATTCCCTCCCACTGTGTAACACATTAAGCTTGAGCTGTAAATTAATCTGAAAGAAATCCTGCCAGTTTCACATGGAATTCAATTTCTGTGAATTAAAGCTTGTCTGGTTAATAAGGATACCCCCTCCTGGTGCAACAGAGAGAGTACTTTTTAATCCCAGCTGGGCTTCTCCTGTATTACCTTGTCAGGCGGAGAAGATATAAGCTGAGACTCAATTAGTCGACTGTGCAACCTAAGAAAGATGCCCCTACAAATAAGGTGAGATAAGAATAACAAATACGAGCTTCAGATACAGAATAGGAGAAGCAGAGTGTGCCAGTGTTGCTAAGCCTGTACAAGGCTGACTCCAGGCCAGTCCAGGGGTGCACGGCACCACAATGAAGAAGCATTATCATCATTGTTTTTAGGTATTTTTGCATGCTATGTTTTTTGGGTGTTACAATTATTTTTTATGCATATTGCTATGGTGAAATGAAAAAATGCCAGCACTGAGTGTATGTCCTTTTCATATGAATTTATTTACCTCTGATGTTGATAACGAATGCGTTTCGGCCTGTGTGGCCTTCGTCAGCGTTATATTCCAGCCTTGCACTGTAAGGACTTTATTCTAACCTGGAGTGCTGCGGGTTGTCTGCTTCGGCAGTACTTTCTTACTATTGCTATGGTGGGCAGGCACTTTACCACCCAAGCACTTTCTGTGTTGTGTTACATATGGCTCCATCTTGCACCACCCTTATCCCTAAACTTATTTGGCATTTTTTACTATTTTGAAAATAAATTTAAAATAGTTCAACGCTGATCTACATCTACACGTTGTGAGCTTGTAGATCAGCTATTTGAACTAGCTGATCTACAGTAAAAAATGGTAGAAAATGGCAAATAAGTTTAGGGTTAAGGGGTGGCGCAAGATATAGCCCAAAGTGATACAGTATATACCTGTTTGCTTGTTGCCTAATCAACTACAGGTTGTTCTAAGAAAAGTGATACTCTTTCACTATTGCACTCACGAAAATGACACAAATCCACTCTGGCTCACACTAGCAGGATCTGTGATATTGTGTTTATCTGGCAGCTGACACTGGATGTAACAGTGGCCCAAACGGATGACAGCATCTGACATCATATGCTCCCCAAGTGGAATGGGCCTCACCTCCACCTCCACTGCAGACCACTCACCAAGATTCCATTTCCTGCCTACACACGCTATCCACAATCGATACCTGACAAAATGTCAAACACATTTGTATCTGTTTCCTCCCCTCGGCAGGAACTCTATCTGGATTGTTGGATCGGTGTCAAGGTTCCTGCGTTTCTCATCTGTTATACAAAGCTGCTGATAGAAATACTAGTGACAGATTTATGTTTTGGTTCAGGAAGAATCGATACGTTGTCCATGCATGCTGGTGTGTAAAATGCAATCTTTTAATCTCTTGCCTTGTTCGTCTCGTTTGGGCAAATTATTTTCTTCATGCAAGCTGACATGCAGACAGCAGACTGCTATAACCTTTCATGATGAAATGGAGAAAAGAACACCAACATAGATCAAACACTTAATTTGGCTTATTTAAAGATACATTATTTGAGATAAATGATTCTCTTCAAAGATAAGCAACTCTATTGCTGTGGCATTTATAATTCATGAACATTCAAAACATTTTTCATGCATTATTTCAGATACAGTTACTGTATCGTGAAGTATGCTACTAAATGTGGCCATCAAGGTCCCGTCCCAGCTTGTCTGCCATATGTCAGGATCTGGCGGAATTTTGTTCAATGGTGCGTCAATCATAGATATACAGTATATAAGAAAGCTAGATGGCTCACCCGCGCTCTGGCCAATGGATAGCGACGTTGCTACGTGGCGGCCATCTTACCTCGGGGCCACATAACATTGTGTCTATGGGGCATGTACTTTTAAATAACCACAACTTGCTCAATTTTCAACTGATTTTCAAGCGGTTTGGTTTGTTATAAACGTCAGACGTCCGCATACTTAAGTAGACTCATAGCCACGTTGACAACATTTGTAATGAACCAACCCGTTTGTAAATCCGTCAAGATTTGAGCGAGTTATGACTGTTTTTGTTTGAGCTGCCATTGAACATACTGTACTGTAGCCCCGAAGTAAGATGACCGCCGGGTGAACTACGTCAGAGATTCCGCCTTGAGCCATCTAGCCTTTATATATATCTATGGCGTCAACCCCCACTGCACCAAGAGGGAAACTTTTTTAACAAGCACACAAGCACCCAGTGTTAAACTTCACAGTTGTATTTTCACGTATCTGAATCATACACTTCTGTATCTCTTATTGTATTGAATATTTCAGGTGCCATCTCCCTCTGCCTATTAGGTTTCTCCTTCAGTGCAAGCTCCTACAGTACATCTCATCTCAGCTGTCTCTAATGTACATCGCTCCATCAGACACCAGGCACAAAATCAATCCCTCCCTTTCTATTTGTGTGGCGCAGAACCACCTTGCCTTCCGATCAATATACATTTAGATGACATGACAAAGCCAACAGGTGTGTTTTCGGTTCTTGGCTGTTATAGATGGAAAAGAGCTTATTTTTCCGCAAAACAAATAAAAGTGGTCTAGCTGTGCCCTCTCTTCTCCCAGGTTGTCTGTGCGTGTGCAAGCTAGAAATACTGATAGAATATACAGTACATGTCTTAACAGCAGTAATGTAGTAGTAATGCACAGTTCTGCGAAGCAGTCATTGTGTAAATTAGAGATTCTTCCCCCTTATTTCACACAGGGGCACAAGTGAGAAATGTATTCTCTCACCCCTGCATCAGGGCTCTTTAAACATATTGCTGCACTTGTCATGTGGGGGACAGACTGTAGTAAACCTTTGGCCCATTTTGGCTCCTGAGCAATAGTTTAAGAAACCATGGCCGTAAAGAAACAAAATGTAATAAACTGCTGCTCAGTGGTGAATAGGAAATGAAAACTGCGTTGACTTACTGACTGGGTACAGAATTTACAGTATAGGGTGGTCTTCTTAAATTGTCTAGAAATAGCATATGCTTCGCGGGTGCACTACTGTATCAGTTATTAATTAATTAAATGAACCCTGGCGTCCCTATTCTGGTACGCCAGAACATTTGGTAAAAATAAGACCAAAAAATAACGGATCTGCAAGCTTGTACATTTGCTATTTATTACAGCAGTTTTTTGGTTTAGAGGAAAAAAGGCAGGGGGTCAAGTAGACACACCAGCAAATTAAGTATATAGGGTTTAAGTGCAAGTACTATGCATTATAGTATTATCCTTTAAAGACAATGGATCTCTATACAGCTCATTTTTGTGGGCATTTTATGCTTTTATTTGATAATTGTACAGTATGCATGCAGCAAGGAATCAAACCCGGGCCAGCTACCTCATTGGCATGTTTACCAGGTGAGCCACTCAATGACAAATTCATACAAATAACTCAGATTATTGTGAAGTTGACACTGTCCTTAAAACAATTGTGTTGTTATTCAGTGTCTATACAGTACGCCACAGACTCAGCAGGAAATAAAGACTTCCCTGAAATAAATCAGTGCCTAAGGATTGTTATAGTAGGGAAGGATGAGATAGCTGCCTGCCAGAAACCCAGTCCAGGATCAATGTAATCCCTTTGGCGTGTTCCTGCTGGCTGCTGATCTGGAGTCAGCAGAGAGGGAAACGCACTGTTGCACATGGGATTCAGCCTTATCTAAAGAAGCTTCAGTTCACTTTGTAATTTCTCTCTCTTGCACTTTCTCCCTCTCTCCCGTCTTTCGTTCTCTACTCCCCTCTGTAGTTAGTATGATATCAAACATCTATACTCTCTCTCTTCACACAAATGAGGTGCAGTTCCTTACAACAGGAGGCTAGTGTAGCACCTACCCAATTACCCCAAGCCTCAATGTCAGCAGGTGCTCTTCTGATTTGCAGGTATTGTAAATGTAAACGAGTACAGTTCTAAATCAGGCTCTACCCTGAGCCCACATAATGTATTCTAAATGAAAAGAACAACGTAGTATACCCTGTGTGATTCTCTCTGCCATCTCTGCCACTGTATTATTTCGCTTGGCCAGCAAGCCATACAGTAGACAATAGGAAATTCAGGACACCCTGCATGGATGTTTTGAATGAAATGGACGAATGGCACACGAGTGGGAAGAAATGCAATGACACATGCACAAATGGCCACACCACTGCACTGTACGTGGGCTTCATCGTGCTTGTTTATCAGCCCTGCCTGCCTGAGGGCATTTATCTTTGTTTCTCCACCAAGAGCGTATCTTGGGGAGTTTTCAATATTATTTCTGAGCATATTTCATCATAGTTGAGGAGGGACACTTCAGCATACTCATAAGTCATAACATAATCTTTATTATGAAGGCTTGTTCAGGGTTGCTGGGTGCCATGGGAACGGAGATGTGTCATGTTTCTGATCCTCACTATTGTTAGGTTTGCCCCACATTTCATTTCATATCTGCTGAACGACGAAGACAAATTTCTGACCACTTAATTGAAGTTGCGATGTGTGATAATTTTGATAGTCACGCCCCCTGAAAATAATTTTTTTTTCGAACGTATTGAGACGTAACGCTACCCGACCAATATGTGAGTGTGCACGTGCCAGCCATGTTGTTTCTAAAGAATTTGGTTTAAAAAATCATTCAACCCTGAGACCCCTCCTGAGATCTATAGGCTACGCTTAGAGCGAGCGAGCGTGCGTGCGTGCAATACATGGCAGTGAATGGAGCAGGCTGGACCAGCTCATAACACACATTATTTCGGAACAATTGAGACCTTTGTCATATAGTCTGTTCACAGTATATAATTGGCCATCATCGCCTTTTCTTTTGTTCACTGCATTCATCAATCCTGTAATGTAAGTGCTCAGTCATTCAGTCCATTCGTCATGCACTTACTGTAAGCCACTTTGTATTTATTGTAATTTATTTGTCGTTGAGTATTAAAACAATTACTCTTTTATGAACGGTGTTCTTTCATGCATGTTACGGGCAGTAAACCCCTAGACTTCAGAACAGTCCGTAACAGCACACATCGAAAAGCAACACAGCAGACAATAATGTGTTACATGTCTTCTGTTATTTTCCAGAAGCGATTACTTTACAAAAGGTCTCAGTCATTCAGAAATAGTCTGTTCATGAGCTGTTCACTGAGCTCTCATTGACTCCAGTGCATTCTGCCGAATGGCTAGGCTAGGCTAAGAACTTGAACTTCAACCTCCTGTTGAAACACCACCTTTTTTTATCTGAGGATGCATTGAGGAGGTGTTGGCACATGGGGGGTAATTAGCAAACAACTAAATTGAGGAGAAAATGTGAATGAACAAAAACAAAAGATATTAATCCTCATTAGATTTGTCTCGCATGTATTCAGGAATAATTGTATCTGCACACTGAGATCCCCGCTGGGCGTATTCTTTTCTTCCATGAATATTTCCCATTCTTTAAAGACGTCCTCCAAAATATGAATATAAATTGAGGTGGTACATTTACTTGACTACTGTGTTTAAGTATACTTTTTGATTGTCTGATTACTTACTTGAATACCGGTATGTGTTTTTTCTTTTCTTTTTAGGAAGCTTATGACTTTCACTCTACTACATTTCAAAGACAATACTTTTGATTCCACTACATTTCTAGCCGGTCTTACAAATACCTGTACATTGTAAATTAACCTCTTAAGACCTATTTAACACTAATAATGAAAATGACAAATGACATTCACAAGCTTGTAGATCTAGAATAATTTATTTTATTATTTCAATATAGCACTCCATTGATATTAAAAAAGGAAATGTACTTTGTTATAATTTGGAATACTTAAAAGCATGTACTTTTGAATAGTATTATTATTCATTTCTTTTCCTAAAGAGAGTACCCCGGTAACTCTGGTACCAATTTGACTGAGCGACGTTCACATTCAACACACGTTGAGTACTTTGATCGGGAGTATCTAATTTGACTCAAGTACTGGAGTTGAGTATTTTGTCCGGTTCTGTTACGGTCAAATCCAAAGATTAGATCAGGGTAGTGCACCCTGATTACTGCAGGCCTGCAGTAATCTGTAACTAGGAATATTATAATTCCTGTTGAGTTATTAATATATCCCACTTAGCATTTTATTTGACATCTCATCCAGGATGTTGTGTGTGGACCGTGGTGGTGTGACATTATCAGTTGATAGTCAGAAAGATAATTTAATGATGACACAGAGATTCACAGAGACTCAGTGCTGTGCTCTTGACATGAGCATGAGTCCAAGACATACGATTCATGGACTCATGCTGTTCAAGAACCCTTCCCTCTTTCTTTTGGAGTTATTGTTTGCATGACCACATCAACAGTTGTGAATTAGGAAGACACCGATAGCCTAGGTGTACAGAAGGGTGAGAAAGTGACACCAGAGAATCAAGGTTAGCTAAACAGAACACAACACAACAAGCCAGTTGAGGTGCCAAAACTGCCAATGCCAAGTGAATACATGTGTGTGTGCAGCTGAAGTGCTAGACAGCTAGAGGAATCATAGGGATAATACAACATGGTAGCAGGTTGTAAACATGTTTACAGTCCAATCAGAATGTCTCGGAAGCCCTAGATCATGAGATACACTTGGACACTTATTTTATTATGGTCATACAACAAAACATCAAACACATTTGTAGGTTGTGATTATTCTGTAATTGCTCCTGTTTGCTATACATAGCGCCCCCCCTTTACCTTTTTTCCCCTTTTCTGTTTTAATAGCAGTTCTTGTGCTCTTGCAATATGTATCACCTTCTCAGCTGAAAATCGTTCTTCACATTGATAGTTGAATCCATCGTAAACTATTTCCTCAAAATTGCAAAGTTTTACTTTCCTTTTGTTACACCTTAGATCAATTGTAATCAATCCGCAAAGAGTTCTTTTCATAGCACTTTATACCTGCTGATATTGTTTGTGAGTGACTGGTGTCAGTCAATATTTGTTAAATAACAATAGTTCATGATAATTAGGCCTACTATAATGGGTAAGCGTCTGTATGCCACATAATATAGGCTATTGATTGCTGCACTGAAGCCTAGTGAATGCATTAACACGATTAATCACAATTTAGTTATTTTTACTGCCTCATTTCAAATTCCATTAATAAGTAAATAAGAAATGACTTTGAAAACCTCAATCTATTTCCCCCATCTGTGGATTGAGCACAGAGACATTTGGTTTGAAATAGTAGGGGTTGATTTAAATTACAGAGCACCACATTCAGTTTTCTGCCCCCGTATCGACTTGCTTGGTGTTTTATTGTTTAATGGTAATAGTGTGTCACATTTAAAATAACGTTTTAAAAGTATTTACTTGCTTCTGTTTTAAAATAGTGTCCACAGATTCTGTACATTGTGTTGACCATTGGTGAGGTCAACATGTCTATGTATAGCATTAACTTCGTCGGTGTCTCTTTATCCCTCTCAGAGCTGAGGGCGCAACAGACAAATCAGTCAAATTCGTATCTATTTCTGAACATCATATCAGAAATGTAGCGGTATAGTCCCAGTATGTTACAGATGTCTGAAGTTCTCACGCTCTGGTGAAATTGATAGTTTAGTTTAGTTTAGTTCTTTCTTTCTTTTTTATTTCTCACTCACATTATCAATAATGATCAAGAACGTGAACTTTTAAATGTGGTGTAGGATGGCAAAACCCAGAGATTACATACTAATAAGAATTTGCCCGATTCGCCAGTCGCCCCCTCAGACGGATCTTTACTGTCCTTATGTGACGAGTCCTAGAGCTACAGCGGAGGGGGAGAAGAAAAAGTTAAATGGAAACAACAAAACAAGTCCACCAGAGATTCTTCTTTACTTTGACAGATTTATGCATCACATTTTGCTTATGTTAGTCACTTATTCAATCCAAATTACTGTCAGGGCCATTTTTGCCGCCAGAAAAGCACCCACCATGCTGCTCTTGTCAAGCTTAACAAATTGACGAAGATTTGTAAACAACACAAGCCGTCCTATCTCACCAGCAAATTGTCTCCTGCTTGAATAAAACATACTGGGCCACATGCAAGCACTCAAGTGTTTTTTTTTCTTCCCTAATACTGCTCTGTATCCAAAGCAATTTCACAGTTCATGCTCCAATTTTGCAGTCAGTGGAGTGTGGCTGAAGCATGGAGTAACATGCACAAGATTGAAGGACACATAACATGCTTTGTTACAGTTCAGAACGTGTTTATGCCAATATGTGTCATGTTAGGGAAAAAAGGTGTACTCTGGGTTTGATGGTAGGAAAATGGACCCTGTTTTTGTTCTTCATTTATGTTTCCTTTTACTATTGCTACTATTGTTTTTGACCACGCACAGAAGTTAAGAACATTTCCTATGTGAATGTGAATGTGACAACTTTGTGTCATTGGCAGTTTAAGCATTTAGTAGTTAGCCTCCATAGCGAAAGTGTAAGGTTTATCGAACAAGAATCTCAACAACATACTGTAGTCACTACCAGTAAGCAAATGCAGATGCAAGCTCCTTTAGGCTATGTTCACACTATCATCCTTTTATCAAGAAAAAAAACTAAACAAAAAACTATCTTTTTCTGCGAGTGGAGGCACTTGCATGATTGATTGAAACAGACTTCAAGTATTCTTGGAACTTTACGAATATTGAAAACAAAGTAGTAGGTGGACACTGAACATGTGGATGTAATAAAGATTGAAAAACTGTATAGCATATTTATCATCTAAAATGTATCTTGTCTCTCCCCCTTCGAACAGCTCTGCTGCTCGGCCACAGCTGCTTGCTTGGTGTCGCCTGGAGCTCTGCTGCATGCTGGACCACAGCCTGCCTTTAAGAAAATACAACTCCAAGGTGAATATAGCGAATGCGATGTAATTATATTAGGTAACAATAGGCTGTTTGTATGCAGAAGAGAGAGATGTTGGGATGTGTAGTTGTCTCCAGGGGTCTGCAGGGCATAGTGAAACCAGCAGCTCGGACAAGGAGATTGGATAGATAAAAAAGCGGTCCACATCATAATTGCATTTCATATTCATATTATTTTCTTTAAGTTTAAAATACTCTCCATTCTGCCAGAAAGGGGGCACTGATCTGCGCCTTTTGGTCATTTTGGTAAAAGAGTGGTGCCTTTTTTTCTTTAAAGGACCGCACACTACTTACCTTGATCAAACTTTTTTATTTACATTTTTTTATTTTTTATGTATTTGAGAATATTGCTACAATATTTCTGAAAGAAGCATCTGAGATTCTTCCGTACTTCTCTCTGTCTATTATTCTCTTTCTCGTACAGATTTCGTCTGTACAGACAGACATGCCTCTCTGGACTTTTTCAATGAGAATATTTAAGTTGTTCAACGTCACCTGAGATCAAAGGAAAAGCCAAATCTACAAGAAAAAAGTAACCCAAAGCTAAAGTCTATATAGAACGGAGTAAAAGCAGGGCAAGGAGAGAAATAAGTCAGCTACAGTATTACACCTAACTTTGAGCAACTTTTGTATTTCCTTCACGCTCTAAAGTGCACATTTTTCTTTATCACTTTTAAAATCTCCTGCAAGTGTAGAAATTGATCATTCTAAGCGTGTTAATGGTGTTAATGGTAGGCAGGCATGTGCAGACAGACAGAGATCAAATTCCACATGCATCCCTCTTTGATTTGAAAGCATCATTTGCTCTTGCCCCGTTAGTACATGCTGTATTCGGGTATTGTGTTTTCTATATTAGAACATGCAAACCTGTCAGATCAGTGTTTCTCCATCCTGCTCATCTCCCCTGATGGGTAATGTGACTTTGCACTCTGGGACTCTGACTGCATTAAAATGAATGACAGGCATTTCATAGAGCTGGGCTTTCAACAAGGTCTCCCTTGACCACAATGTCTCCCTTCAGTCAAGAAACCGACAGCGGCATATTAAATGTACTGAAAAACAAACAGGACGTTCATGTTGAGGTTCCTGGAAAAGGTGCCTTTGTTCTCCCCCCAAGCAATTATTCCACTTTATCTACTAAAACGTGCAGCCAACTCAGCTAATATTGAGCATGCTGTTAATAATGTGCCCATCCTCGCCTTGTTTGTTTGATTCTATAGAGTTACCAAATGGGGTGACACTGATTCATTATTGGACCTAGTGGGTTACGTGGTTATAAGCAACCTCTCACCATGGCTACAGCAAATGCTGACTCTGCAGCATCCAAAGTGCTCAGTAACACGACCAATTTGCAAAGTCAGTCAACCAGGGAATTATTTTGCCCTTAATCTTTTATAAGGCCATGTCAAGCGTGTGTGAGCGAAATAGAAAAAAAAATACTAATACAAGAAAAACATGGGAGCAAAGACCAGTGTTTGACAGGGAGGTAATTATACGGGACAAAAATGACACCCGTAATCAGCTTGTTAGCGTAGCGGGATTTAAAATGCCCCATGTTTGAATTCAGTAACAAGCCTTTGACATTTTAAAACTGTGTGTTTCTGCTGTGACAGCAGACAGGGTAAATCTCAGCAGTCTTGCTGTTTGTGTATGGAATTGCACAGCATGAAGAGGATGTACAGAACTGTAAATACTGTATCTGGGCTATGTGCTGTTCAACAAATGTACACAAACATTTGCTAGAGTGTTGTGCAGTGTTGCGTTTCAGGAACAATGGCAGCCCCAGCAACAAGAACATCAAGCCTTCAAAAAAACAAATTAATAATTTAGACTCATGAGAAAGTCTGATGTACCTTGCATGCTCCCAGAGCTCAGAAACCTTAAGAATGTAATCCTTCTATGCAAGTTCTCTCTGCAACATGTTGTACATGCATGTTAGTGCATACTGACGAAAAGGCAGAGCCTGTTCTAGATGGATATAGAAACACACCCTATACAAGCATACAGGCTTGAGTCCCTGCTACACCAATAATGGGGAAAAGAAAAAAAACTTCCAACAGTGGTTCAGCACACATATGAAACAACAGCAATTTGAACCTGGAATTTGAATAGTCTCTCTTTCTACGGCAGTAGAGTGCCATTAAAGTGCCATCATTGGTGTGTATGGACTGATGCACCGCTGAACCCTCCCTGTAATGTGTTTTTAAGGTTATATGTGGGGGTTGGTGTTACCGGCTGCCGAGTGTCTCCCTCCATACCAACTAGGGCGCAATATGTGGCAGAAAATGACTGCATCTCAAAACACTGCCTCTGTTCAGGGGCTCAATAATAGAGGTCCATGCTTTCTGATGTGTTGTCTGTTGAACCTGTGCCTTATTTGTTTAAGGTATTGACAACATGTTGATGTAAAAGTGTTACTGTAGCTTACATCTTCATCTCCTTTTGTTTCTAAATGCTTCAGCTCATACCTCCCACTGGACACCTGATCACAGCTGCCATTTATTTCGCATCTCTAGTGTACTATCCCATTTATTAATTGAACTAATAAAGCTCTTGTTTACAATGGTTTGCATCATGCACAGCAGTGGGGCTTTTCATTAGATCGGTCTGCAGTGCATGTAAACATATCTGTTGAGTCAGTTTCCCACTGGAGTGTTATTATGGCAAATTATCAAATCAAGACAATTAAGTGATGATATTCAAACACCTTTCCACCGCTTAAATTATGAATTTGCTGCCAAATAAGCTTTGGTACAAAAAGCACAAATTCTGCAATGCATGGTTCAATAGATCCGGTCCAGAACGCATCTGTTTAACTCCCCAATATTGCATATTGAAAGCGCTTTGGATAAATGCAGTATATTAATGTACCATTTATGTAGGAGCAATTGAAGAGCTCATTAATCATCATTTCACCTCTTTCTCTGTATTAAGCTAAACCATATCATGCCATTTTGTCCCTCAGCCCAAACAATCAATATGCAACTGCAGAGGGCAAAATATAATGAATCTCATTGATTTACTCTAACTCGTTCTGTCTCTGCATATCAGAACCCACTTACACAACTATGAAAATAAGTGTACGCATGCGTGCATGACATTGTCATGTGCACAACTTTGATAGGATTGTGATGAAGTTCTGTAATGCAAGGTAAGCTAACAGGGTTATTGGCTTCATTTTCCCATTACAATGTTAAAATAACCATTCATACAGATTTCTAATTTCTAATTCCAATTTCTGGTAATGAATATTGTATTTTTGGTCAAATGAAATATCAGTAAAGACATAACTTAAACCATGGATATACACATACAAGTGTAATAAAACACATGTCCAAAGTGGTGTCCAAAGTGGTCTGGACAATGTGGACTCAAGCCACCAGTATTTTGACATGAAACAAACACAAACCTTAGCCTAACCGTAATCAAAATAACTTTCCAGTAAGAGCTGAAACAACAGGTCTGGGAATGCCCATATATGGACCCTTTTTTTAAATTGACGTGGGCGTCAGGCCAGGTGCGGCCTCGGGCCAGCACAGTTAGGGTCCAGGTAGGGCCGGGCCTTCATTTTTGGGCCTGTTGAGAACTTGCCGGGCGTCGCTACACTAATAACTTTGGGGCGAGCCTGTCTAGAGGAGATGGGGCCCCCTGGCTAGACAACATTTCAGCCCCCCCCTGTTTAGGGGTATTTTGGTTTAATTTGAGGGTACCCAGGCCCGAGAGAGAGAGAGAGAGAGAGGGGGGGGGGGAGTGCGGGGGAGAGGGACGGACGGACGGACGGACGGACGGACGGACGGACGGACGGACGAAGTTGCTGTGCATGGCGGGCATTAGACTGGATCAGGCTTTCCACAGCTACTCCACAACACAGGGTCAGCTCCATATATGGAGATCTAAGGGTTTGAGGTTAGATGTAGAGTTGCTGGCCGGCTCCATATATGCAGATCTAGGTGATGATGCAGTCTTCTGTATGGCTATCCAGGGTTTGATGAGGTCAGTGACGTGATCTTCATATATGACGGACTTATGACTGACTGACAGGTTAGCAGGTTTTCATAGTAATCTGAGACCTACGGCCGCAACAATAACTTGCATGTTTCCAAGTGAGGAACCGCATATCATTTATCATAATGTTTTTGTTATGCTCTAGGTACTTTTACTGTGCACGTGTTCACAGTAAAAGTCATGGTGTTTCATTCTGTGAGTTAATTATCCCTGTGCGGGAGTACAGGTGTACTGTGCTTGTGTAAGAAGCTGAAAAAAAGAAAGTAAAAAAAAAAAAAAAATCAACTCACTCCATTAATATCCGGCTCCTGCTGTGGAATGTGTTTTCTCATGTCAGCCGGTTGTGGCTGTCTCAGTGATGAGTGGGCCCCAACCATACGGCAAGCGCCTGCATCACTCGGAGCCAATACGGACAGAGATAGAGAGCTAGGAGTGGAGGGAAGAGCAATGAAGGTGGAGGGAGAGAGAGAGAGAGAGAGAGAGAGAGGAGGGAGGTGTATGTGTGTGGGGGGTACAGATGGCAGAGAATAAGAGGGAAGAAATAGAAGAAGAAGAAGAGCATGGAGACAGGCAGATACAGAAATAGGCAACTTGAAACTGAGAAATAGTGTCACTCTGCAGGAGGTCTGCTTCAGTAAACACACACGCAACTCCTCATCTGACTGATATCATCACGAGACACTCAGGACTGCCACGCATGCAACAACAAAACAATCAAATGTTCTTCCACCTCCATATCTGTGTCTAGTGTCTACAGCTTGTCAGGCTGCATATACAGCTGTCATATTACAGCTTGCATTGTTTTTTAATATACATTTTATCCCACGATTTTGTAACCCATTTTTGACCCCCGTGTCAATTATCTAATGTAATCCTGGGCTCTACACACCCTTCACCAACCTGGGGAGAGCAACGGACTTGAACTCATGCTTCCTTCATGCATGAGTGTCCAAGTCGCTCCTTTACACCAGGGGGCCAGGGGGGAGTTTCCCTGGGTGGACTTAGTACGTGGAAGGAACACGTTATTCCAACCAGTTCCTTTCCCCTCCATCATGCGCCCCGGCTGGCCAGGGGGAAGCAGTTTAGAGACCAAGATTACTGCATGTTTTTTGTGAGGGTACCTACCTACCCTAGGGGACACGGGGTGAATATGCAAACTCCACACAGAAAGGCCCTTTTGCCAACCCCGCCTCGGGTATGAGCACTTATGACGTGGTGGAGAGAACACGCCCACAGCGTCCCGAGCGAGGACCTTCTATCTGTGAGGCGACAGCACTACCACCGTGCCTCACCGCTTGCATTTTAATGTAGTGAATAGTATCGGCTTAGAGGTCTAATGGCAGCAGCAGTTTCATTATTTACTGTAGTCCATTAATTGGACATCAACCCGGATGTGGGGGGTGGCAGATTGTCCGACAGCAGTACTGCAGTTTGATTTTGAATCTGAAACAGGTGATAGATAACCTATTCCTTTTGCTATGGCTTTTTTTACTTGCCCACTTGGATCGACACACAAGGCCATCAGCTGCTCGGTAGGCCTCCGGTGCTGTTGACTCAATTGGGCGGGGCGCACAACACAAGCCTCAATAGGCCTGTTACTGTCTGCCTTGCTTTGAAAGGATTTGTCACATATTTGTTGCAATAAAGTTATATTGTATTACAAAAATAAAACACATACAGTACTACTGACTAATATAGCTATTAGCTAATGCACACTTCCTGTAAATAAGTGTGGTCATCTAATTTGCTAGGTGGCGCAGTCGTGAAAAACTATACCAAAACTAGGTTTGATAATCAACAGCTTTTGTTATGACTAGATCCCGACCCGAGTTTCAGTGTGGACATGCTAACCAAAAGACACGCTAACCAACTGAGGTTGTCATGAAAAACGTTGGTGCTAGAAATGTGGTGCTGAAACTGCAGTAATAATAATAATAATAATACATTTTATTTATAAGGCGCCTTTCAGGGCACTCAAGGTCGCCGTACAGGTTAAAAACAGTACAAAAACACAGTTAAAAGCAGAACAAAAACACAGCTTGCAGCAGAAGACACAGGTCATGCAGGGTCATAGGCCTGCCTAAACAGGTGGGTTTGGAAAGTGGTGATAGAGTCCATGTTTCTGATGTCAGGGGGGAGGGAGTTCCAGAGGTGAGGGGCAGAGCGGCTGAAGGCTCTTGACCCCATGGTGGACAGACGGGCTGGGAGGACTTTCAGGCTGAGGGAGGAGGCAGACCTGAGAGACCGGGTGGGGATGTTGACGTGGACAAGGTCAGACAGGTATGGGGGGGCGAGGTTATGGATGGCCTTGAAAGTATGGAGAAGGATTTTGATGGGAAGCCAGTGGAGTTGGTGTAAAACAGGGGTGATGTGACTGATGACAGGGGTTCTGGTGATGATACGTGCTGCAGTGTTCTGGACCAGTTGGAGTTTATGGAGAAGTTTGTGGGGGAGACCAAAAAGAAGGGAATTACAGTAATCCAGACGGGATGTGACGAGAGCATGAACCAGGATTGCGGTACTGTGGGGAGTGAGTGAGGGGCGAAGGCGGTTGATGTTTCTGATGTGGAAGTAGGCAGACCGGATGGTGTTGTTGATGTGGGTGTGGAATGAGAGTGTGCTATCGAGGACGACACCCAGACTCTTAACCTGAGGGGAGGGGGAAACTGAGGTGTTGTCTATGGTGAGGGTGAAACTGGGTTGCTTGGAGAGTGCGGATTTGGAACCAATGAGGACTACCTCGGTTTTATCACTGTTGAGTTTGACAAAGTTTGAGGTAGTGTCTGCTACTAGAGGAATCCAATATTGTGTGTATTGGTTGTACATTGGCCTGTTTAGCCAGCTTGAGATGATGGGCAGTGTAACAGGACCCATGCTTTATTTGCTGGATCATATCCACTTGGCAGCCAACACATGCTGCTTCATAAAATGCTTTCTTTGTAAAGAAGAAAAGAAGAGATTTACTGTTTGCTGCAAGGAAAACATGAACTCTGAAATTCCAAATGTGAGAGGAACATGGATCAAGGTGCTAAAGGCTATTTTCATTTAGTCGGGCATATCGCAGTAAGCTGTGCCATATGGATGCATGCAACCGGAGGCCGGATTGCTTACTTTTAAAGTAAAATAGAGTGGGAAGGAGGCAAATGGATATGGCCCATTAAACCTGGATCGAAAAATGTATGTTGATGAGACAAAAGTCTCATATGATAATGCATATGGATGAACACAATTATCAAAATAAATAACCATGCATGTACACACACATGTGCACGCGCGCATGTACGCACGCACGCAAGTGCACACACACACACACACACACACACACACACACACACACACACACACACACACACACACACACACACACACACAGTACGTACGTATCCCATACAGTCAATAAATAGACTCAAGAGGGAAGGGAGGTTAAAGACTGTTTACTCACATACTAATTGACATCATGTACTGGCATCCTGCTGTTGGCATCCAAAATCGCATTGATTCACCACTTGATCTCATCTCTCAGATCACCGCCCGTGATGCATGAACCATGATTCTCCAACAGTGACCCACATCTTCTGCACCAAATCCCCTCTTTTCTCTTCTCTTGCTTTTTTTCTCTCCCTGTCCCTGAGTTCTCTTTTGTCGCTATAGCGATGCTTTCTCCACATCATCGCTTTTATGCCATCTTCTCTCCTCATGCCTGTTGCACTCAATCACTGTCAGATGAGTACATGGACAAAACCGGGCATGGGATTGAGATGTACAATGTGGGCTAACGAGGAGGATAGACAAAGAAAGTTCTGCTCTATTGTTGGCACACGATTGTGTGTCCCCTCAGTTTGCCGTTTTCTGTAGCCTTGAAAGGATAGTGATGATGGTGGAATAAGGCATGAAATACAAGGTGATACAACAATACAACAATGCTCATCTCATTATTTGATGAGAATAGTATGTTTACACATAAGTCACAAACATGTCAGACACATTTCTGTGAACTTGCGAATAGCTATAACTTGTAATATCATATCACAACATGATCAAACCGCTTATTCGATTACTAAGATTTAATTGCATAATGTTTTTGTCCATTGATACATTTATCATTCAATTAGTCGTGCAGTCACCCCTCAAGACATCATCAGGGTAGAACTCCATCCACGCAGACGATATCTGAGCCAAGTCAGTTCATGTTTGCAATGACATGAACTGGGAGCTGTCTGTAAAAATCCTTATCCTTATCGTTGCCCCCCGCAAGCTGAACATAGGAAGGAAAGGTTAGGCAATACCGGCTCTGTACAGTCATATTGAAAATCCTCAATCAGGTACACTGCATCCAATCCATCATCCGCCTGGAAAACCTCAGCCATACAATACACAGCTACCTACAAATGTAGCTGCTGTTTACTCACTTTCTGTGCTACTGCTGTACTGTTGCTTCATGCACCTAATTACAAGAGTTAAAATACTAATGCAAGGTGTAAGGTGACTGCAAACCTGTGTTTATGTTTTTACACTTAATTAGCCTGTAAGCTAAAGGCTAAATCCTAATACTTAATTGCGTGACAGTGTTGTGCACTGAAACAGATTTTCAAGTGAAAAGCGAAAAATGATTATTATTTTTTGCCTTGAGAAATGTTTTATTTGGTGAGCGATACCGTTGTTCGACAAATTGTAATTAGCCTCAACAGTATACTTTCTCATGCTGACTTTAGTACATCCTAAGTACAATTATTCAATAGTTAAAACATTTTAATGTCTTTAAAACATTTACAGTATGGATACTTCAGCTTTTTTGCATGTGGTTTTCCTTTGCTCTTGAAATGAGACTAATCAAGTTAATTGATTTGGCCTTTAAAATCACTTACTCTTGCTTGCTCTGTTGCTTAGAATGCAATGCTTAGCAAGCCAGTTGATGCAAAGCACGATTGCTCAATATTAATGACTGCAAAAACGCCAACAAATGACCCAGTATATGTACATGTTCGTCAAAGGATATATTTCAGTATTCTCGCAGCACATGAATCATGGAAAGGTGAGCCTAGAGACTGTAGAAACAGCCCGCCCATAACAGTAGATCACACTGTGTGAACCAATTTTCCCAATGAGAAATGGAATGGTGTAACATTTAGGTCAAGTGAATTCTGGTGGCCCCCAGTAGTCTAATACAATTCAGGCAAGACACAAAGAAGAAATGTTCAAATGAACAGCTGGAAAAAGGGAAGACTTAAAAGTTAAAATGTCACATCTTTTCCTTCCTTTAACCCTCAATTCCACTTAGTTCCCTGAGAATCCCACTCACACCACCACCAACAACCCAGCACACCCCAGTTACCCCACCCCCTGTGCAGCTAATAATAATCACATTACACTTCTAATCTGCAGGGGGTGTTCTGATGCTTGCCTTTACAGCTTCCTCTACGTTTGAGCATATCCTTTGGATGCACTGTTGGAACTGCCGTCAGATCTGCGTGCGGGCATGGTGAAATGTCAAGGTTAAGCACTGGAAATGGCAGGGTAATATCTCAAGCTTACATAGCATCTTACAGCCACCTATAGCCAGCCACCTTCTTAATAATGAATGAACGAGGCACGGTTAGCAGAATCGTTTAGGACAGTGGTTGTCGACCCTATTCATATCGAGGCTCATTATTTATTCGGCATTTGAGCCACGGACCACCATTTGACGAGATTTAGCCAAAATTGAGTCTCATATGTTTTTGTTATCGTTGGATAAGATTTTGTCCACAATTCCATGCTCTATTAATGTGGTACCATTAGGAGAGATAACAGGCAAACGTTGATCAAAATAACAATCCTTCAACATTCTCTTATTGTATAGACTTCTTGTAAATTAAGTAATCCTGATGTATAACAATAATTTAACTTTTGAGAGCGTAAAATGAAACCAAATGGACCCGTCATTTGGTTTCATTTTACGCTCTCAAGAGTTAAAGATCTAATAAGGGTCCATTTTGTTACCAACTCTCCATCAATTAGCTGTGGACCACCTGGAACCCCCTAAAGGACCACTGGTTTGAGCGTGTACAGTACCACATGAATTGATTCTGAAGCTCAGGCGACCTTTGCTGCACACTCCCGACTCTCTCTTCACTGTGCACTATCAATAAAGGCAGAATACGTTTTGTAGATCTGTATAAATTAGGCCTTGGTGTGGCACAGTTTAGTTTTGACAGCGTGATAAATGTTGGTCCGTCCGTGCTGCAGAAAAGGACTAAGGTCCAAGAATAGAATACACAGAGAAAGCCTGTGTTTTGATTGAAATCTTAAACACATATGGCACAAAGCACAGGAATACTGGTTATGCATCACATGACTATACAATGTGTTATTATAAACATTACTTATAATGTGCATAGATATAGTTATAGCACTCAATTCCTATAAGGCTTTATAACAATAATCATAACGCATAAAACATTTTATAATTTACTTAAATTGTCATGTTTAAATGCATTGCAATTAGCTTCTTATAACGCTATAATTACAGTTTTAAATGCTCTACTGACTCACTGACTCAATCACTGACTCACTGACTCACTGACTCATTCACTGACTCACTGACTCACTCACTGTACTGAAATATAAAGTACCTTTTATACTTACTAATAAAGTCATGTATTATAATACTAGTTGCTAGTCACTGGTAGACTTTTTGGTAACACTTTCTTTGCATTCCATCCTAATTATCATAGTTGTAATACATAGTCATTTTGCACCAAACTGGCCACACCAAGGGCCATGGACAGCAGCTGCAGTGGCAGTGATTTCAGGACCATAGACAGCAGCTGCAGTGACTTCAGGACCGTGGAAATCAGCTACAGTTACTTTAGAACCGTGGACAGCAGCTACAGTTACTTTATAACCATGGACAGCTGCAGTGCAGTGACTCCATCACCATGGACAACAGCTGCAGTGCAGTGACTCCATCAACAAGATCCTAATTTTCGCTGGTGCTTTGGCATGGAAGTAAGATCTTAATTTTCGGGCCTGTTGAGAACTCTAGTTTTCGCCGGCTGCCGGGCGAGGCTGCACTAATAACTTTGGGGCAGGCCTGTCTAGAGTTTAAATGGACAGGTATCAGTCAAAAGGTAGACATTGAAGAGGAAGGATGGATGGGGAAGGATCAACATATGGAATGTCAGAACAGGTCAGCTCCATATGGAGATCAACGGTTTGAGGTCAGATGTAGAGTTGCTGGCCAATATTGATGACATCAGGGATCTCCATATATGGGCTTAATTGCGAATGCAGTGAGCATTTACTATGAGACCTAGCAGATCATGTCTGTCTGTCTGTCTGTGTGTCTGTCTGTCCCGCTTTTGTGCCCATATATGGAGCTGAGTGATTTGTTTGTGATTGATGCAAGTGTCTGTCCCGCTGTTACGTCACCATGACTCAGCCATAACCATATAAGGAGTCCCCAAAGCAGCTATACGTCCAAAACCCAAATATGTACGAGCTGCGTTCGCTTCCCGCGTTTGCGCGTCTTACTCGTTATAACTAGATATAGTAAATGCTGTAGATGCTAAACTGTATTACTGCAATGAGATGAAGAGGGTCTGAAAAATGAAATGGTATGAAAAGGTAAATAAGGGCGATGGCAGAAAACATCAGCTGTGTGTTCCTTTAAGGATGCAACATTTTCTAATGTTTAGCTTTATTCATTTTTCTCCCTCTTTTTATGTACTTGATCCCTCAAATGTGGTGCCTTCTAACTGAACCAGCAGTGTCTGCCATTCCCAAAGGTTAATAATATCGCCTCTTAAGATGATTTATTTCTCAACTCAATACCAATTAGATTGCGTGACATTATCAATGCAATTGGTGCTGCTTCAGCAAAATCCAATATTACCTCATAATAATGTTGAGGCAGAGAATCTCCCTATAGAGCAACACATTAGGAGTGGTTTTGCAGAATGCATATTACATATTAATAAAAGAAAATTAGAGTCATTAAAACAGCAGCAATCAACAACATTATACTTCAGCAAGTATGCTGGAGGTTCGTTGCTGGTTCACAAATGTATACTCCCTGAGGTACTGTATATAGCACAACATTGGAAACTTTAATTATTGTTAAATAAACTAAACTGCTGTGAACTTGCATGAGTTAACGTGCACTGCATAGTGGACTGGAGATGGGGGTCGATTTGAGGGTCAAAACACTGACAAAGATGGATTCTGTTTTCTGTGTGTGTGTGTGTGTGTGTGTGTGTGTGTGTGTGTGTGTGTGTGTGTGTGTGTGCGCACGGGTGTGCGGGCGTGTAACTAATCTGTAACTACAGCACATCATATTTCTTGTGCATGCTGCCAGGATGCCATGGAACTCAATTCCCGAATATTTTTCAACAACTATGAACGCATAATCTCACACCTGTGTGTGAGTGAGTTATCGCCACAAGTCACCATATATTTAATGCAGAGGAAGAGAGACATAAAGACAAAGTGTGAGGGAAATATGTACTGCCAATAAGTTTACATACAATTCATAATCACAATTATGTGTGATTATGAATTGTATGTAAACCTATGATTTTAGACCCTGTTTCCCTCCACTGCAGAGCAGAGTTGAGACACGCTCTGCCTCCTGCTGTGGGTTGTGAACTGGGTTAAAGGCTCTATCTCTATTTTAGATTATATTAAGGGGGAAATTGTGGATGTTGTCTCATCCTGTTGGTCAACTTTACAGTTAGGGAGAGGTTGCATCCAGCGTGTGTTCTGTGTTCTCTTTGTCCTTTCCAGCCTACAGCTGTATCTAATCTGTCATCTGCTATTGACAGCACTCCGAGGTTTATGACCAGGTGTGTACAGCAATCACACTTTTCAATGCTCTCCGTCTACCTCCCTCCCTCCCTGTGTAAAACGTCCAACCCTCTGTGCAAAATGTCTAAAAAGGCACTCTGAGAATGCATGCAGCGAGTTGTTAGGCCCAGCAGACCGTAAGGCTGTCGGATTCTGTTGTGATGTCAAAATGTAGCCGTCGGGCTGTATACCACACTTGGTGTTTCTGCTCTACATGAAATAATAAACAATCATCATGATTTCACCTTGTGCAGAAATATTTGAAAAAGCATGACAGAGCACTATACACTGTACTGCAGGCATCTAGGCCTACAGTACGGTGTAGTACAGAGTCTCTGAGACGGTTGTGTTACATGTTTGTGATTATTCTTTTGTGTTACCGAAAAGCATCCTTGGGGCTTACAGGGTTAAACGAACCAAAAGGATAATCACAAACATGGAACACAGCCGTCTCTCTGGTTATGAAAAATAACCTCTTATTAGTTCATTCTCATGAGGCATTGTTTGAAAAGGAGGTAGGTACTGTCTTTGGAAATTAGCCCACTAAATACCACCCCAAAAAGAGATTGTCCGATGCCAATTGCAGGTCAAGCTTTCTTCGCTGCTAACGTGCCTATTGGACAAGGATGGGTTGGGGAGGGACTTAGTGAAGGGCTAATTGACAGACCTGATGGTGACTACACACTGAGCACTATACTTACTATAAAAAATATAGTTTAAAAAGTGTGTCACGTCAAGTGGATGGCAAAGTTCACACCACAACTAAAACAAATACTGTACAGTGTTAATGTTTCTGTTCTGCATGCCCTGCTACTGTGCTCTTGTTAATGTTTCAAAACGGTTGTATTCATATACCTCATCACGATAGGTCTGCCACTCATTTATTATAAATTACATAGTGTGTATGCATTGTTATATGTATATCCTGTTTGCCATGTCTATAAAAAACACCTCATAAAAACGAATATATATATATATATATTTAAATGTACAGTGATAAACGATATAGTGACCGTTATACTGTAGTTGTAGTGCTCAGTGTGAACTGTAGCTAAGTATAGACAATAGATCTTTAAATTGTGCTGCTGAAGTGAGTGGCAAATCACTGTGCATTACTGAGCAGCCTAGCCAAATGAGAACACTAATATCATATTGGTTGAGTCACTTGACTGTGAAGAAGTGAGTTCTTTTTTCAATGCTCGAGCCTGAGTTTACAATGAAAATTCTAATGAGGCGTGGAAATTATATTATTCCACACCACTATATTGTTTGTGAGAATATTGGATGGTAACTGTCAATACAACCAACTTTGCCTTATTACCGTTGAGTCATTATAGTATACCAGCTGAGGCGATATTATATATTTCTTTGCTCTTCTCTTCTCTTTTCTTGACCATTCACTGGACAACGTGCCGTCATGGACAATGATTGAAAAATGATATAATAATGAATATAACTAGAATATTATTTCAGTGACATCCACCATGTGGATGATTCATCCACCATGTTATTGTAGGTGCAAACTGGTGCATAGAAAGGATAGAAAAAAGGTGCTTCTTTCTTGGATATTTTGTGGTAAATTTACACTTTGCATACTTAAAGAATGCCTGCTGTTGTCTGGACTAATCATTCTCAAGAATTAAGTTCTGGAACATTTACGGTTTTCCTTAGAGACGCCAGTATTTCAATTTACTTCCTCAATTCAAATCTTTAAATACTTCTTTCTTGTTTTGCACTTAGGAGAGAAAAAAGCAGCTACATTTAACATAGTTGTAGCTGTATTATGTTACATCTCGCGATCCCAATCGTGATACATGCTTGTGGCTTTTGACCCTACAAAGTAATGGCTGATTTTTTCTTTCATAACTCCTGTCTGTATATCTTTGTCTCATGGTCTCACTATTACTTTTCACCCCCCCCCCCTCTCTCTCTCTCTCTCTCTCTTCCCCCCCTCTCTCCCCCCCCCTCTCTCTCTTTCCTTTGCCCTCTTGTATACTAGCTGCGTGTCTCCATCTCTCTCCTGAGTACTCTCTGTGTCTCTGTCTGCCAATCTCTCCCTCCCTCCATCTCACTTGTTCATTAAAATTCCACACCTGTCCCTGCAGTGCATGTGCAGCTCTCAGCTAAAAAGACCAAGCGCGATCATGCGGTCTCCGGGGGGTGTTTTTTTTTTTTTTTTTGTATCTAGGACACACCTCAGCCAAGGTGTCATTTAATTGTCAACAAACGGGGGGGGGGGAGTGCACAGTGCACATCTGTCCAGGACATACGTGAATTACAAATGAAAATTCACCTTTGGACGTGTTACACCGGTGCTAATGTCCCTCATACCGTACTTTAGAGACCTGTCCTAGTTAAAGTTACAGCGCTGCTGTTGTATACAGTGAACCATAACGTGCACTGACGATTTCCCTGTCGGTGAAAAATGGAACAATTATCTTCTTTGCTCATGTCACCGACATCCCTTGAGTTGATACCCAAGTCACGCAACGAGTATAGCCTATCATTGTCCTTGCTGCATTCTCTAAACGAGTATAGCCTATCATTGTCCTTGCTGCATTCTCTAAACGAGTATAGCCTATCATTGTCCTTGCTGCATTCTCTAAACGAGTATAGCCTATCATTGGCCTTGCTGCATTCTCCCAAATGTTTCCCTTCGCTCATGCTCTGTTTAATGTCAATCAATAAGTGCAAGTTCACCCATTTTGCTACTTGGGTCAGTGTGAGGCCAGCAGCATGACTTTGTTGCACGACTGGATTGAGTGAGTCAGTGAGTCAGTGAGTGAGTCAGTGAGTGAGTGAGTCAGTGATTGAGTCAGTGAGTCAGTGAGTGAGTGAGTCAGTGAGTGAGTCACTCTGGCTGCCTGAATGTTGATGTGTCTTCTTATCTGCCTTTGCCTCTCACTTCACTTAATGTATTATCTATCTCTCTCCATCCATCTCTCTCTCTCTCCATCCATCTCTCTATCCATCCATCCATCCATCCATCTCTCTCTCTCTCTCTCTCTCTCTCTCTCTCTCTCTCTCTCTCTCTCTCTTCCATGGTCTCCATCTGTCCCTTCCTCTCTCTTTGTAGTCTTCTTTAAAAACACACATACTTATTGTCTACCCACACCAGCCGGTGTGAGTCACCAAATGACCTCCAGGCGGCTGCTTTGTTCCTCTTGCTTGAAGCTCTGTTTGTTTTGTTTTCCGTACCATAAGAAATATTCAAAAGGCTTTCTTTATCATACACAACAAGTTAGCCTGGTTTGTTCCTCTGCGAAGCAATGCCGCATTTGTACCTTGAGCGTAGCCAGATGAGCAAACAGGATATGCTCCATTGCAGTGCTTCAGTTAGAAGCACTGTGTATTGTCGGGGTGTTGATTTATACGGTACATTTAGTTGCTACAATGGCCATGAGGATGGGGCGTTTTATTTCCTTAATCTGAACTATGCTAGAACACTGTGGTTATAGACTCACTCCACTGCAATGCTTTGATCTTACTGTGGATCAGAAATGCAATAAGAATGAATGCAGTCAATAATCATCGCTGCTCCGTGGGGCACGGTGGCGAGGTCGGTAGCACTGTCGTCGCACAGCTAGAAGGTCCCGGATTCGATTCCCGGGGGTGCTGGCCGTGTGTTCTCTCCTCCACATCATCGGTGCCCATATCGTCAAAATGGCCTTTCTGTGTGGCGTTTACATGTTCTCTCCATGTCCCCTAGGGTATATTTCAGGAATCCTGGTCTCTAATCTACTGCCACCCCCTGGTCAACTGGGCCGTTAGAGGAAACTGGAACGGAAAAAGGAACTGGCTGGAATAATCTGCTCTTACCACGTGGAACGTCCTACTGGGGAAACTTCCCCCTGTCAGGTAATAAGAAGCGGCCTGCTCACTCCTCACGCAATGAGCTCAGTTCGGGGCTTTCCCCAGGTTGGCAGAAGGAGAGTAGTGCCCAGGGTGAAAAATGGGTTACAAAAATCGTGGGATAAAAAAATTGAAAATAAATCATCGCTGGTCACGTCGCAGGGCCGGAAAGCTGGCTTCAGATCAGGATACCTTTCCTAAACTCTTTATGTGAACGGTCCTTGATCTTTAATTAAGGCACGCTCTAAATAAACCCATGCGTTCACCCACTATCATAATTGGATCTGTATTAGGTGTTCATGGAGGAGAGATACTGTAGGCTGGGCTAATGCCTGATTTATACTTGGTTACCTGCTGTGTCGCGCACTGAAAATAGCAGCTCTGTACACTCACAATGCATCACATCACAACACGTTGTGAGCTTGTAATACATCGGCTATTTTGAGTGCCAGACACAAGTTTGCCACTATAAGTATAAATCGGGTATAATGAAGAACTCTTCCAGATAGTATTTTTTTTACTCATAACGGGAAACACCTGCATGTCAATAAGCATGCCAATGGTACCTGTCGGAGCCAATCAAGTGCTGAGTTGAGTGATGAGAGTAGGAGACATGCAGAACCTTGCTTTCAGGCATATGATTTATTCACAATCATAAATTATGTTCACGTATTCCCTCTCTATCTCCCTCCAGTCTCCCAGACTCTCCCAGCCTCTCCCAGCTAAACCACCTTAATCAACCATTGTCTCCAAGCTCGTCAGCTGAACTGTGATGGTTTAATAATAAGCACCCAGGTGGAAAAACAAAAATCCCTCACACAGGCCTGAAACATGCTTAGCGGAGCGTGTGTGCCTCGTGGAAATGACTTGAAATGAGAGGGAAAAAAGCGTATGTTGAAACAGATAAATGAGTACCGTTTGCACCTTGCCCCTGGGTCATTCGTTATGGAATGAACATAACATTTTCATTTCAGTTCAGTTCATTTTTGGCTGGACCACAACAGTGGGGCCAGCCAATTCCAAAGATCTGTCACTGACTGATGAAGTTGTATCATTGAATGAACCCATTGCAGAGCAGATGTCCCTCCAGGTGATGGGACGTAGTCTATCCCAGAGCCATATGGAGAGTTGCGTCAATCACGTTCACTTCATCGGGCCAGTTTTGTACAGCGCCTTCTATTGGCGAATAGTGACAAAGCCCAGAACCAGAATTTTGTCTGAGTGTTCGGTTATTCAGCTTTTCATGCTTGGCTTTCCAACTGGCCCGAAGACAGACCAGATCATGACTAGATTAAAACTCAACTGGAATGAACTAAGTGTCTTAATGTTAGTTTATAATGACGAATTCAAATGTGCCTTTATGGTTTTAATAATTAATTTACAGAAAACAAACACATTATGCTTACTACTTCCCCAACACAAATAAGTACAAGCTCAGTTTCCTAAACACGTGGCATTTTTACCCTGCTGTTCTATACTGGCTTTGTCTCTTAATTGTTTCTTATAAGAATATTATCATTTTGCTTAAACACACATTAAAACACCCTATCACTGTTGTCTGACCTCTGTTCCCTTTCTTGACACTTCCTATAGTGAAGAGAACTACTATAGGTCATTATTTAGACTACAGTCATAAGCCCCGCCTTATCCTCTCTGATCTCTCTCCCGTATCATGGTGGTGAATCTGAAGTTAATCTCCCCAGTCAGTATATTTAACATGCCCTGAAGACTTCAGATACGCCCATAGGGCACAGATAATAACCAATGACAACAGCAGGCCCACAGGACATGAGCTGCTTAGACCCCCTCACTCTCTTTCTACAAGCAAGGCAGTTTTAATGAAGACTTTTCTGTAAGAGATGCTGCTGCCTCACACGTTTCTTATCTGATCCTACACAGATTACCCATTAGGTAAACTGAAACTATTACAGAAATGATTAGTAGGCTTTACTTACCCAATATACAATTTGGGTTATTAGAACACATATTTGATAATTGTAAGGAATTTAAGATACCACATATATTATTACACCCCACAATTCACATACATGTATATTTTAGTGTGTGACAACCATACCATGGTGTCTCTGTCTCCCTCCTTCCCTCTCTCCAGAGGGCAGTAAACTAAACATCCTTATCACTCCTTCATCAGGGAGAGCACACATGTTGGCCTCACATGTTGGCCTCACAAGTCTAATAAACAATAAGTCTACTAATTTGAGTATTAAACATTACTACAGTCCAATTTGGGCCGCACGATGAGCGTGTGTCACTATTTTGAGTTACATGAACCAGGTAACCGGCTGCAACTGTCCCATAGAAGGCTCTGGTCTATCCTAATAACCTATTTGTATCATTTGATGTCACGGTTGGTGTTTCTTGTGAAGCTATATGGTTATTAAGTAACCCTTGGCTCCAGTCAGCCTGGGTTAAACTGGCATGAAACACGGATGCCACAATATCACCAGTTGCCTAATGAATTCACACTGGCCGACAATTGCCGCTTAGTCGATTCAAATGTAAAGTACTCCAACGTAGCCATATACAGTATTAGGTTTTGACCCAGATCTTCATCCTGTTTTCCCCGATTGACCTTCACAGAGTAGGCCCTCTAAATGGAAGAAATGAGCTTATTGTTTGTGGTAATGAACTGCTGTGAAAACAAAAGAGGGTCATAGTTGTGTTGCAATTAACATGCACTGCACTTAGATTCACTCAACTCGGATCTCTGAGAACACAAGGTGATCATTTCATGAAAATAATCTGTAAGTTTAGGTTCATGGTGTTAATAACAATAATATAGCATGAAAATATAAGAACATCTTACCGTATATGTACTGCATAGGGAACAGGTTAAACTATAGCTTTATGTTCCATTTGCTCCATGTGTTCCATTTGCGTACTATCAAATTAAGGAGGGACGATTGTGTGAAATAACAATAATTATCACAGTTAGCTATTACTGCAAATGCTAATCGAGATTGTTCTTAATGTAACTTAACAGGATGTGGTTTAGATGCAAATGGCACACAGCCATATTAGCATATAATGAAGGAATACTGAGAACTTTGCCTTTGGTTCTGTAGAATCATTCAGTTGCTCTCGGGAGGAAACCGTAAAACCTTTACTTCTACAGGGAATTGAACAATAAACCCCAATGGATCCAATGTAGTTGTTATTTTATACTTCTACAGAGAATTGAACAATAAACCTGTGTTCCAATGGACCCAATGTAGTTGTTATTTTATACTTCTACAGAGAATTGAACAATAAACCTGTGTTCCAATGGACCCAATGTAGTTATTTTAGTCATAAGCTCGTTAACACTTTTTATGGGATCATTTCATATAAAAACCCCGGGAAAGTGTTTCTTGTCTCCCAAACATCATTAAAATAAGATCTGGTTGCAAATGGGGTGAAGTGGCCCTTCAACAATACGCACATCGACATTGTGTGCTGCTTAACATATTTTGAAGGATAAAACCTACACAACAAGTTATTCACAACAAGACTTCTTCTTGATCCATATTGGATGTTTGTCAGGGCGTTTGACCCTGACGAACAACAAAACCACTTCCAACCTGCCACCTGCCAACAGGGACGATACAGTTTATTGTATCCGTGGCTATGATACAATACTGTGTCATACATTATTGGCCTTATCAGCTTAATTGTTGATTACTAATTTGCACTTTGTCCCTTGTTATTTTGTTGGACCAGCATTGATATTATGGCACCATTTCCTGCAGTCAGCATATAATGTGACTATTATGTATTTTAAAAAAAGCCTGGGTACCGAGGCTAGAAGTGTATGACTATACATATTTACAGACCATTAATTAACACCTTATATTATGTTGTGTAAATACAGTGTATAGCTCTGCCTCGCTGTCCTTAATTGCTCTCCCACTCCAAATGTATTATGTGCATCGTGTATCATTTGCATGGCCTGTGATCACCCAAGCTGAAAACAAAACAAGGGGTAGGTGGGAAGGATGCGTGCGCGAGGGGGAAAGGTTCTGCACAATGTTATGACAGTCATAGATAGCAGCACTGTGCCTCTGACACCAACCAGATCATTTTTTCCCTTTTTTCAATGCAGAAATCCCACTCATCTGCCTGCTGTGTAACCGTGTAATATACCGGTAGTTAACATTTTATCCCCTCCGAATTGTTCAGAATATTCCTCGTCCACCTAGAGCTATATCATGGAAATACACCACACACTGGAGAAAGACCACTCGGTGTCAAGGGAATCTTTCTTGCCATTTTCTTCCACTTTGTATGTCTCTGCTTATATGAACATAATATTATGTGCATGCGTACCCCCTTTCATTGCTTATTATACAGCCTGAGGCTCTCATACCCTCTCATTCCCTTCCCTAGTTTCCTTCTCCGTTTCCTTACCTTGCATCCTCTGTTACTCTCTCTATTTCTCCTTCGGTTTTGACACCAGCCCGACACGATGCACATGTCAAGAAAAAGGGAGAAAAAATGATAATTGAAAGCACTTGGATACGACGAGGCGGAAAGACTTTGTTAACTTGCTAAACTGGATAAAAAAAAACGGCATGCCTCTGGTGTGACTTTATGAATAAAACATAAATGCAATGGATCTCCTAATGAGCGCTGAACTTTAGAAGTTATATATTTCACATGCTTTTCCAATTATAAAAGAAGAGAGAGAGAGAGAGAGTTGAGTTTTAGGATACTGCCACAAATAGTCCTCCACTTGTCCACCATTACCTGCATGGTTCAGGGCAGTGGGTTTCAAACCTTTTAACTTCAGTTTGGTAAACCCATAACAACAACTGAACCCCATAACAACGACAGTATTCAAATGGAACCAAATAGACTCTTATGGGTCCATTTGGTTCCACTTAAACTCATGGCGTTACAGACCTGTAAGCATCGTGATTCGTAACTCAATAATGCAGCTGGGGACCCCTTAGAACCCCCTCAATACTTTGGGAACCGCTGGCTTGGCCTCGGGTGTGATTGTGAGTCTGTTTCCTTTGGGATTACTTGCTGCAGGATAAGAATGGATTGGATGTCAGTGCTAACTGGTGGTAGGTGGACTCATATGGGAGGTGTGTGTGTGTGGCCAGTCTGACGTGTCGTGTCACCATAGTGCCAATCGACCAGTCTGAGATCAGCACCTGTGTGTGTGTGTGTGTGTGTGTGTGTGTGTGTGTGTGTGTGTGTGTGTGTGTGTGTCTGTGTGTCTGTGTCTGTGTGTACTGTATGCTGCCATGCGTCTGTATAAGCTTATGGGTGCACACGGTATATTTGCCCATTAAGGTTCTCAAATACTGTGAAGTAATGTTGACGGTAGCTCTTGAGTGACTGAGAGGCTGCCGTGGAGAAACAAATGAATTACAATTAACGAATGGATGAATCAGATTTGCTCTAAGATAGAGAGAGAGAGAGAGAGAGAGAGAGAGAGACCCCATCCTTTTTTGACACTCACGGCCACTCCTCTGAGGCTATCAGTGTCCGGCGTCTGTCTGCATCTGTCTGCAGATAATACTCTAGTCTACGGCTAGAAGAAGCTGCTGATGCATCGATTCATATCACCTTCTTGTCTGCGAATCATACATTAATGGATGAGACGGGCATTATCGCTGCATGCATGTCTGCTCTCACCCACACCAACAAGGGAAATAAGAATGCAATCATGCTCTGTGACCAAGACCCATCTCTCTCTCTCTCTCTCTCTCTCTCTCTCTCTCTCTCTCGCTCTCTCTCTCTCTCTCTCTCTCTCGATAGATAGATAGATAGATAGATAGATAGAGACAGAGAGTCAGGTAGCCGATGCAAGAAGGACACGTAGGCAAACTCAGTCATTCATATTCCCTGCTCTGTTGTCTTTGTCTCCTTCACCTTCACCCAGACACAGGCTGTGCATTGTCTTGATTCTGTCTGAACTCCGAAGGCACCTCCTCCCTGTTCATTGGCCAGTCTGCCTGCCTCATTGTCCATGTGCTATCAAAGCTCTGACTGTCCCCCTCTATTCCTCTAATCCCACTTTATCACTATTCCCAGCAGGGAATCACCTTTGGCAACTTCCTCTCAATCTTGCTCTACCCCAAAACTCACCGCGGCCATTCTCATATCCCCAAAGACCATTCAGACATCACCATTATCCCCACTCCTCTATTTATCCTTATTTTCCCATTACCTCTCTCCAATCTTCTTTCTCTCTCTCTCTCTCTCTCTCTCTCTCTCTCTCTCTCTCTCTCTCTCTCTCTCTCTCTCTCTCTCTCTCTCTCTCTCTCTCTCTCGAGGATCTACAGTATGGTGATACGAGAGCAGAGGCAGAATATTTATACTCACAGGGAAAAGCCTTTGCGTGACCCCTCCTTAATGAGTTTTAGCTTGCAACAGTCTAGCATATATTGAGACACACACACACGCGCGCGCGCGCACACACACACACACACACACACACACACACACACACACACACACACACACACACACACACATGCGCGCATCACACACATGCACGCACAGATTAGTAAAAATAAATAAAAATAAAGGTAAAATGCTAAGCATTGCACTTTTTCTACTCATGGATGAGTGTCTGCATATTCACACACTGCAGAGATCAAGTTCAGATCAATGGTTGGTTTAGTATTTTGTTCTATCTTCATCAAACGATTGGCCAGCTCCAAGATGGTGGTAGGAATGCTAGTTTTTTAAAAAGGGATTAGAATTTTCTGTATTCGGTCTCTGACTCTCTATAGGGCAGTCAGTCATTCTTGTACCTACTGTAGGCTACTTAAGTACAATTTTGAGGTACTTTTACTTTACTGGAGTAGGCCTATTTCCATTTTTATATACTTTTACTCCTATTCCACTACAGCCCAGAAGCAAATATTATACTTTTACTCCAGGTTCAGGTTCATTTATTTGTTTGTCCCCGAGGGGCGATTTGGTACCATTATTTGACAACTATACTAGTTACTTTGTAGATGTTGATTATTAATATTACAAAAACATGTATTAGCCAAGCTTCAACAACTAGGCCTATATACCTTTTGGCCATTTAAAAATAGCCATATAAGTTTGTGAGCTGGACTTATACTTTCAGTATTTCAGTATTTCTACATTGTAGTACTTTTCCACTGGCGGGCGGGGAGGGAACAGTGTGCTCCCAGTGTGAGACTAGAGCATTGATTGATTGATTGATTGATTGATTGATTTGAACAGTTTGCAGAATTACAGTACATTTCAAGTACAACTCAATACAAAAACTGTTGACTGTGAGTGGACGACACCATAATGCATTACACTTGTTTACAATAGGGCCCACCATTTTCAATTCATCAAAACCTTTAGAGACGTACAAATAACTTCTATATGTCAAAAACAGGAAATCATCATAGTGGAGGTTAAAAGGGAGGAAAAAAAACATATAAAGTGAGGGGGAAAAGGGATGGGGGGGGGGGGGGCATTCAGATTTTACGGGGGCCAGTTTCGAATTGCAGCCGTCCGTAGGTGCCATTTGAGAGCTTGTACCACTGTTGGTTGACAACTATACTAGTTACTTTGTAGATGTTGATTATTAATATTACAAAAACATGTATTAGCCAAGCTTCAACAACTAGGCCTATATACCTTTTGGCCATTTAAAAATAGCCATATAAGTTTGTGAGCTGGACTTATACTTATACTATTTCAGTATTTCTACATTGTAGTACTTTTCCACTGGCGTAGTAATTGTACTATACACCATGCCACTCGCATGCCAGAGATGCCAAATGCCTTGATCAGTTCTGGCAGAGTCTCAGAGAGAGGAATGGGGATTTTGTCATGGTGCTGCAGGGCACGTCTGGCACTGACACCACTCTGTGTCACGGATCAAAAGTGAATCGGTCGGGAAAGATGGGAGGGAGGTTTGGGGGGGGGGGGGGGGAGGGCACCGCTATGGGTAAACTAAGGTGAGGTTTCGTGCTTGAGTGATAGCCTCTATGGCCAAAAGCTGCTGATGCAGATGGAAGGCAAGAGGATTTTGAAAGCATGCATGCATGCGCAGCTTCTGTTTTGTGAGAAGATGGACGGCTGGAGGGAGGGCGGAAGAGACGAACGAGACAGGAGCAGAAACGATTAACTAATGGGAGAGAGAGAGAGAGAGAGAGAGAGAGAGAGAGAGAGAGAGAGAGAGAGGGAGAGGGAGAGGGTGGAAATGGGAATTGAACTGTTAATGAAATCTGGTGCACTTAACATGACTAATCCTCCCCCGTCATTCAAGGCATTAAACTTTTGTTAAATTTTCCTGTTTATCTCACATTGTGGTCCGCTGAACCCATTCGAATACCAAATCGTACACAGACGATCCTTTTGCCTCCAGGTTCTCCATCTCTTGAGTGTGCTGGAGAGTCCATCGTTAGCCGTCTCTGGTGGCTGTAGTGTAGTGGGTGTGTGACTCAGGGTGTGAAGGGAGGGTGTGTGTGTGTCTTGGGGGTTTGGGGTCATTTTCAGCCTTTAAGACTATTTCCTCTGTAATTCAGTGTGAAGATAGCAATCGCTGGCGTCTCCAGGTATTTACTCACACCCTCATTTTTATCGGGTACCCGGAACTCGCTGCATATAGTGTCTGACAGTGTTTATCTAAAATGCAATCTTTCTGAAGTCCAAAGTATGGAATCTGTTGCCTCGGACTCAATGATTAGGACGCTGAGGGTCAGAATCAATTATAACCTAGGAGCAGCCGCGCTAGAGAGTTTGGTGACTCAGCCCAGGGAGACAGCCGGGGTAAGTGCTGTCCGTGGGCTTCGTACAGTGATTCAGAAATCCCTTGAGCAATATAAGACTTTCAGAACTTGAGTTGTATTGTTTAGCCCAAGGCTTGTCGTAAGACTAAGTCTCTGTCGATGTGACTCGCATTGAAGTTGTTTCCGTTTTGTGTGTGTGTGTGTGTGTGTGTGTGTGTGTGTGTGTGTGTGTGTGCGTGCGTGCGGCGCACGCACGCACGCACACGCACACACACACACGCGCGCACGCCGTGCGCGCGTGTGTTTGCGTGTGTGTGTGTGCGCGCGCGTGCATGCGTGCCAACAGACTTTTATAAAGTATAAAACATCCTTAAGACAGCGTCGTGACTCCTCACACTTTTTCTAATTGTGTTATTTGAATTGTATTTCTCCTTTCTTGTTGTTTTCACGCTGTTAATTTTCTCTGACATTTCAAATTAAGATGCATGAGGTGAACGTTTATTTATTAAAAACAGATTTCCTCCTGGGGGAGGGGCTGTTTACTGAGCTGAACAGTTAACTGGTGTAAAGCTAATGCATTTAATATTTTCTTTTCCCTCTGGCATGTTGCGGCATGAATTGGATCTGTCTAAAATGCCCCCGGGAGCATTGCTTTTTAATCAGGATCCATCAGTTTGACAATTAAAGGTGATTAAGCAATCAGTGTACCCATGTCATAGCTCTATCATTATCTAGTCTGTCCTCAGACAGCAGATGTCCTGTGAGACTCTGGGTCTTCTGGGATGCAAGGTCATTAGCATTGATTTGCTGATTGATAGGCTACCGCTACTGGTATATTATATACGTATTATTATTATTATTACAGTATATCTCACTGCCAGTACAAAACATTAGAGCCTATTTTTGATTTGTATGCAAAACATTCCGTGTTGATTTGTTTTTCTCAAAAGCACTCTGTTCTGTGTTTGAGTGTTTATAACCCACTAGACAGTTCCATTTGTCACAGCAGGACTACTTTGATTCCCAAATGTGTACGGTGAATATGTCATGATCACATACATACTTCACTAGCAATCCGGGAAAACTGCACCACTTATCTGAGCGACTCAAACCCTACATGATTTATGATTGAAGAGGCTCTACTGTATGGTGTAGCCTACGCAAAAGAAATAATAAGCTATGAGAAGTAAAAAATAACAATTGAACAAAATAAAAATAAAAACAAGTAGTGAATAATGCAGTAGTGATACGAGTAGCCTAGATGTTGACCAGAACACACAAGAGTTCCCAGCAGGACAGCTTGTAATTATTTAAGACCCGCCTGGAGTAGTATGGCCTTTAGTTGTTATGTTCTATCCCCTTAACACAAAATAATTGTAAGCTGTTATCTCTGTTGCTATGAGCTGGGACACAGGCTTTTTCTGCTTACTATTGGGGTTTTCAGCCTGCCTAAGCTCAATTTCTACTGCAGTATTATCTGGTGAATTCTATGTGATGACCTCAACTGGGATTTCTACTTTCATAGTAGTACTATGTGCATATAACAATAGGTTATTTCATAGTAGTACTATGTGCATATAACAATAGGTTATTTCATAGTAGTACTATGTGCATATAACAATAGGTTATTTTATAGTAGTACTATGTGCGTATAACAATAGGTTATTTCATAGTAGTACTATGTGCATATAACAATAGGTTATTTCATAGTAGTACTATGTGCATATAACAATAGGTTATTTTATAGTAGTACTATGTGCGTATAACAATAGGTTCTTTCATAGTAGTACTATGTGCATATAACAATAGGTTCTTTGCTGGAAATGGGCAGAAGAATGATTTAATCTTAACTCATTAAGACCTGAGGCCTTCGACATTAGTAGTTCTCAAACGTCTTCGTGCCAAGGACCCCCGACATGATATGTAGTATGTGGCTGTGTAAATATGTTGTGCCAGGGACCCTCAGAAGAGAAGATTTGTGTTAAATACTTTAAAGATCTTTCTTCTTCTTTTTTTCTTTTCTTTTCTTTCAAAAATAGCAGATGCATGTAGCACAAGCCCGCCCATATACAGATGTGAGCTTCTTTTTGAGAACCACTGTTATAAATCCTAAGTTTTCTGAAAAAAAACCAAATGTTACTATATTGTATATACACACCTAAAATCTAAAATGACACGGATGCTTTCCCGGTTTCTGGTGGTGTGGCATGTTTATTCCATTAACTATGACTCTCTTTCTTTCTTTCCTTCCTGTTTTTGTCTGAGGAATCCATTGGATTTGATTCATTTCAGCACGGCATGAAAATCAAGAGATACTTGAAACTTTCTTGAGACATTGTACAGTCAGTTTGCATTACAGTATCTTTTGTTAAATGTTCACAACGTCTTTGCGGTAGCAGAAATATCAGTCGGTGAAAGAAAGAACATAGACTTTATACCAGAAGATTTGACTTCAAAAGAATAGTTAAATCCAATGATTCCAAAATCTAACAAAATAAAGCTGTTATTCCTATTGCTATGAGCTGGGATTCAGAATGTTCTACTAACAATTGTTTTTGTCAGCCTGCCTAAGCTCAGTTTCTACTGCAGTATTTGCTGAATTCAGCTTATTGATGTATTAGCTGTATGAAGATGCATGTAAACAGCTTATCCTCGATATGACCTCAACTGGGATGCCTACATTTAAACAAATAGTAGCCGACTAGTACTGTATGCATACAGCAAGAGGTTCTTTGCTGGAAATGGGCAGGTTGCTTTCAGTTGCTTACCCCATAAAGAAGAGGCCTTCTAAATCAGTGTAGTTCTCAAATGTTTTCGTGGCACGGAAACCCAAAATGATATGTATTTGGCTGTGGACTCCCATCTGAAAATGTTTTGTGCCAGTTTCAATATTTCCAAAGAACAAATCTAACGGCGTCAAGCAAGTATACCGTGATTTAAATTTATATTATGGATCATTATTCTAAGATTTTCTTGGACATACTGCAGATTACGTGGATGATTTAAAACAATTAGAGCTCAGTCTCCCAGAAATACTTGTAGCATCTTCCGTTACGGAGACTGACACTGTGCCTCTCGAAAGGATCAGGACCTGAGAGCTCAGGGATGTCCTCTAAATGGAGGGAGTCATGTTAATCATTGCCTGTGATTAACCTTCCTTTAGACCTAACCTCTGAGCTTGCATCTGATTGCAGGGGCAGCCTGCTCACGACATGGGGTTTCAAGTGGGCCTCACTTAACATACAAAATCGGTTCAATAAAGGAAATCAATAAGCCAAAGACAAGGCAGGGAGAGAGAGGATTCTGCATACCAAGATGAAACTGAAACTTATTTGCACAAATTAGAATGCCCCTCGTTCACCCTTTGTAACCTTCCGTCGGCAGCGTTTGATATACTCTCAGAGGCCCCAGATTTACGTCACAGAACGACACAAGAGCTATAGTTTGAGGGTGTTAAACTGACGAGTTCAGCACGGTGTTATTTTCAAGCTCCACGTAGGCGCTAATGGAATAAACCATCGATGCTGAGATTCCAAGTGGCCTCTTCAGATACTTGGCACAATGCCAAGTGGTGAGGCAACCAACATAAATGGGGGTTTTGGTCACAGAACATCCCGTACAGGAACAGTATATAAAGAATGACCGTGTCATTCACCATGTCCATTGACCGTGTCTTATCTGTTTCTGTATCCCTTTCCCTGTCACATCTGTCTCTGTGTCCATCTGTCACTCACTGTCACCTGTCTCCCCTCTCCACCCACTTCTCATTCTATTCCACAGACCTGCTATTCCCTCTTTATCCACCAGATGCCCTCAGACCTTCCCTCCTTTCCCCATCACCTGCCTCCCACTCCCACATTTCTGTCCCCTCACCTCATTGCCCTCCGCCTTACTACTTTACTTTAGATGTAGTCCCAAAGCTAAAAATCACACCCGTGTGAAGTGAGGGGTGCTCTTAGTCTTATCATCATATATCATCATTCATCATACATCACATTCCGTGCTCTGGTCATTCTGGCCAATCACTTTTGGCATCTTCACTTTTCTATCCTCACTTTTATTTGCAATATGTACTTTGCTTAGCCAATCAAATCATTGCTATGGGGTGAGCAGCCAATCACAAGCCAATGTTTGTGTTTACACAGCTTCAGAGTAATCCAGCGATCCAGCTGTGTGACATGTCATAAGTAATTGCCCTCTCGCATGAAAATGACGCTGGAGAATGCCCATTCATAAAAAAAACCTACCATAGACTACTTATGACTTTGTTTTTGTTTTCTTTGTTTGTCCTATATATTATTTGTAGTTGCTGAGGGTAGGCAAAATAAGCTAATTAGCTTCAGCCTACACCTTTTTTGGTCATAGAAATGTATCTTTATGTATATATACTGAAGACCAAAATAAAACATTGAATGTGAAAGTGAAGTGAACTGATCAATTTCTCCATCTACCCGCTCGGAGGAAAGATGTGAGTGGAGGACGTGAAGGTGGAATTTTGATTATTGCGATCTGGCTATATGCTGCTTGTTTCTAACCTGCTCTATCCTCACTCCTCTATCATTACTTGAACCAGAATAGGAAGTCAGCCCACCATTTTGACAGTAACTTGTGCCTATACTCTTATTTCTAAGCGAGGAGTGAGGATTAGAAGGCATCTACCAAGGCATACTACTGTGACAGAGCCAACACAGTTGCGTTGGGGCCCCCAGACATAAAATTGCGACTGTCGTCGCAAAATCTGCTAAACTTGTCAGTCACGGTAAAACCTGTCAGTCCGTCCGTCACGCATCGCGGTACGCTCCATATATGCAAGCAAATCTACATCTGACCTCAAACCTCAAACCCTTAGATCTCCATATATAGAGCTGACCTGTTCTGACATTCCATTATGTTGATCCTTCCCCATCCATCCTTCCTCTTCGATGTCTCCCTTTTGACTGATACCTGTCCATTCAAACTGCTCCAAAGTTATTAGTGCAGCCGGGCCTGGCAGCCGGCGAAACCTAGAGTTCTTAACAGGAATAGTTGAGAAATGACAGTTACCGTGTACTGTACTGTACTGTACTGTACTTTACTGTACTGTACTGTACTGTACTGTACTGTACTGTACTGTACTGTACTGTACTGTACTGTACTGTAACACTCCAAATCATCATATACTGTATACAGTTAATGTGTGTGTGGGTGTGTTAGGCTGCGCAACAGTGACACTTGGTTGTGAACTGAAAACCGACCAAAAGCTATGTTCGTGCTCGGACAGACCCAGCCAGCTAGGGACAGACCCAGGGACACACATAGCTGTCTATAGGAGTGGTTGCACCACTCAAAAAGGTCATTATATGGGCATTCCCAGAGCACTTTTGGAGCTCGCCCCTTATGCACGCTTTAGGGCGAGGTCGCTTCTCGCCCCCAGGGCGTCTTATTGGTAAATATACTGTATACAGACTAGCAATGGCAGTTGAGGGCATTATCAGTTGTGTTCATTTGTGTATGCAATTGTGTTCATTTGAATGAATCTATTGAAGATGTCTTGTGTGTGCTGGTGGTTTTCCTTATTATTGACTAGCGTATATCTATATTCTACGTCTGAGCATAGACATGGTAATGCCCCGCCTGCCTCTGATTGGCCTACCGACACTGCCGGCCTTACCAGACTTTCCTCCGAGGTGGATAGCTATATGCTGGATAGTCTGCCACAAGGTTACTCCGTGGTGGGAAATAAATAAATAATAGTATATAATACAAGAGAATGACAGCTTGGCACGTGTAACAGTAACTTTTATGTTTTGTAGAAGAGGCAAACTAATATATTGTTTATGCCGTTTATTTTACATTTGTACAGTGTAAATTTGAAACATTATTGTCTCTTTTCCCTTGATCTTTATCTTTTTTAGTGTAATAGTATTCGTTTACTATAATTAGATGAATACACGATAATCAACACTAACACTTTAATTTAGAACGTGTTCAATCATTCAATCAAAGCAAACGGCATAAACAATATTTGTTTGCCTCTTCTACAATACTAAAAGTTACAAGTTATGTCGTGCGTGCCAAGCTGTCTGTCATTCTCTCATTCCCACCACGGAGGACGTCTCGGAGGACAGTCTGGTGAGACCATTGGGGCGAGACGGGCAGTGTCAGTAGGCCAATCAGAGGCAGGCGGGGTGTTGCCATATGTCTATGCTCGGGCGTAGAATAGATATACGCTATGCACCAGGGTTCAATTCTTGGTCCTATTCTCTTCTCCCAGTACATGCTTCACCTTGATGTTTCAATTAGTCATTTACCATGGCATGCTGTAGATACTAAATGACCTCTGTCTGTACCCTCTGACTGTTTACGAACTATCAAGGAATGGAAGGCACAACATTTCCTCCAACTCAACCCGAACAACACTGTCCTCATTGTAGGCCTTGAGTGCATATCTGAAACAAATTCAGCAGTGGATTCCTCAAGATAAATCACTATGGTCCAGGGAGCTATCTACAAGCTTAAGCTTGTTACTGTACTGCTATTTTCAATAAATGGCACCAGCACACAGCTGGTGCCATATAAACAGTCTTGTTTATTAGCAAGTTGAGTTCTGGACATGCTCTTATATATAATTTTTTTTAAATATGTTTATTGGTAGAAAGTTGAACAGTTGAACATACAGTTTGAACATACCATTTTTCCCCCTCCCTCCCCCCATCCCTCCCCCCACTGTTATCGTCATCATTGTTCTTCCTTTAAGACAATATAAAAAAAGAACAAGAGTAGAATGCTCTTATATCTTCCCTGCATGCCATGATATGAGTATTATTATTATTTTCATTCTTCACATGTTACAGTGCATGCTGGATGGCAATGCTGACTTTCATAATTATCCATGAATGGGGTTTTCATTCCAGACTTGGAACCATGATGCAGCTGTGATGAAACTAGCAGAAACAGAATGAACATTAAGAGCTCATCAGACCGTAACGGGAGACAGGTGGGTTTATCCATTTATTACGGTTATATTGTTTTAGTTCTTTGCTATCAGAGAATGACATGCAGCCCCATGGGCAGATTCCATTTGACAGGCCCATCAGTGTGGGTAATGATTGGGTAATCAATGCTACAGCTCTTTAAACAGTGACTGGCACTTACTAGTTAAACAAAGTTAACAGACGGATTAACTGTGTCATCCCCTCACCATCATAAACAGACATTGTGCTCAGCTAGAAACCTATTTTGGATAATCACCCTCATTTCTGTGATGTTTGATTTCATTAAGATAGAGCATTTGCAACTGATTAACTGCACACAAAGTACATGTTTAAACACAGAGGTTTTACTTGTTCTCTCATTTTAATATTTAGCTACGGCAGCCACACAGCGAGGTTTAAACACAAGCAGTAACTGTATTACAGTAATCTTGTCTTTACAGTTTGCAATGCCACTAAGCATAGTGAAATTAGGCACGTGCAGTTGTAATACTTTTTTCTGTCTGGATTTTATACAGCAGATCAAATAACCCATATGTGCTTATGCTGTATGAATTTATCAATGCAATGTTTTATTGGATGGTTTATACCCCTCGGTATCCCGGGGCAGACTCTTTCATCATGTTGAGAGTTCTTTCAGACATGTCTCCTCTCTGAATCTCCCAAGACCTGAACAAACACAGACCATTAGGCCGATCAATACTGCACTGAACCACTTTTATATCATATCATGGCTTCATTACATGCACTTTACACAAGGAGGGGTTGGACACCGATGATGATGATGATAATAATAATAATAATGGTAATCTTTGATTTAACAAATCCAAAAATGGAATGAATGCAGTTCATATCATGCATGAACAGCTAATCTAAAATGATGTACAATTGACATTCATGTGAAATGTATTTGAATGTAGATGAACACTTTCAGGGCCTTAGATTAATCTATCCATCCTATCTAGGCTGCCAGGATTTATCTATTACCTTTGGAGCATACGCCGAAGTATTTGCAGCTTTGATCGACAAAAATCCGGCGGAAAATAGTCCCATGGTTTGTTGTTGAAGAGAAAAACATGCCGCCATTATGATGGGAAACGAACACAGCCTGCACAGCATGTTGTAGTCCAAACAAACCGCCCGTTCACTTGCATTGAACACATTTTCCCAGAAGCCCTAGCAGCCCAGAGCATGGCTTGATTTCAAATCGGCTCTTTCTTTTTAATTATTAAAAAACGGCGAATTAAACAAATAGCGGGTTTAGCGTATTACGCAGCACCGACACATGGATTAAATAGCAGGGAACGTGGGTTACGCAGTAGAACTGTTAATAGTTTTCATTTAGGTACAAGTATTTCTTGAGCTTGCTTCTGATGGGGGGGGGGGGGGGGGGGGGGGGCATCTGTTAGTCAGAAGTACCAATAGTCCGACATACGTGGCCGGTTAAGACTCACCCATGGCTCTGACATATACGGCCGGTTAAGACACATACACTTGCATGCAGTTAGGGCTAAATATTTCACGTTCAAAGAATCACGATGATCATTTCATCGTTTACATAATTTCATCGTTTACTCAGGCTTATGTGAACACCCCAGACAGTTTTTAAGTGGCTCGATTCAGTATTTAGATATTTGATATTCCTTTTAGCTGCCCCGCCCCTTCTCCATTTTAACCATGATAGATTCATCGAAAACACCCGTCCTTCTTTCTGTTGACTGATATTTCCCTCCTAATATTGTTTTTTGAAAATAATAGAGGACTACTCTGCTGCGTGACGGAGGCGACTAAAACATCAAAAATAATTATAAAATATAAATGAAAACAGTAAATTAAAAACCACGAGTCACGACCCTCTCACGTTTTAGAAGGACAATAATATCAGTCACCAGAAAAAAGGACGGGTGTTTTCGATGAATCTATCATGATTAAAATGGAGTTAGGAGTTACAATGGGTTTGTATAGGAAGGGGAAATTAATATCAAATATCTAAATACTGAATCGAGCCACTCAAAAACAGTCTGGGGTGTTTAAGTTAGGGTTCGGGGTAGGGTGTCAGACTATTGCATGTCGGACTGTTAGGACGTCGGACCAAAGGATGTTACGTGCCACTGATCAAGACATCGTTGCCGTGGGCCAAGCAGTTGGCAGGGGGTGTCAGTTAGTACCTGTTAACTCGGTTTGTTATGTCTGCTCAAGGTGTTTATGCAGTTCAGTATACAAAATTAGTTGAGTGTTTGCCTGGCCTGTGTGTGTCAAATCACGTCCCATCTAGTCTCATGAATAATGACATAAATAGATTTGGTCTGAAAGGTTTCCCTTCCCGTGATTAAGAGTCACACTGGATGCCGCGAGAATCTTGATTCTAATAAATTTGCTTTCCATATGCAAACCACCCGCAAAACAAACTCATCAATTTCGCATCAGCTTTCATTTAGCTTAATGGCTAGCCATTAACAAAACCAATTGCCTCCCTCCTTCTAGTTTTCCCTCACTGTGATTTTGCATGTTATTAGAATATACATGCACACACAATGGCGCGCACACACTCACACTTGCGCATGCAGACACACACACAAAAGAACAGACTTTTCTTAACGAGCTGCTTCATTCCCTTTAGGCAGCCTTTGGGACATGCTTCCTCAATGTACTGTATGAGATCCAAGCATGAATCATGCAAATACAGTTTGTTTAAAATCAATGACGGTCCAAGTTCTATACCAAGAAGCACAGGGGGGGATCTTGCTTCTTCTTAAAGCATTGAAATATGAGTTGCATATCTTCACTGTCAGGCAGAAACCTTGTATCTCTGTATATTTCACCTTTTTATGATTTCTTTCATAAATTAATGGCACAGAATTTTGGAAACCCTTAATTGTTTTTTTTTTGCATAATAATATGTCCTAAATAGTTAGGTAATGTTATTAGTAGCTCATACAGTAACACCCTGGTGTTTTTGGGGTTTTAATAAATATTACCCAATGAAAAGTATTAACAAGAGCTTGTGACTAAATAATAGCTACGCCAGATCCATTGAAACAGAGGTTATTTTTTTTCTCCAATTCCTGTGAAGTAACAGTTTTGAACATACAAGGTTTCTGCCCGACATTGACGATATTTGTCCTTGCTTACGGTGGCAGATCAAGGGTTTGCTACCAACACAGATAGGGTTGGAGGGAGAACGCACCCAGAGAAATGTATTGTCAGTGTCACGAGAGAGCATCTCGGTGCATTTCCATAATCCTGCACCTCAGAGCTGCACAGTGAACACAGGGATACTCAGCTCTGACTCATCCTCAATCACTCCTGGTGGCTTTATGCAAAAGCGGCCGTCATGAATAAATTCATTTTTGCATTTATTTATTTATTTTCCAAAGTGAGTTTAAAGACATAACGCTGCTGTCCCTGATGGAATCGCGCCCTGTAAGCGCTAGGATTGCTCTGCTTGTGAGCGTGTTTAGCGCTGCTGGCTGTACTGGAGGAGGAGCAGGGGCAATAGGTGGTGGATGGAGGAAGGCATATTTTAGACAAATGTTTGTAACAGGGTAATGGTCCGATGGAAATGCATACAGTGCTTAAAGCAGAGTAGAAGGCAGTCTGGCTGGCTCTTCACAAAGTATTAGATGAGTTATTGTGGCCAGGTGTCATTTGTATGTTAGAAGATCTACCAGGCTTTTCATACCATAAATTAGAGAGCAGTGGAAGCCATGGGAAATTACCACATTACTATTCCCTCTCCGGTAGTCTGTGGTGATAAAACGTAATTGCTGGAAAGCTGACTGGATATTGCGTCTTATCTCTCAAACCACTCATGCCGTCATCAGTAAAACACATTTGTTATTGTACACAGCTATGGAATGGCAAACAATCGAGATAATGGTGCCATAACGTCTAATTTTCTTCATAGCCCGCGCTTTTGTTTTGATAAGTAATGACGGTGTTTATGCACATTACTGTAAAGTGCTGCCTCCATGCCAAATGCTAAGCAAAAGCTAGAGGAGTGCCCATTGGGCCAAATACGTGTGGGGGCCACTTGCTATGGACCTTGTTTGAGAGGATTGCAGGCCCAGTAATCTTAAAGTGTTTCCAGCAAATGCCCATAACACAGTAAGATGAGTAGTGGATGAGAATTTGTCTTGTAGTATACTTGCAGCAGTATACTAGAATCTCGCATCTTTGCCACACAGTCCATGTTGTTATTTCTCAGTGAATATCGTGTTGAGTTTTGTGTAGCTTTTCTGTAGTATTACAAAGAAAGAAAAACTCTGTGGCTTTTTGATTGATTGAATACTATATTAGTAAAAAAAACAAAAACTGAATGAAGGTACAGTACGTATCATGTAGGCGAAAAGGATTTTTAAAAAAGTCCTGGGGACTTGTTTCAATCGTAGTACTATGGCTTTGTCCAGAACTGTGGGATTCATAATAACATTTGCACAAGGTAGCATCCGTAGCCGGTTCAAATTGATCTCAAACCCATTTCTAATTCTAAAAACTGCCCACAAATGACTGTAATTACTTTTCCTAATAGATGTATCATGCTCATAATGTACTGCAAGCTGCATTGTGCATCACTAAATCTGAAGATGCTGTGGGAATACTGCCGTCAGGCATTACAGTCAATAAACAAACAGTGCATGTGTCCTCGTTTGACTGTACATACGTATGGTATATGAAAGCTACAGCATATGTAAGATGTGCCCATTAAACAACTTTAAGCTTGTGTCAGGTTATATCTGTGTCAAAAAAGTAACAAGTAAGTGTTGGGTCTTCATAAATATTCAAGCCATCTCCCCCATGTGTAAATGCATGCATATGAACATAAAAAAGACATTCTGTCCTCATTCCAGGAGGAATACTCAGAATCACATGACTTGTGCAAACTGGAAACGGTATAGTCCCTCCTTCCTGTGAAGTCTCACCCTCGAGGGGTGTTATGGCCGTTTCTGTCAGATATACTGTACAGTACAATATAGCATGTCCGCTGTCACATCCTGGCCAAGTTGTTATTACAGCTCATAGAGTAACACCCTGATGTTATTTGAAGCACAGGGGGGGAGGCTGGGTGGTCGACATGGATTTTCAATTAAATCCTACATGGTTTTCGTCACGTCTGTGTTGCTACAGTTGCCTCTTTCAGCGTTGAGTCAACTGTAGCATGCAACGCAGCACATTACGTTTTCAGGAGAAAACAACAATAACCTATTAAATATTTTAGAGACTCAGACTTAATGCCAGTACTCGTCAGCATTAAAACAGTCCAGATGGACCACAACAGTCATTTTCAAATGGCACATTTGAACAAAAACTGAAATCTGCATTGAGGGCAGGTGTTTTACTTTTTTTATTTGAAGTAGTCGTTTTCATACCAGTAGCTGTCATACTCATATCGTCGCTGTCGGGTGGAAACCTCCTAAGTCCAAAAGCGTTACTTGTCAGGAAATGGAACAATTATTATCCTGTGTTCCAATGATTCCAATGTAGTTATTATTTAGTCACAACTTGTGACAAAATTATCTAATTAACAAGAGCTTGTGATTCACTAACTCTTGTTAATATACATTTCATTGGCAGTACAACTCCCCTCACCTGCTCTAGCCAAGACTTAATTGATTGATTTATTGATTAATGGCTCCATTGTCACACCCTCCACCCATGTCCCTAACCTGGGCATCATTCTCAACCCCACCCTTTCATTCCTCCCCCATGTAAAGCAGGTCACCAAAACTGCCTCAAGAACATTGCCCGTCTCCAGCCCTCTCTGTCATTCTCTGCAGCTGAAACGCTCATCCATGCTTTCATCACATCCCGGCTAGACTATTGCAACAGTATCCTCCATGGCACACCTCCACCGCCTGCAGTACCGAACGGGTAATGCAGGTGGAGGACTGGCGTAATATTATTACACCATTCTAGTTCCCAGTCAAACAAAGAATCCACTTGAAAATACTACTAAACACCTAAAAGGCACTGAACAATCTGGCTCCTGCTACTGTACCTCTTCGATCTCCGCAAACGTCATGTCCCCTCCCACTCTGTCAGGTCTCCAAGACCGCCAAGATAGTTAGTCAGTGGTACCGCCGCTTCTCCTGCTGCCTATACTCACTGTAGTGGCATGACATTTTATTTTTTTATACATGTTTTGAGCTTCAGTTTCCAATGGTTTTGTACCGCAGATGCGTAGAAATTGTGTGGGTTTGTCGGAAGAGGATTTGATAACACAACTCACTCCTCCTCATGTCGCGCATAAGGTCCTCTGCAAACTATTATAATGAGCCAAAAGTTTCTGAGCCAAAATGTGTGTTTGACATGATGGTTCTTTCTCTCATTATCCGCTCTCTTGGACACCGCCATTAACTACAGTACATCTCACCTCTCACAGATTCTCAAATCTGGCCACCTCTGGTGTGCTGAATGGCTCTATTATCTCTTGGCTCAGGACTCTCGGGGGAGGGCAGCTGTGAGGAGTCTCGAATCCTGATGAAGGGCTTACTGTAATTCTTTGCTCACAATCAGACAATTCTCTCTCTAGTAATTCTTCCCCCCCCCCCCCCTCTCTCTCTAGCATACAGGGCGTTAAGGTCAGAATAAAATATCACACTAAATGTTTGATAAGTAATCATCAATAATAATGCCTATAATTTGGTTAAAGGCAGCAGTCAGCTATGTCTAGAAAGTTGAATCACTTTACTGTAATGCAGTAATACCAGGAAAAGGGAACACTTTTGCTTTTTATATATACTTTATTGAGAGTTATTCAGGGTTTTACAATTTATGCAAATATTACATTAAGTTACATGATTCGATTTCTTTTTTACAATGTTAATAAGTGCCGTGGTGTCAGTTTCTTTGTCTTTTCAGTTCAGTTTGTCCTTGTTTAAAGACCACCTCTCCTGAGATGGCCTCCTGGTGAATCACCATGGCACACCTGGGTTTCCACAGTTTGTTCCTCAACTGTGCAAACAACGGTCCAGTAAAACTCTTGTTCTGCGGCAGACATTTTTTCAGCAAAGACCCCATACAGTACATGGCAGCATTGTAATTTACGTTAATTTTGAAACCAATTTGTGGCATTTTCCCCCACACTATACTAGACCTCTGGCAGTCTACTAGCAGGTGCTCAATTGTCACTTTTTCCATATCATGACATTAGAATATCCATAATTGCATATTGTACATCTAGTCTCATATCACAATATCGATGATATCAATATTACCCAGCCCTACTGTATAGCCTATGTATCTCTTTCTGTCTCGCTCTCTCTCTCTAACCCATTCGTTCACTCTATGAAACACTGTAAACACATACACCATTTTGTCCATTTTGTTCCTCATTTATCAAGTGAGACTGAGGTGCATTTGTGATCAAGCTCATCACATCTTGCCCACCGCAGTATGACTGCTGCTAATGGTTCTGCAACCAGGCAGAAGAACTCACTGTACTTATACACAGCATGTTCATGAGTATTGATTTGACTCTGAGGGTGTAATAAAGGGACTGTAAGACACTTTACTCCACTGTGCATTGAATTGGAGGACGGGTAAATAACTAAATGAATCAATCATATAAAACAGCCAGAGCTCTGTGACACCCACCCATGTGTGCCGTGATCATACACCGCTATGCACAACTCAATGCGCCAGCAGTGGCTCCGTGTCTTAAGATATGCACAACTCAATGCACCAGCAGTGGCTCCTTGTCTTAAGATATGCACAACTCAATGCGCCAGCAGTGGCTCCTTGTCTTAAGATATGCACAACTCAATGCACCAGCAGTGGCTCCGTGTCTTAAGATGTGCACAACTCAATGCACCAGCAGTGGCTCCGTGTCTTAAGATGTGCACAACTCAATGCGCCAGTAGTGGCTCCTTGTCTTAAGATATGCACAACTCAATGCGCCAGCAGTGGCTCCGTGTCTTAAGATGTGCACAACTCAATGCGCCAGCAGTGGCTCCGTGTCTTAAGATGTGCACAACTCAATGTGCCAGTAGTGGCTCCTTGTCTTAAGATATGCACAACTCAATGCGCCAGCAGTGGCTCCGTGTCTTAAGATGTGCACAACTCAATGCACCAGCAGTGGCTCCTTGTCTTAAGATATGCACAACTCAATGCGCCAGCAGTGGCTCCGTGTCTTAAGATGTGCACAACTCAATGCGCCAGTAGTGGCTCCTTGTCTTAAGATATGCACAACTCAATGCGCCAGCAGTGGCTCCTTGTCTTAAGATGTGCACAACTCAATGCACCAGCAGTGGCTCCGTGTCTTAAGATATGCACAACTCAATGCGCCAGTAGTGGCTCCTTGTCTTAAGATATGCACAACTCAATGCGCCAGCAGTGGCTCCTTGTCTTAAGATATGCACAACTCAATGCACCAGTAGTGGCTCCGTGTCTTAAGATATGCACAACTCAATGCGCCAGTAGTGGCTCCTTGTCTTAAGATATGCACAACTCAATGCACCAGTAGTGGCTCCGTGTCTTAAGATATGCACAACTCAATGCGCCAGTAGTGGCTCCTTGTCTTAAGATATGCACAACTCAATGCGCCAGTAGTGGCTCCTTGTCTTAAGATATGCACAACTCAATGCACCAGCAGTGGCTGCTTGGGAAACGGAATGATTGTGGTTCGATCCCTGGCTCTCTCTGGGATAGTGTCAAAGTGTCCTTGAAGACACTGAACCCATAACTTGTCCCATTGAGCAGGTTGGAGGCATTGCATGGTTTCCTGTGCTTTGGATAATATACTGCAAAAAATACATCATTTATGATTTCCATCAATCTGCTTTTTTCACGGGGATTCACATGGTAAAAAGGACTATCAACACAGCTTTGGAACATTAACTAATTGAAAATGTTCTCATGCCTCCCCTGTAATTTGCATATCCTTTTCTTGAATACAAAAATGTGGTAAGTAGGCAGACTAGAGACATTGTTTGGGTACCTTGCATAATGTGTACACAAGAAAAAAGAAAAAACAACTACTGGCTTTTCAGAGAATGAGAGGGAATCCAGGATATGTAGGTGGCCTTTATTTGGTATGTTCAGTCACGTTCCATACTCCTCAAAAGGACCATTCTGTATGATGCAAATGTGCTTTGATTTGGGAAGACAGTAAATTCACACATACACTGTGTGTATGTGTGAATACACACACAGTGTGTCCTGGATGCCAGGAGATAGTCCTGGATGCCAGGAGACATTTAAAACCCTTTTGTGGTGAGGAGGCCTTAAAACGCTTTAATCTTGTCAATATGCATCAGTATTCTTTGTAGTTGTTCTTTCTAGGTGCTCCGTTGCCCACATATCTTAGACCCATAATCCTCTCTGAAATCCCCCATACGACACCGAGAAGGAGCAGGTCACTAGACTGTCATAGGTGTAGTATACTGAGGATCGTTGGGGACAAGTCCGGCTGTGGTGCAAAAAACTAGGGATAGACTCTGGATGATATGGTACAGAAATGTATTTTAGGATTTAATCTGTGTTGTTGTTGATGCTGAGGCTGCTGTCGAGGGTGGTGCCCAGGTATTTAAATGACACGCCCCGAAAATATCGTTATGATACTGTGTATCACGGTCTCAGTGAAAACAGTCTGGAAGCGAACGCTGTACCATATATGCAGTGGTGGAAAAAGTATACATTCCCAATGTGACATCAAAATATGAGCTAACCAATTACAGGGTCTGAAGTCAATCAGGAGGTCTTTTCCGCATTCAGCAGCGGCTCTGTCTCTGCCTCAAAGTGAGCCACACTGTTGGATATATCAGGTAGTGCAGTGTCCTCACTTCTTAGCATATTTGACTGCAATATGTTCACTGTCAGGCTTGCTCTGCTTGTACCAATACAGATGAGGTAGAGTCAGTCACCTTGACATACTTCCCTCTGTTGAGGAGGAAGTCCATGACCCACAGGATGAGGCTGCGAGCATTTGAAGGCAGAGGAGAATCAAGGAATAATCTTCTAGAATACAAGTGTGGCCTAGACAGATGGGTGTACAGTAGGTGGTGACGTGGCGTGCACTGCAAGACTGGGGGCCTGTACACAATAGCCTGCATCGGGGCCCGCCGGTAATACGCTGCAAGAGGGGATGCTCAATTCATTATTGGTTGTGTGTGTTGGATAAGGAAAAAGGCTTATTTTGATTAATTGTGATGCTTTTTTAATTTAACCTTGGAGATTGGAGATTTACCAGCTGCAGTACTGTAGAGTCATGTGTTTTCAGTTGTAAAAAAAAACAATCATGTGCACATGATCATGTCTGTGAATAGGATATAGCACAGAAGCACTCTTTAACTGCCTAAAAGTCTAACAAATGCACAGCAGAGAGCTAAGTAGACAGAGGTAACACTGTGGATGTTCAGTCAGTCAAAAAGATCCCCGTGCGTGCGTGCGTGCGTGTGTGTGCGAGCAGGACTCAGGAGCCCAATAAGCACGCACATGTGCATAGTGCAGGGTCCTGAAGGAACTGTCAGTCAGAACCAGTACGAGTAGAGTGTTCCTCAAACTGACAGGATTCTGTCTATATGGGCTTGTCATTTTCCTTCTGCTGAAAGTCCTCAAGCCACCGCCATCCCCGGCGGTGTGCACCGTCCTCTGACATCGTTCATATCCACACAAACACTCCACACGACAGCTGTAATTGGAAAGGTAGCAGTGGGTTGTTTTTCGTTTCTTTTTGGGTTTTTTTTTCTTGGAACGGAGAATGTCCCTGTCTCTGGTGCGCACGCTTGTCTCGGATGATTTGGATCAGTTGTCCGGAGACGGATCAGTTGGATGATCTTAAGCATGCACCGCCAAAGGCACAAGACATAGGCTACAGTACGGTCGCAGTGAAAGGCACAGATGCTGTATGTAATTTTCATGATCACGTACTCATGCTCCAGATCACACAAGTGTTAATTTGTCCATTTGTAACTCCCAAGAGTGTACAAATACACCATACATTTGTACACTCTAAAATCAGCACTGAGGATTTTACTGTGCAGCTGACATATTGACAAGTAGTTGCTAGTCATGCAAACTGGGCCAGGAATGGTGTGAAGGCATACTTCTTAGGACCTGTCAGGGCTCACCTGCTTAAAAAAGAAAGTTGAATCCACTGAATAAACCATTAGCTCAATCTAGCTTCCCACTCAAGGGTGCATGTCATTGTCTTACACCTGCCATTAAAAAGCAGCAATAAGGATAAGAGAATTAGCAGGCTAATTTCAACTTGTGGGCCTTAATAGGTTTTTAAGAACTGCCTGTTCGCAATGATCACTGGAGGCATGCAAACAGAATGACGCAAATGCCACTATAGAACAAGATTTAAACCCAGGCATCTAATAATGCTCTCTAATATAATTAACCAGTTGAGGTCATTATATATATATTATATAATCATGATTCATATAGTATGACACTAAATTACAATGGCTAAATTACCTCAAATTGATTTCTTAATAGGGTTGAAGCTGCTGCATCTGATTTTTCTCTGGCCTGTTGGGAGTCCAGTCCTTTAACGTACAAGCAACGTTAATCTGGTAATAATCTCTTGGAAGGAGAACTATTTTAGCCTTTTGCATGGAATCCACAAATGTCACATCTGAGTTAATTGAATATTGATTTGTTTGTTTCAGGGTTGTTGGGTTTGTTTCTTACTCAATCCTCTGAAAAATGTAATTAGATATTTTCTGCATCGGCTAAACACATCTATGATGGTTGGTGAGAGGCTGTAGCCAGTAAGGGCTGCAATGCTTTAGGTCTGATGTCAGCCTGGGCTCTATTAACCTACAGCTACATCATAAATAACACTTTAGGGCCGGGGTCTCAGGCCAAGTTTAGGTCCCCTTAGCTGAGAGAGAGAGGAAGCATAGACTTGTTTGACAGCACACAGTGTTGTTTGAATCAGTGTTTTTTTGTTGATGTGTATTTTCAGACATTTTGAACTTTGCTATTCTTGTGTGTATGTTTTCCCCTGAATTGGATTCAAGCGGTTAATGTTAAAAAAAAATATATGATTTTGCGGCCTCCCTGTAGTAACTCTATGGACCCCCTGTTGAAGACCCTTGATTTAGAGTGTTTGACAAACATGCCGTTTAACAGGAGTAGAATAATAATAATAAATAATAATAATAATAATAAAACTTTATTTGTATAGCACCTTTCATGACATGAAATGCAGCTCAAAGTGCTTTACATAAGGGTGAATAAGGGATGATGTTGCTACTGTTTCAGTCAGGTTGAAAGACGTAACAATATTATAAACTATATATCTGCGATGACACTGCCCTGGATGTAGGACAATCTCTGGGATGGTCTCAGTGCAATCACCCTCATTTGTGGAACATTTTAACATTTTAAGAACAACAATGGCCAGTGCATAGATGAGTCAAGTACATTGGTAATTATACCACATGGGTGCTGGACGTAGAAATGTAAACGAGCAATGATAATTATGCTGGGCCTAGTGCCATTTAGCGCCAAGTGAAAATAGTGCCCTTAGAAATCCACACACACGCTTGCTACCTTCAGGACCTTGGACAGCTCCACTGCAACAGTGCCAATAGAACATACTCATATTTCAGAACCTTGGAAAGCTCCCCATTCCACTCTGTCTGGACTGTGTTGCTCAACTGGCTTGCACACAAACACACTTGTTTTCTTCAGCAATAGATGTACTGTACATGCTATATTGTTCGTGTTTGCATCACCGTAAAGGCTTTGCAATATTTAGAGACTGACCGGATGTTTAGTTTGAATAATTTAGTGCAATAATCTCTATCTGCTGTGTTTTCAATGGGCTTCAGTTCAGTTATAGCAGAAGAGGCTTTTACTGGGCTTTTTGTATCCATGACAACTGAACATAAAAAGAAACCTGAATTAGGATTCCCCAATCTATTTATTGTGACTTAAAAATAGACCGGATTCACTAGATACAGTCTTGTTGATGATTTATTTTACCCACTCTAGGCGTTAAACACCAATTTACAAGACAATATATATTTTAACATGCCGCCACAATTAAAATAACAGTTACATTGCCAATGTGATACATAATAGTGTGTTTTGTCCCTTCCACTTAACGTGCAACCTTTTTGATGCAGACTGGTTGTGCTATATTTTACACTGCTGCTGCTGCATTAAAGTTTATTAATTATCCATGATATGTGACATCCCTGTGACTGAATGGATTTCACTCATACTTTTTCTACATGACTGCAGACAAGTGTACAGTTCCGCAAGCACGTGTGTAATTTTACTCAGAGTCTACTGCACTAGACTAGACTCTATAGTGCACCAATCACTGCTTCATGCAGTGTAGTATGTAATGCGTATAGTTATATAAATCGTAATACACATGATTTGAACTGAGAGAATACATTTCTTTGATTCATTGATTTATTGTCTCCATCACGCCTCTCGCCTCACTTCAAGGTATTCATAAAATATATGTCAAGGGATACAATTCTTGCAAATTATCTATTCATATAGTAAGTCTTAGGAATTCAATATTTACATCAGGAAGTTGTCATGGTGTTGCTATTTCACTCACGAGAGGGGTCAAAACAGTTAACATGGTGTAGCTATGGCAATGAATGGTAGGCTATCAACCAGCCAGTATCTGTTGACCCTTGCTCTGTTTGTGAAGCATCTTGCACGGTGAAACTATCACGGTTACAAAAATGTGTATATATTATGTCTGTAGTCTGTTGACAGATTTTGTCCAATAAACAATGTGAAAACGATACCAGCCACACTGTGACGGCTTGTAATTAGAGGGAAACTAATAACCCAGACTTACAAATATGTTCAGTTCTCAAACTGCTCTCAGCAAACAATAATTACTGCTGTTGGTTATAAATTAGTTTCCCCTTTGTTAAATCCTTGCCAGGCCAAATCAGTGCGAAGTTGTTTTGACAAGGGAAATGGGAGAAAATGCAATTATGACAGATAGGTTGCTGCATGGAGAGAAGAACAGGTGGTTGTGCAAAAACCAGGGTTTTCATATGCAAAGGTTGTCTTCAAACGGTGACAGGGAAAGCAATGAGTTCAGGTTCTTGTCTACTTGAATTTAACAATTTAGGAGAAATGGGGCTTTGTTGAACATGCGTGTGCAAACTATAGCGACAGGTGCAAAAGCCTTGTCTGCCTTCATCTCCAAGCTGACAACAACACGTTCTACCTAAGGATGCCTTAATACAATATGCAAATGAAAAAGGGGGCACATTAACGCAGTCGGTAGTGCTGTCGCCTCACAGCTATAAAGGTCCTGGGTTCGATTCCCGCTGGGGACGCTGTGGGCGCTGGGGTTCTCTCATCCGCATCATCTGTGCCTATACCCTAGGTGGGGTTGGCAATCCCCTTTGTGGAGTTCTCCCCCCTGGGGTATAGGTACCCTCACAAAAAACATGCAGTAATCCTGGTCTCTATACTGCCTCCCCCTGGCCAGCCGGGGTATCTGATTGTGAAAGGAACTGTTTGGAATAACGTGTTCCTTCCACGTGCCATGTCCAACATCTAAAAAGATAGGTCATAATGACCTCTCAGAGCAATATTACACAAGAGGGTGTGTGTTACCGTCATTAATGGCATGCCTGCGTTGCTGCAGGAACAAGCCTATAGGCTGTAGGCCTGTAGGCAGCACATAAATGCCTTACTCCCCTTACTTTGAACAACACAAATGCTTAGAAGGTTCATTCATTATTATTTTTAATGAAAAACACAACAATAAAACAATGTGCAATAACAAACTATTTTATTACCAAAACAAATAACACGGATGGCAGCTTGGCGTAGGCTACCCGTGCTCTAGGCTGATATAAAATGGCACCAACAAAATTAAAAGCAAACCAACCAGGAAATAAACTAATTAAAACTAACCAAACCTCTCGTCATTGTAGCTTGTTTGTAAGATAAATGACAAAGTAATATAGAGTAAACTAAACTAAACCGTGTTCGGGTCGTAGTCACTCTGATGGACTAGGTTCATGAATGTTGCCTTGGATATTAAGGTCCCAGCTTCTGGCAGAGATTAAGATTTCCTGTCCGCAATCGATCTGAAGCCGGCTTTCAGGTCGGCTGTCAGTTTCCTGTCTTCATCTGATGTGGCCCATGTGTCCTCTTTAATCAGATGCAGAAGAGATCATTCTGAGACTTCAGAATTCAGAATGTACGACGGAATGTTGATGAACTCGCACACTGGCTTCAACTCTTTGTTCCCCGACTGCAACACTCCCCATTTTGACATGTGAGACTCACATTTTGGAAACTCGAAACTTGGCCTGCCTCTGCTGTAGAATCCTCTCCATCATTTTCTGCTTGGGACCAAAAAAAAACAACAACACACGCTTCCTTTCTAATAACATAATTTACATGCTTCCCAATTGTCGGAATAGTACCTAATAATATATAGTTACCACCACCAGCGAGTGCTCTGAGAGACAGGAAACCTTTGACTCTTCTAATCTCCCCACTATTTACAGAGCATGCCAAGCATTGGCCAATTTAACGCTGTGGTCCTCTGGCAAAAAGGCATTTGGATACCAGGGTCCATTCTGTATCAATGAAAAGTATAGACAGTGACATCTGTATGTGGGCTTATATTCATTCTTACATGTTCCTTATACACCGTGTCCCTGTCCTTCTCAATGCCGTCTGAGTGTTGTGTTGGTGTTTCGTCGTGTGGCTTTCTTCCTTTCGTGTATTTTGTTTTTATTGTGTTATTATTTTTTGTGTCACTCTCTCGACCTCACAGACCTAAACCCTGGCGACTGTCACTGCATTCTTTTTTAGGACTTTCCCTCTTGAATGAATTCTGAAAATACATCAGTAAATTGTTTTATAGATTTATATTGCTGTGCTTGATATGATATGTACATGTTGTCATGCGCTGAACTTAAGTCATCATTGAATATTCATTTCAGCTAAAAAATAAAAAGCTAAAGTACTATCCGGAATACAGTGCCGAACGTGCACATGAATATGCATACGTAATATGTACATATCAAGTGTTTTCTATAGATCAATTGGCCTGCCTTAATTGTCACGGTTGTGACACTGAATGCAGTGTAGAACAATGGGGCGTAAGGTCACTGGGGTCAGCAGGGAGTTGTTAAAGGTCACTGTACAGTCAATGTACTGTATGCATGTAACACTAATGGATGTAGTTCTTCAAAGAGATAGAGCAACACTAGGCTTTCTGTTAGCCAGTGTTCCAGCTGAGCAGAACGTTCTTCTTTTTAAGAGGGTTCTGTTTTCTAAATAATGGATCTTGTTATAATAGCTTCTTCTTTTTTTTGTAGATAGTACAGTACATACTTAAGAAGTTGTTGCCAATTTATGATCCGTCTCCTCTCTTAGATTTAGATGTTTTGTCCATTTTGACCTCTTACGCACAAAATGAAATATACATGGCTCAGTAAGGTCAAGCAGTCAATTAGCCCTCTGATTGTCCGCTCTCTATCACTGTTTAGACCTTGTTCAATAAGCTCTTTGTCTTTGGGAACTCCCTCTATTTCTGCATCCTCTCTCTCTCTCTCTCTCTCTCTCTCTCTCCCTCTCTCTCTTCGTTTGGGTTTGTTTTGTGTTGAGTGCCTAGTTTTTTCCCCTTCTTTTTTCTGTACATGTCTGTCCTATGTATTCTGACATTGTAGGCATGCGGACTGGCTGTGTTATGGGTTGAATCATGTCTGCCCTGGTACAATGTAATGGTGGTAGAGTGCGTTTAAGAGGTCTCTGAATTATTGCTTTTCAATTAAATGTTTAAAGACATAATATATTTACAGAGATATTTGGTCACCACATCAGTGCATGTGTTCCACCTCACACTATCCCTTTTAGATTTAGTGCATATTGTGCAAATGCACCAATTATGGATGACTGGCCTCTTCGGTCGGTCGAGCAAAAAATGCTGCAGGGGCGATTTGAACAAGATGTGTGTGCAGTGTGTGCTGCCTCTAGATGCTGCCACCTACGTCAGGCAAAGTTTACAGATTGCTTCATTAACGTTCTGAAATATTGCCAAATATGCGCTTTTTTGCTTTTGGCTTTGACATGAAATCCTCCACCATTGACTTTTAACCCTATAAGGTCAACTCTAGACTAGAGCCCTCCTTCTTTCATCATGTGAAAAGTGAACTCTGACTCTGCTACTGTGCTGTGACACAAATGGAGAAGACATTTTCAGTTCATACAGATTATTCTGTTTGTCATATGTAACAAATTAGTGTTTTACAGCATGCATGTATGTACTGTATGTACATGCATACATGCACAAAAGTAGACCATCTGTACTGTATGTCCCCAGAAATGTGTACCAATCACAGCAAACTACGTGATGCTTTTACACCAATCTCAGCTCTGCCTAATAACTTGCTATCCTACATATTGCACAGGGAAGCCATGCCGAAAATACACCAGTGTTATTTAGATAACCAATTTACACTTAGTTTAATTTAGTCATGTTTTAGTCATCTGAAATGTTTTGGTTTTATTCTAGTTCAAGTTGACTAAATATCATAAGATTTTAGTCGATTAATAGTACAGAGAAAAAACATATTTGATTTCATAGGCATCTCAAAATGCCTGTGAGAGGTCAAACTAGGGGTTTTTCAGGATTCTGAATCCATTGCAATAATTTGTTTTGCACGAAAAACTCTCCTTGGACTAAAAATGGCCATAGCCGTCATCACAAATGTGATGACCTGGAAAAATACCCCAACTTTCAGCAGCTGCCACAGATTCCCTATAGGGAAAATTAATTTCAGTTTAGATGTGTTTGGTGAAGAAATGTATCGGTAAGGAATTTATTCTCAGATTGTTTAGGCTCGCTAGCCCCTACAGTATGTTTGTAGCACTGAATATGATGATTTCATTGGCTGATGTAAAGTATGAAGATGTATGATAAGAGTACTCCCCACTTCACGCAAGTGTGATTTTTATTGTAATATCCATTGACTATTAGTTTTTTTCAGTGAAAAAAAGGTAGTCAACAAGCATTTTTTGTCATGGTTTTAGTCAAATAAATCAACACTGCAATAAAGAAAGAAGGTTAAAAATGGTTAAAAATGAAAAGAAAAAGATTGTGGGGAAAATGTAAAGGTATAATTATGAGAGATAATTTCTGTATGACCGAACGAACACCATGATGTAACACATTGGTACATATGTGGCAACTCTCTAACGTCCTCACCAGCATCAGTCTCCTTCTAGCTATGCTGGGCTGGAGCGTCGCCACCAGCGCTATATAAATTGTTAAATAACCTCGCCCTACTAGCCATTTAGTTTTTTAAGTATTCATCTGAACATGGACCACCTAAGTCGGTTGAAGCATTTTCAAGATATTTAACATAACTAATACATGCAGCTCTGCATGCAACAGTTGATGGCCTCTTTTCGAAATGCTTTCCGGTTGCCAGGCACAGCGGGAGCACGGGCTCTGGTTTCGGCCAATTAACAATAAGAGACAAGGTCTTGAGCAGTTAAGTGTTTCATGTTGTGATTGGAGCCATGCATTGTTAAACACCCTTGATGCTGAAAGAGCTGACAAATGCAACTACTGGGCCTGCCAGACGTGCACTAATTTGACCGGCTGCAATCAAGGGAGCTCATATTATTGCCTTATCGATCGGAGTAAGGAGAGAGATGAGCGCGGCAGCGCACGCCAACCGTGGTTGATCGCCGCCAAGCACTCTAATGGGCAACAGGCATGACAGCATTGGAAACTAAGGAGGACAGTGAGATGAGTATTACATTGATGTGATTGCACAGGTCATCAGCACCGCCCACGAGTATCTGAGTCAGATGAGCTACCAGCTACAGTACAGTACAGTAGTACATTGGGAGAAATGCACAAATTGAAACTGTGATAGAAAATCCATGGGCGTCGCTGTCGGATCTGTGGCTCTGGTCAAACGGATTTTCCATACTGTATATGCCTATATATGGGTTTGTTTAGGGTTATGTCATATTGACATGCCTATATAATATTGGTGGATTTGGCGTATTGTTACTTGCGCAAGCAAGTATTGTGGTCGTGCTGGCTTTGCCTTTTTTATGCGTATGCTCGGAGGTATATTATACTAAATGTTGTTGCTGACGTAATTAAGATATGTTTCAATGTCGGGTTATAACTGGCTGTCGATGGTGACGTAATTGGGATATGTTTCAGTGTCGGGTGAATTGGTAATGGTAATGTCTGTATGTATAGTATACATGTATGTTGGAATCTGAAACCTATCTTTATTACGTCACCATCAAAAGCCAGTTATAACCCAGCATTGATACATATGCCTCACTTTAGTCACTTCCTTCCTGGACTACAAGTCACACCTCCCCCTCTCCACAAGTTGGGGTAATGCACCAAAGCATTATGGTCATTGTAGGAATCCAGCAATCCAGTCAAACCCTATACACACAGGCCTTTTGTGGCGGTTCTGGACAACCGTGGGTCCGACCGACTCGGGCACTGCACTCCCTGTGCCTTGTGTGGAACGCGTGTGTCAAATAGTCTGTGGGGTGAATGGTTCTCGAGTTACGTGGATTACAGACAACACTCATGTAAGCAAAGCAAACCAACAGACGTAAACAAAACAAATTAATGAATCAAAGGACAATCTGTTCTCTCTTTCTCTCTCTCTCTATTGCTCCATTTAGTTCTTTATCTATTCCAATTTGAAGCTATTATCTTCACCTTATATAGAGTCAGACCAGACGTGAGTTCCCTATTTAAGATGAAGATTAGCGTGTGTGGCCTGAGATGCACTCTCTCTCTTCGTCGTCCTCGGGTGAGCCCTCACGCAGTGTTTCCATTCATCTCCATCCCAAGGTCCAGTTTCTAGAATTACAGTCTGGTATTATATCATCATAAGCATTTAAGGAAGACTTTTTATTACACTGGGAAGTAGAAAGTTTATCCCATAACATTGGCCAGAGACAAGAAATCTTAATACACACACTATACAGTACATGCCATCAACAGCTCTTTGAGATATGGCCTGGAAATGTAATAAGAGGTGGAGAATGCTTTGTCCTTTGAGAAATATTCAGAGGGACAATTTTATACGTTGCTGTTGGTGTGACAAAAAATATTTGCCCTTTATCAATCACTGTTTTCCTGAAGGAAATCTAACTGGCCTTTTTATTAGCGAAACCACTTATAGATAGATAATAATAATGTGATAATAATAATATTAGATAATGATAATAATGGGGTAATGATAATTGGATAATAAGATATGCATTAATACGTTATAATTGCCCTTCAATATGTTATTTATTTTATGACTAAAGTTAATCTTTTACCAAAGGCCATCCATCGCAAGTTGATTTAAGATGTAATTTGTCCATGTGATCCAGCCATATGGAATGTATGGAAAGCATGTGCTAATTTCAAATATTGTTTTGAGCAAATTAACCTTAAATTAACAATCCATACTGTGTACAGCATTAATGCAACTGTTCTGAATGCTCTTTCTTGGCTCCTCTTCCCAGGCACAGCACCAATAATAATCCCACTGTAACGCACCTGCATGACTACTAGCCTGGTAATGTAAATCCAATAGTTCCAATCGATGTAGCAATAATGGGACTCTCAGGCCCTCTAATTCTATAGGAAGATTACAATTGACAAAGGAGACAGATTTGGTATATTAAATAATTTGATAAAAAAAGAAAAGTGCATGTTTGTGCAGGTGTATATTCAGTAGGTGTCTCTTTCCATGCATGCGCAGATGTACTTTTACGTTGCCGTGTTTATGATTGTGTGAAATCCGTTCAGGGAATAAGCTATGGGCACTGTTAAGGTTTAATCCAGAGAGAGCGAGAGAGATTCTTCCCTCCCACATGACTCTGCCTTTCCTCGTAACCCGCTTTGGTTAGAAAACCCCTCTCTCATTTAAAACAGATAACATTGTCGCTCCATTGATTTTACATCTCCAACACGTTAAGGGGCATCAATCTCTGAATACGCATTGATGATCTTTTAATTTGCTCCAGCCTCTACGCCCCATCCCTCCAACCCCGCTCTGCACACAGAGAAATTAAAGGCTGGGCTCATGCCATGTGAATTCATTACCCATGTCAAAGCCTGTCTTAACTGTGCTATTTCACAATTTTGGAACTGCAGAGTCTTCTATTCAAGTCTGCAGTGCAGAGGGCTAAATGAAAGACCACTATCATCAGGGCTAATATGAATGCTCATCTGGTGACTACATCTACAGTAAATGGTAAATGTTGCATTTACAGTATATATCGCTTTTATCCAAAGCACTTTACATAGATTGTGCTTTACATTCACCCCCAATTCACATTCATATACATCGACGGCAGTCGGCAGAGGAAACCATGCAAGGCGCTAGAGGGGTTAGGGGTTCAGTGTCTTGCTCAAGGACACTTTGACACTAAGGGCTGTATTTTGCGTGTCTTAAGTACCAGGTCTTATTCCCTAACTTGAGTAAACTAAAGACCTGGAGGTGTGGTCAATGCTCTTTGGCCACTCAGAATAGCCAAATGGCATTGATCACGCCTCCAGGTCTTTAGTTTACTCAAGTTAGGGAATAAGACCTGGTACTTAAGACACGCAAAATACAGCCCTAACTCTGGGGGAGCCCGGGATCGAACTGGAACCGTGCTGTTGCCATTCAGCCGCTGCACCGGCTACTCTACCCCTGAGGCACTGCAACCCAGTATTACAACAACAACAAAATAGTACTTATAGTTGTTATCCCTATGGTACGTTAGTGGCCATTTTGCTCTTCTTACATCATTCCCGAGTATATATACATAAAAAAGGCTTCTGTGTGATTATGTTCAGTTCTGTGAGAGGCGGAAAGGTTTCGCAGTGTGCTATCACATGAGAGAATGTCCGCCATCTGTGTATTTTTTGATACGGTGTGAATAAACACGGTGAACAATGATGCAAGGAAACAGGAAATTGCTTCACTGATTTAGTTGATATTAAGGAAATTAGTTTGTTTTATGTTAACATATTATACGATACCGCAGGAACAAAACAATAATTTACATATTTTTCAGAATTGCAGGTAAACAAGAGATAATTATCTATCTAATTCAGAACATTTTCCTTTCATCTGCTCCAGCTTCTGTCTGTTCTGTCTGTCAAAATGTTGCATTTTCTCTTTTCTCCTGTGTATACAGCCTCTCTCTCTCTCTCTCTCTCTCTCTCTCTCTCTCTCTCTCTCTCTCTCTCTTTCTTTCTCGAATGTCCCAAAAGTAATCACTGTCTAGTACTTTACACGCAGTTAATAATGAGTTATAATCAAAGTGTGGTAATCACAGGCCATGGAGCCAGGTAGGTAGGTGGGATGCCCAACAGGATTATGCACAAATTGTGTAGCTATACAAGTCAGCCTTACATCCCAGTGTTAATGTGTCAGTACAACCTTGAATAATGAGGTGAGGTTTTGTTTGTTGTGATGGTATGTACTGTAGTGTAAGGTGAATGTATGCCATGACATGCCTCATCAAGTGTGGATCATGCAGTGAAGGTAATGAATGGCGTCAACTGCTTATTCCGAACACTTCCTCACAATTAAGCGATCACAACATTTCTGTCAAAGCCCTTCACATTTCCCATCTTTCGGGACTTTTGGCACTTGCACAGAAAGTCTGTGGGTGCTTGGTAATCGCAGCAGAGCACCAAAGAAGAAAGTTGACACCTTTCAGCACCAGGCCTGAAGCTTAACCATTACTTTGCAATAGAGGGGTGACTGACATCTAAATCCCTAACAGCAGCCCTAGGAAGGATTTAAAATGGGGTCTGGTTCGATGTCGTTTGTTAGCAATTATGTTGAGTAATTTGTGTTAAGTGTTTTGCTATCGTCTGACACCGCGTTCGCATACTGTACATCTTGCAATTGCCACTTGTGTGTATCCGTGATATATTGTTTCCGCATATTCACAGAGCGATTATGATGGCAGCTTGCAGAGTCACTTCATTGGAGTTTTTGTTGCTCACGTTTCCGTCGTGTGCCAGGCCATATGTAAGTAAAGCTCTATTCACTCCCCACCACACCAAATGACCTTTGGCCCCATCCAGCAGGCTCTGAATTAGCAGTAAGTGGTCCAATCAACACTCATTCTCTGACAGTTAATTGGGGAAGTGTTTTCAAACTGATCTGCCGTTTAAAACGGTTTAGCGGTCTTTTAAAGCCAATTAGCAGTGCAGAACATCAGCATTTGTACCCATAGAAGAGCTGGAGGTGCTGGAACACAACATGTGTGTGCCGTGTGATTCTGTTCAGTGCTGTGCGAGTGTGCGCTCGCACGAGTGTGTGTGTGTGTGTGTGTGTGTGTGTGTGTGTGTGTGTGTGTGTATGTACTGTACGCTGCACAGGGACATTTACAATCTTTTATCTCTCACACCCCCTCTCTCCCATTCAACATTGGTGTGTGTGTGTGTGTGTGTGTGTGTGTGTGTGTGTGTGCACATGTGTGTGTGGCTGGGTGAAGTTATCTACAGTACTGCCTCTTACAATGTCATCTCATTCCTTTATAATTCCAAGCTCTCTCATGGTAAAATGACAACATCAGAAATAAATACCTCTCCCATGCAAATAATAACAATGAATAACAATAAGAAGACAAAGCCGTCCCCTAAAACCATTCTGTTTTAGGAAACCGCAACCCTCAAAGGGGTTGATCTCTTGCAGTGAAGTAACGTAGACTCAAACACAACAAAATAATTGGGGATTACACCTAATTAATCCCATTAAAGAACAATGCAGATTCATTTCCCCCACAATGAGAGGCTACATAAATTTGAATTCCCACTCCAACACCCTGCTGTTTGGATGTGCAGTGCTCTGGAGAGATGAAGGGGAGACAGACTTCAAACAGATAATTTTCTGCTTTATGATGCAACACGCTGTCTTAAGAGTGTGTATCCGGAGGGAGGGGTTTGGGGGAGTATAGGTGCCGTTTTAGTGAGTCACTGTAATACTTTGTGATGTTAAAGCCTGTGCTCAACACATCTTTAAGACTCAAGCTAGGAGAAAATGTGAACAGGGATAAGAGAGAGGGGTAGCATATGGTCTCTGCATTCTTCGACTGCAGATGAGTAGAATTTCAATTTGACCCTAGCTCGCCGAGATAACATATTCAGACACGCTTTATTAAGTAAAGAGGACTCCTTTTGTTAATCCAATGCAGCTCTTTATCCGCCATCTATTCTGAGATGGGCCTTGTATTATCTCCTCCATCATTAGTCTTCCTTCCCTCTCTTTCTATTTTCTGCCATCCCTGTTGAACGTGGAGGCGTTTGTTTGTCCAAACCATCCACCTCTTGTTTCCCCTCATTTTTCACTGCCGCTCCAGGCGTCTTTTCCTCCAGAAATGGAAACTGCTGGCCCATGTTACAGTGACTCAGCCCCAACCAACAGTACTTACCACGCAAAATGAAAACCATGGTTGGATGGTCTCCATCCCAATTTGCTTCCCCTTTACAGTTTTATAAGATTAAAGGGGTTTAAATCATCTCTCAATGGGCTTGGGTCTTCCTTCAGCTGCCGGGTGGTATTACAAATCATCTCTGTGTGATGCCATTCCGTTGCAATTTGAACCGACGCCCCCCAATGTAAGGGGCTTTCATGAGATGCCATGGAAATGTGTTCCAATGTATAACTGAACCTCCGTTTGCATGGAACCTCATAACGGGCTGTGCCATGAGTCGTCTCAACAACAATAAGTAGAAAGACATACTGTGTCTGTGTTTAGGTTTACGATAGATATATCAGCAGCGGGGGGATAATCATGTACAGGTACCGTAAATGTTTCATTCAGCTGTACAGTATGTTCAACAGAGCCTTGAGTCAAAGAAGCTGTGCTGTCACCCTGGTAATGGAGTTTGTTTGACTTGAATAGTCCAGACATAAATCAATTCATGTATAGGTTATACCAGTGCCTGAAGACGATTGAATATAGGCTACCATACAGTAAGTCAGTTTTTCTTGAGTGAAAATACCCCAAAGTGAAATACCCCAAAAAATGATAATAAATCACACCTGTGTGAAGTGAGGGGCATCATACATCATCACATTCCGGCCAATCACAGTTGGCCTCCTCACTTTTCTGTCACTTTTTATCCTCAAATCCAATCTGGATAATCACTTGTGGCATCCTCAATTTCTGTCCTCACTTTTTATCCTCAATATGTACATTGCTCAGGCAAATCATGCTATGGGGTGCTCAGCCAATCAAATCATTTGATGGGGTACACGCAAACACACAAAGCTGGGCATGAGAGGGGCTAGCACCCCTCAAAAATCTGTGGCGAATATTTAGCTCCTTTGGGATTAACATAATTACAGGCTAATTACATAATGTAATGCTGCCACTTGGATACAGCATGCTGGACCACTAGTAGGCCTATTACTATTATTATTATTATTAGGAAAACGTAATGAATGGGCTGCTGGTGAGGAACTGGGGAGGTGCTCAGTGTCTGAGGTTGTTAAACTGAGGTTTTTTTAACTAGCGAGTGCACTGTCATCCAGAAGATGAGAGGCTGATGCCCATCATCTAATTGGACAGGGCAAAGTTATACAACCATCACTGAACATGAAATGTACAGACGAGCAGTAAGTGTGACAGCATAGATTTGAACACGGAGTTCCCGTATGAGGTTATAAGGGTTAAAGACAAGTCTACCACTTACGCCAAAAAATAAATCCGCCCCTTTACCAGGAGAGATATAATAGGCTTTTGGCCTTCAGGTGGAGCTAGTCTGCTACACAAGCAGACCTTCATTTCCTTCATTGTCTCCACAAGGCCAATGGGCTCTATAGAGACAGACGGCACCTACAAATTCACGGCCCCCAGATGAGACAGCAGCCCCACTTCTGGTCCGTTAGAACGTTGTACTGCAGTCCAGCCCATAGAAGAAATTAAACTGTAGTTAGCCTACTTTTAAAAGAACCATTGCGGCTCGAGAATCCACCATTCCTGAATGAAGTGCCCATGGTGCTGGGAGTCTGGTGCAACGCACAGGGGCTGGACCTGGTGAGAGCAGGATTGGACCTGGTGAGGCATAGGAGGGGCCCGGACAGCCAACACTCCCCACTGACAGGTTGTTACCTCCCCTTTTGAATTTACATCAAAAGGGTGTGAACTCAAACACACAATTCAACATTTTGGTTTTAAGATGCTGATATTAATTTTGTATTCATCCTTAGGACCCCAAATCAGAGTGTCTATTTCAAACCAAGTGTTTTTTGACTGGGGGGTCATATTTTGAATTGCCTGTCATAATTTGACCCCCCTGTATTAGGATGATGATATTCATTCATCAGCCAACACTCCCCACTGACAGGTAGTACCCCCCCCCCCCCCCCCAGAGAGGACGTATAGGGCCTTAGTCCTACTCCTCCTCTCAGCCAACACTGATATGTGTTAATGTGCTGCAGTCCATGATATGCTATACTGTGTGTGTGTGTGTGGAGAGAGAGAGAGAGAGAGAGAGAGAGAGAGAGAGAGAGAGAGAGAGAGAGAGTGTGTGTGTGTGTGTGGAGGAGAACGAGATAGAGTTGGAGAGTAAGACAGAGAGAGAGAAGGCAGGCTTCTTAGGTGTTTCCCTCACTTTTCCCAGAAAATCTAATTACAGAATGTCAAAAACACACTGCGGTAGCTTGAGGGCTGCAGCGGCGCAGAGATGTGTACGGAACAAAGGGCATCTCTTTAATGAAGAGATGACACCCTGTCCTCCGGGTGGTTTGAATGGATCATAGCGCTCGCAGGGGAGACGTTGACATGTAACAATAACACCAGTCTTTACTTATTTATTAATTTTCACGCTGGTGCGACAACCAGCGAGGCAAACGGTATGACTAGATTTCGATAATTATATTCCTTCGCCTCGAAAAAAAAAGGGGGGCTGAGAATGTGAGGGCGCGCTATATCAAAGATTGTTTTTTGGAAAGCGGAGGCAGGTGTAATCAGGAACGCCGTGTTGATCCGTATTCAGTTAATTTCCTGGAAACGGACCTGACACGGCCTATCTGTTTCATCCTGGATATGAAATGCACGTGAAGTGTGAGGCACCTTGCAGGTCATGCTGTACTGACACGCAATATGCAATTTCACCGAGATGTTCTACTCCATATTCCATCTTCATGATGTGCGTGCGTGCGTGCGTATTCCTGTTCATGTGTGTACTAGCCTTACACAGGATGGAATAGTGAAATAGAGACATTGGTTTTCCAGCACTATAAAGAAGAGAAAGATAAACTAGTAATGAATGTCTCCAGAGGCATCATCTAGACTAGAGCTTCTGTAGTTATGTAGCTCTTTCTAAAACAAGAACTCACGCACGCGCGCACACACACACACACACACACACACACACACACACACACACACACACACACACACACACACACACACACACAAGAACTAGGTCATAGCATGTTATTCCCTTTTGAAAACCTGAAAGAGAATGTTCACTTATTATTGTTGTTCAAGGATGATGATTATACATTAACAAGTGCATTAATATGTCGTCGTGGGAAGTGAGGGGCTCTCTTATCATAAGTCATCATACATCACATTCCATGCTCAGCCGAGCACATTCCGTGCTCATACAGACAGACAGACACACAAAGTTGTGCATAAAAACAAGCAACTGAATCTTCTGACAGTTGACCATTGCTCCCAAATCGACATCCGGATTCTACTCTCAACCTTTTTCAGCACCTCTAAACAACAATGTTTAGAAAAACAGCAACACTATGTTAAGCCTAATTTACTCACTTAAAGATCAGTTATTTTTGACAAATGACACCATTGTATGATTGAGTGTAAATCATCTATACATCTATACTTGGCCCACTCCGTTTTTTTCCTCTACACCAAATCCCTTTGCTAACAATGGCTGATACTCAGTGTCAATGCGACACCATGTGAACTTGTAGATCGGCTATTTTTGAATAACAGACCTATTTATAACACAGAATAGAGGGTATGCGCATGCATAAAGTGAATGGCAAATCGAGTGGCAAAGTGACTTGGCAAAGTGAATTTAATGTCGTTTAACATCATTTAATGCAATCAGATTTACTTTTCTGTTTAGATGTATGGGCTATCAAGGCCAGAAAAGTAGTTTTTTGACACTCCGTAGGCATTCCCGCATAACTTCCGGGTATGATGATGATGTCACACGCATACCCTCTTTAGGGACACTTTAGAGAGGTTTAGAGGTTTAGTTTTTTTCAACCAAGGTTCATGTTTTAGGTTGTATTTAGAGAAAGTCAAAGATGAGTGTTATTTATTTATTTAATAACTGCTCTCTTTCGTTTTAGCGATTTTCATGATCATGATTATTTTTTAAACTAAACGTGTCCTTTTGAGCTTCATGCTCAGTTGGTATTGGTAAACAGTTCATATCATCTGAACTCAACACTGAATCTCTAAAAACAAGCCGAGGCGCTAAGCATCATCTTGACAACCATTCGTCTGCTTGACAGCCAGAAGACCTTGGTGCACCTGCTTTTATCATCGCCGTCTCTGATTCGTCCCTTCCAGCTTTGCAGGCATCCACAGGTCACCGTCTTTAGAGATGCCACAGCCAGGGGCCTTGTGTTTGAGACACACGGATCTGCACGCCATTTTGGTCTCAATAATTTAGATGGCTTTGGCTCACACACACACACACACACACACACACACACACACACACACACACACACACACACACACACACACACACACGCAGGCATCTTTCAGGGTTCCATTTTTTCCAGCCTCTTCGCTCTGCGTGTAGCAGGGAGCGATCAGAGCAGTCATTTATATTCTATGTAATAGCGTGGTTTTGCATTGCAGATATGAGCAAGATATCATGTGTCAAGTGTCTGAGCCGATGGCAGCAGGGACCAAGCAATCTATTTTCATCAGCGTGAGCTAGGGGGTCAATTTATCCAGCATAAAAATGCAACCTATCTCCAGAGCAACCTTGCTGAACTCTTGAATTTGTTTGGAGAGTGAATATGCGGTTCAAACCAGTAGAGCAAAAATAGTAGGTTTTGTTTTAGATTCATGCCTGCCAGCTTCACTATGGTAGATAGATACTTTATTTGTCCTTTCGGAAATTTGTTTTGTGCACAGCAGTCATCAGGATATACATAAAACATGCAAACAACAGATCACAGACAGTACATAGACAATGAAGAAACAGTGCCAACAGAAGGCCACCAGTCATAGTTCCAAGAGGCATCACATCACACTCTATGCACGGAACTGAGATGGGGCCTGCTTGTTCATAAGTCCTATACTTATGGGAACAAACGATCTTGAGGCCCTAGCCTGCAGGGAAGGTACCATATACCGTCGCCCTGATGGTAAAAGATGGTATTGGCTGTGTAACGGGTGTGTGTTGTCCCTAGTAATGGCTTTCCCCTTCCTGAGTACCCGGGTCTCATACATTGAGGTCATACTCTCAAATCGTACCCCAGCTATTTTGCTGGACACGCTGATGATTTTATGGAGTTTGTTCTTATTAACCAATGATAATGAGCCATACCATGAAACAAAACAAAATGTCAATGCACTCTCCACAAAGGATCGATGAAAGAGTGCCATGATATTTTTTTCAACGTTATACTGTCTCAGTCTGCGCATAAAATGCAGCCTCTGCTGACCTTTCTTGTAGATGGAATGAGTGTTGGAATTCCATGTCAGCTTGGAATCAATCGTTGTACCCAAGTACTTATATTCGTCCACCATCACTACCCCATCCCCACCAATAACTATTTCCTGGTGTGCATGGGCACCAGTCCTAAGGTCCAATATGACCTCCTTAGTTTTTTTGATATTAAGCTGGAGGAAGTTACTCCTGCACCAACCGGCAAACTCGTCCACTGTTCTTCTATAGCTTATCTCATCATCCTCAATCAGACCAACAATAGCTGTGTCGTCTGCGAATTTAACAATACAGGTGTTATCTGACTCACTCCTACAGTCGCTTGTGTACAGCGTGAACAGTACTGGTGAAATCACGCTCCCTTGTGGAGCCCCCGTGTTGGTCGTAATGGGGAGAGATATTGCTTTATTCACCTTGACCTGTTGTACCCGCTCAGTCAGGAATGACTCCACCCACCTGATGATATTGGTGTTAACACCCATATCAGAGAGTTTCCTCATCAAAATATGAGGTCTCATTGTGTTAAACGCAGAGGAGAAGTCTACAAAGAGTACTCGAGCATATCGTTTCTTTTGAGGTTTATCTAGATGGTAGTAGATTTTATTAAGCATAAGAAGAAGAGCATCATCAGTGCCCCTCCCCTTTCTATATGCAAATTGCAAGGGGTCCATTTCATGTTGCACATTATTAAGGAGGTTATTTAAGATAATGCGCTCCAAGCTTTTTATTAACAATGATGTCAAGGCAACTGGCCGATAGTCGTTAAGGACTTTGGGATTAGACATTTTCGGCACTGGAACTATAAGCGAGGTCTTCCACGCTTTTGGTATATAGTGTGTATCTAGCGATACCTGGAACATGTGTCTCAGTACAGGGCTGAGCTGCTCCCTACACTCCTTAAGCACATAACCCCTTATCCCATCGGGACCCGGTGCTTTGCGTGGGTTAATTCTATTGAGAGTTCTACGCACCTCCTCCTCTGTAATAGTAATTGACTCACTACTGCTGAATTGTTCCCTTAACAGATTGCGTTCAGTGGAAAAGTCTGAAGTATCAAATCTGCCATAAAAGATATTTAGCTCATTGGCAAAAGACATATCATCACTAGTGTTGATGACCTCTTTCTTTTCCTTTATTCCTACCATTGTATACAACCCCTTCCAGGCTTGACGTACATTGGTATCCCTCATTTGCCTCTCAATTTTAAGTTTGTAGTTATGTTTACATTCACTAGTTATCCGTTTGATCTCTTTCTGAATTAATTTCACTTGAACTAGATCCCCTTGTTCAAAAGCACGTTTTTTCCTATATAATGCTTCTTTCATTTCCTTATTCATCCATGGTTTGTCATTTGGAAACACTTTGATCCGTTTGGATGGTATAACGCTATTTATACAAAACTGTATGTATTGCGTTACAACAGAGTTAAGTTCATCAAGATCAGCACATGTGTCGTTAAACATGTCCCATAAAGTGCAATCAAAACACCCCTTAAGACAGTCAAGTGACTCCTCACTCCACTTTAGAATGTCTTTCACTTCAGGTTTGCTTGTTTTGAGTCTCTGTTTGTAACGTGGGACCAGGTGGACCGCATTATGATCGGAGCTCCCGAGCTCCATTTTTCGGTGGCTACCGTACGCGTCCTTTATATTTCCAAAGCATAAATCAAGAGTCTTTTCACGTCTTGTTGGGCATGTCACGTATTGGTAGAAATTGGGCAGTGTCTGTTTAAGCGGACATCCGTTGAAGTCCCCCAGTATGAACTTGGGCGAGTCAGGAGAGATATTCTCCTGTTTGGATATTGTCTCATATATTACCCCCGCGGCTGCCTTCATATTCGCACGGGGATGAATATAGACCAGTGTAACGAAAATCTGACCAAATTCTCTTGGCAGGTAAAACGGTCTAAATGAGACAGAAAGAAGTTCGATGTCTTCTGAACAATAGGAGTCTCTCAGTGTGTAATCCCTGCACCACCGTTCATTCACAAAAATACACACTCCTCCTCCCGTTTCTTTCTGCGTTACCTCAAGGTCTCGGTCAAGTCTAATAGGTTCACTGAACCCTGGAATACGGATGGAATCACTAACAATCGTGTCATTAAGCCACGTTTCAGTGAAACAAAGCAAGCAACTTTCCCTGTACTCGGAGAGGTATCTCACCGCAGTTTGTAGCTGGTCGTATTGCTGCGGGAGAGAGCGCACGTTTGCGAGGAGTATTGTCGGCAGTGGTGGCCTTGAGCCGCGGCTGCGAACTCTCCGCCGTACCCCTCCTCTTCGGCCCCTTTTCCGTGTTGGTGATCGGCGGCGATCTCTCTTCATGCATTCCTCCGGTACATTAAGTGGAAAGTTGCCACGATCGCTGTATTCCCTCAGCTGACATAGCTGTTCATAGCCGTAGCGGAGAACCAGGTGGCCCCCCGTGGCGCTGTGTTCAGCGGTGTTTAATGTCAGCGCCCTCGGCAGCAGCAGGTAGATGGCATAAGCAGCAATATACACGACAATGGCTAGATGCATTGTAGCCAGATTTGGTTGTTCCAAATACAAGTAGTGGTTCTATGACCGGTGTCTACTCTGAGCAAAGTGCCCAGTGAACATAAGAAAAAACAAATAACAAACAAATAAACAAACAATCCTGATGAGCTGCAGGCACCCGTCGCCACTGTGCAGCGCCGGCATCTCTTTATCAATGCATACCTATAGTATACATACAGTATAGAGTCATTATGCTTGTCAAAGCATTATTGGCAATAAATAGGATTGCCTTTTTAACACCAAAGAACACCTTGAACGTTGGATTGCCTTCAGAATTTGAGCTTTTAATTAAAACACCAAACAGAAATCTGTCTTAACTGCTGATGATGTTATGGTGGTTGGTGGGGTGGGTGGAAGAGGATGAGCAAGCTATCTGTGTACTGTACTGTATGTCTGTATCAGTGTACTGTGTGTTTCTATCTATCTTGTTCATGTTTTATGGGCCCCCCCTTGAAAATGAGATGCTGCATCTCAAGGGGTATCCTTTTAATACAAAATTGAAATCTGAAATCATGTAGTTACTTTAGACCTAGCCTCGGAAACCCTACTTTAGACCAGACAGTTAATAGCTTGCTAAAGTGCATTAAAAAAGCTGCTCATCAGTGCAGAATTTTTTTTATGCAAACATGAGACTTTACATCATTAATTGCAGACTGTCATACATCTAATTACAGTGGAGATAAATTAATTCCTTTAACTCCTGGTTTTGGGCACCGTAGCAGTACCCATGGGCCATCAGAAAATTCAGCACAAACAGCTCTCTAATTGAATAACCATGACAGCCAACTTGAGCCAAGACTCCCAGATATCTTACAACATGCCCCTCGAATTTAATCATTACAACAAACTTGTGAGATCCCGACTGTATTGCATGAAGAAATCATTAACTAATGGAAACAGATATTCTTTCAAGTTTTCCTCGTGATTTGTACGACGAATAGTGGAAATAGCCAATCTGCTCTGTGCTCAGTTATACAGTAGGTATACACAGAGCTGGTTTTTCGATTGGTGCTCTACACTAACTAAAAAACATAGCAGATCTACAAGCTCACAATATATCGCGTAGTGACACTTTGCAAGCATGTAGATCGGCTATTTCCGCCGAATGTTCGCCCTCAGAATAGGGATCAATGCTATATGGTTCAAGTGTTGAAGACAGTCCCTCCACGTACAGAGAATTGATGGAATACAGTATGTTTTCCGTGTGTGTGTGCGTGTGCACGTGCGCATGCTCCTCAGACGTGGGCATGTTCAGTATTCAGTGTATCTACAGCAGAGACGGAGAGAGGTGGAGATGGCCTGCGGTACAACTATAATGAGACATGCACCTTATCTGTTGACAGTATGGAATCTGCTGGGAGGAGAGACCTCTGCAATGCACAACAACTTAATCCTGTATACAAATAATATAACCATTATAAGATATTATTCTCATGCTTTTTGAACTGTGTGTGAGTTCAGTGTGAGTGCAGTGTCTCATCGTGTGTCTGTGTGTCCCTAGGCAAAGAAATAAAACTTTTCTCTATCTTTATATGGCGTAAGTGTAAAATAGTTGGATTTGCTGATGTGCTGCACATACTGTAAATATGTACAGTATCGTTCACCTAAAGCTGCAAATCGGTCAAGGTTTGCGTTTCAGATCGGAGGTAAGAGGGGCTTTGTGTGTTTCTGCGTGGGCTCGTGTTCAACTGTAGAACATTACACGGAGGAGCTCAGGATCGAGGTGAGCACTGTGCACTTTATCTTATTGTACCTGAGGCTGAAAGCCCTGAGTAGGATCCACAGTGCAGCTGATGATCAGTGGCCAGCGAGTACAGGAGATACAGGGAATGCACGCATGCAAGAGCACACATTTGTATTGCTATATACTTTTGATGACATCAACATTTTAGGATTCAATGAATACCTTTTTTAAGCCTATAAACCTGAGCTTGAAAATAGCAGATCTACAAGCGTGTTGATCTGCGTGATCAAGCCTGTTGATATGCTATTTTATAGTATACATTAGGCATAACTCCCCAATATCTACCGTAATTGGCCGTATAGTAAGCACGCACGCACGCACGCACGCACGCACAACACACACGCACACACCATCTGCTCACTGTTTGGGACAAGTGCTGACTGAAGTTTCGAGCCCTGTGGGTATTAATTATAGACGGAGAGGTGTGTCATTGACTCTTTCTCCTCATTATTCTATAATCGAATGCTTTCCAGAATTAAGTTCTTGAGGGGAATTCACTGAAGTATGATCAGTCATGCACTAGCAGCACTAAAACCTGAAGATTGTCTATACATTTTGTCTATATATTGACTTTGACTATTGAGAGGCAGTCGGTTGTCACATAATGTCATGGGCATTGTTTTGCCTCACTATAGCTACTTGTACGGTACGTATGTGCATGCAAGCGAGGACGTCGTTTCACTGCTGATGAAGTGGATTTTTAATCATCAAGACTAGCATATTTGTGCAAGCCACAATAATGGTTTTTGGACAGTGACAAAGCTTCAGTCACAACGACAGCTTATTGTGAAACAATCACCCAGTCACATTGCATTTAGCTGCAATTATGAACTCACAAGTAGGCTACCATGGAAGTATTGTAAACGATCAATATGTAATGTAGCTGTGTCTCTATAAGGGATTAATAATAATAATAATAATAATAATAATAAAGCTTTATTTATATAGCACCTTTCAAAACAACGTTACAAAGTGCTTTATAAAATGAAACAAAAGCAGCACACAAAGTAAAAAACAATGCAAAAACAATAGTAATACAAGCAAACAAACAATTCCGTACCGAATAGTAGGAACAGGAAGCTAAGGCAGAGTAAGCAATCGGTAGAACACAATCAGGAGAAATTAGGATTAAAAGCTAGTCTATAAAAATGAGTTTTAAGTAGAGATTTAAAATGTGGAACCGACTCAGCGAGCCTGATTTCCAGGGGCAGCACATTCCATAGGGTAGGGGCCCTATAAAGGCAAAAGCGGATGAGAGGATCTCAGCTTGTATGTAGGGAGGCAGTAGGTCTGAGATATTGTCACAGTCACAGACTTTGCTTGTCTAGGTGTTGTATTTCTATGTTGTGTTCTAGTTGTTTTGGTTCTATGTTCTTGTCTTCCCCAGGTGTTTCTCATGTGTAATCAGCCCTCTTGTGTTCCCCAGTCAGTCCTTGACAAGTCATTGTTTGGTGTCACTTCATGTTCAGTGTTAGTTTGTGATTGTGATGTTTTCTCAGTTTTTGTAATAAATCCCCAATATTGGATTTTGAACTATGCCTGCCTTGCTGTCCTGCATTTGGGTCCTCACCACACCACCAGAACGTGACAGATATAAGGTGGAGCAAGACCTAGGCTGGCTTTAAATGTGGTGAGTAAAAGGATTCTTGAAGACGAGCAGTCATTTTGAACTAATTGGAGACTGTGGATAGATTTATTTGGTGTAGAGAGAGTTACAGTAGCCTAGGTGGGAGAAGATGAAGGCATGAACTACTTTTGTCAGGTCGGAGGTGCATGGTCACAATTATGGTATGCCACGTGTTTTTAAGTCCCTTGTTTTTAAAAAAAAATATATTGTTTGCAGGCTATACAGAACATGAATACTGTTCTGTGGGACTCTCTGGTTAAGAATTTACATTACAGTGATGAAGAGTTACCAGAATTAATTCATCAATTGTTCTTGATGCTGACAATCCCATTAATTTTGCAGAAGCAAATGTCAAGTCAATTTCTTAGACCGTAAATTCTCATAATGAAAATCCATGTTTGCTGTAATTCCTAAATGCTAAGTGTTGCAATGCTACTATTTTGCTTGGGTGATTTATTTTTTATTTTTTTAAGAAACCTGGTATCATCAAATGAATGTCAAAACACATCCCTTTTCGTTTGGGTGAGTTTAATGAAATCATTTTTATTGATATGGTTTTTTATTTATATTATGTTGCAAGTTTAATTTAGCTCACTGTCAGCTGCTGTCACTGATTTATTTTCTTTTTTTGCAATTCCTTCCTTTAAAAGAGGTTTTTATTCAAGCTGGATCAGTTGAATAAATAATCAGTATAACTAATATAAACATATAGTCAGCACACCGTAGCAGTGCAGACAGTGCTCATTGTTCCAGACTCAGACTCTTTTCAAGTTAGGAGAAGAAAAGTTGCTTTGGAAACCAGAAGATTATGAACTGTTCATCATTTCTCGGATATGGAATGATGGGTGTGCTCACCACAGTGCCAAGCATGCAGTATAAAACAATGGATGGGTTTGTAAACTTGTCATCATCACCATGCAGTTAGTTGACTACCTAAAATGCCCTTCAGCTGAGAGAAGAGTTAGATATTAGTTGTTGTAGCATGTACAGAATCTGTGGTATACAATTGCTTGGAAATTGTGGTGCATTCTAAATATCATATCTTTAAATTAGATTAATTTATTATATCTCGTCGTCATGATTCACATTCTCTTCCTTCTCTCCTGCCATTCTGTCTTCTTTTATCCATGGCTGTACAGTAGAAACCTACTTATTTATTGGTTGAATAATATGAACATGAATGATTACTCGCCCTTGTGTTGACTCACAACAATGACAACTTGTGATTTATATACTATGTATATTGTGTCTCAGCCTAATAGTCCGAGCTCTTCTACACACAAACATCTGACAATAAATAGTGGAGGTTGCTGCATGTTGTCCACTACTGTAGTAAGATATCTATAAATTGGGGAGCACACAGCCTATTGTCGTAGGTACAGCATGTGTACTTTATTATTTTTGAAGGACGCAGTCTCCTTAACTGGTCGAATGTACTATGATGCCAGTTCTACAAACTGAATCTAAGCTCCCAGATCTGTTGAAACACCTTGGCACCTCCCTCACTACTCATGCCCACTGCACACTTCCTCTACTATGACGGATTATCTAGTGCATGATGACTGGTAGTAAACTGCTAAGTAAACTAAGTTTGTCTCACTTTGGCTGCCGGAGTATGTGAAGGGGAGCGATAGAGCTGGCTGGTATTGACACACAACAGCGTCATTCATCTTATTTATTGGCAGTGCCCGTGTATTGAATAATATGGCTATAAGGCTTCATAGAGAGGTACTGGTAGGAACTTGTGTTTTACTTAAGGATGAGAAAGATGGCATTTTTCCATTCTTCTGCCCCCATGCAGAACCAATTAACGGCACAAAATGTAATCAGAGACACACAGGGATGATGTTTTGTACCTGCTGCTGTGATGCATCATGCATTGATGCTAGACTTGGGTCTGATTTGGGATTCAGGGGACGAATCATTCAGATTAAAATGCCTTGCATACAGTAGTATTGCCCCTGGAGTAGTTCAAATTGCAATGATCAATATGTCATTTAAAATTGGCTGATGCAATAGTGGTTAGTGCTTTCTTGATAGGTTGAGGAGGGAGACCCTTGTTCAGACTATGCTGATGTTTTTGTGGCTTCTTCTAGCAGCCCTTTTACACTATTTTGAAAAACTGAATGCCAAACCAAAATACTGTCTCAAATGGAATACAAGATTAGACTTAGTCCAATATGTGTTTTTCAAGGTCAATAATGATACAGATTATTATTTTGTGAACGGGAACAGGCCATCAATCAATTTATTTTCCTCAATCAAAGATTCCAATATCCACGATTAATGTATTGAACTCTGTACCCTAAAGTAAAAGGCATCTTGTTGTACCCTCGTCTGGTTTGACAGACGGGTAGTGTGTGCCAGCTGGGTGTTGTGAGACAATCTGGTTGAAGTATACCTTTGGTACGGCAACAGCGGCGGCGGGCCCGGGAGAACAATAACGCGGCACGAGACAGTATCACGCTAAAGGTTCACAAAGTTTAATACACAAACAGGAACATATATAGAGCTGGATCCCAATGATGCGACAACAACACTTGATACATAATAACCGCTAACTGCAGCAAGGCTGACCTTGCTGTCTGAGATGTCTCTCGTAGCCTAACCAACTATAAAGTATGCTACAGTTCAGGCAGTACACAATACATATCAAGTACACTGTGTTCTCACGTACAGTACAACAGTTCTGATTCCACTGTCTGCACATTCCTTTCATTCTAGTCAGGCATGTTTATTTGTTTACTCTATTTTACATTTCAAACACCCTAGTGTCCCTATTGTGGACTTGTCATAATCGGAATTGCCAAAAATAGGCAAACTATTTGGTGAAAGTGGCAGATCCACAAGCTCATTCTAGATCATATTGTGATGCATTGTGAGCCTTTTTCCAGAACCATGGCAACGTGATTATGTCTGAGCTGAAGTACCGGTAGCTTCTTTCAAGGACATTGCAACACTCTGCATGTCAAGCCCCAGGATGTACCTCATACAGAATGAAAATGCATCCATTACAGAGCCTATTATTGCTCAGCAGGTTACGTCAAGTTACTGTGAGTCATGGAATCTAGAGGAAAATCATTTCATATTGCAATCATTACAGCATCAGGGCACTATTCTTCCTTTGAATTAACCAATTATTCCAAAGTTTAATAACTGTGATTTGATTCAATGCTGGTTGTGTCCTTGCGTGGTGGTGGTGGTGGAGGAGGGGTGGGGGGGGAGGGTCTGGGCAGAAGACGGGGCCTACAGAGTTTAAAATGGACCTGAAATGTGTGGAAGGAGTTATTTCAAAGCAATGTTTCAATCCCTGTCCTTTTTCTTCTGTCCATCTCCTCTGTTCTCCTCTGAGGCTACAACTTGGCTACAATCCAAATGGATTGCTATAAATGCCATGTTAATGTTACAAGACTATTAACGGCCCAATAAAAGTTTTCAGAATTACTCCGAGTTGAAAAGAACTCTCATCTCTGTGGTGATAATTATTTCATGAAATGGTGCCACATTGCAGACAAATTAAATGTCATATTTTACATTGGTGCCAGTAGATTTTTTGTCCCCGTTAAATGGATCACAAGGCCACAAGCAATGCAATTACTACCTTATAGGCACTCAACAGACATTATCCAAGCTGTATCTGGTAGTTAACCGCATTTACTGTGCTAATTATAGCACATAAACAGTTCTCACTAAGATACTGTAGTTGGTGATCTGATACTGATCAAAAGGTTCCTAGTTCGCTCCCTCAGAGTTATTGTCGAAGTGTCTTGAGCAAGACACTGAATCCCTAATTGTTCCTGATGAGCAGGTTGGTGCCTTGTATGGTTTTCTCCGCCATCTGTGTATGAAGCCGTAGTCTGAAAACCCACCTCTTCAGACTCCATCTTAGCCCATAGCACTTGCTGTAGCACTTGCCCTAGCCTTGACGATTTTCAGGCGTAAGCAAAGGCTCAACTTATGTAATTTAGATAGCATTGTATGTAGACATACTGTAGCACTCTATAGCGTATACTTTTAAGTTTAATTGTGCATATATTCTACTGTTAGATGGATGTTAGGTTCTTAGATTCCTTAGGATTCTTGATGACAATTCTTTATGTATTTGATGCATGTGTTTTCGCTTAGTGTAAATCGCTCTGGATTAAGAGTATCTGCTCTCTCTCTCTCTCTGCAGTCTATTAAGTCCAGTGGTCATTATCTTGACATAACACACTGCTGAATTCAGTGATTGACCAATCAGAATCAAGCATTCAACCAAGCTGTCTAATAATGCAAATATGCAATATAAGTTATATAAAGTAATTTGATGTATATGGCTCACCAGATTGGACATTAGATATGCGCCATTATTGTATGTCGGTGTTAGTATCTGATAATCGTGCGTGCGTGCGTCTGCCTGTGTGTCTGTCTGCCTGTCTGTCCATTGTCCAAGCTACTGTAATCTCACAAACATCATTACCTCACTTTGGCCTTATGATGACACTTTAAAAAGGGTAACATCAAGTGGTACGTTGCAGGCAGCGCACTTCATGTCTTGAACCATAGGCCTTAGACTATGTATTTTCCCTGAAAAGCCTTGGTTCATGATGGAACTAGGGAAAAGGATGTGAAACCTTGAAACGTCTGTCGTTGAAATGCAATTTTCTCAGTGAATTCCTCGTGTCTTGACAGCTGTAACCGCGACGTGTATCGCAGCAGCCTCACTTTACAATTTCTCCAATTTGTCTAGTTTGGATTACTTTCATAGACTGATTGAATGCTGCACTTGGGCTGCCTGCTCTAACTACTTTATTTATTTTGTGTGAATTTGGACAGGCATGGGGCTTGCTTTTTTTCCTGCCCTGATTTGTGTTCCCAGTCTGGCCCTTTAACAACACTAGACATTATTAACTATCTGCAGTTACCATTACCTTTCTTTCTCTTTCTCTACAGTATGTGTACTAATGTAATCTGAATGTAATGTTTTGTGTTTTCTCCTCTCCTGTGTGTGTGTGTGTGTGTGTGTGTGTGTGTGTGTGTGTGTGTGTGTGTGTGTGTGTGTGTGTGTGTGTGTGTGTGTGTGTGTGTGTGTGTGTGTGTGTGTGTGTGTGTGTGTGGTACTGTAGTAGCGTGGTTAGACTTGAGTCTGCTCTTATCTGATAGAACAGGTGACATATATAGTATGCAGTAGAAATGAGAAGCTGCTGATCGCACACACGCATGCACTGTTTTTATGGAAACGCTGCTTACAGTACATTCTTACATGGGTGAAGTACATGGGTGAAGGATGGAAAACATATGACCTGTAAAAAATATCAAAAAGTACGATTGTATCAATTTATTTCTTTATTTCTTTTTAGTAACAAAGGTTATGGGGCCTGTTATTCTGCAAATTCTTTAACTCCTCTCTCCAGGAATTGTCTCACCGTACTTCTTTTTTTTTTTTTTTTTTTTATCCCCGTACTTTCATCCACTCACTCAATATCACCAGCTTCAGTTAAAATTGACTTTCTCTAGGCCGGTACTCTAGGGAATTGTTATTCTAATTAGATGTTAGCCACTAGGGGCATTGCTTCAGTTAATCCCAGTGTTCAGAAAGATCATTAGTGTTTGGAAGAGAAGCGGATGACTGAAAGCCCTGACCTGAGAGGGAGAGTATAGTGGGCGGGTGGAGGGTTGGTGACTACTAATGAGATATGCCCAAATGTGTTATGGCCTAACATAAGCTCTTATGAAAGCCACCCTTATTGGATGTAGCCACTGTAACTGCATGGCATCAGTTGTGTGACTGTAAAGCTGACAAAGTATGTATGTTTCTGATTATTCATATGCGTATCATTATCAATGATGTTGTGATTAATTCATGATCAATACGCATTCACTTTCTTTGAAAATATATATGAGCTTTTAGTTGCACAAGTTGGTGTAATATTAAAAATGCAGTAGGCCTACTGTATGCTATAGAACTTTCTGGTCGACCAAGCATTTTAAATGAATTAGAAGTTATGAGGAATACTGTAGATCAGTTAAAGAAACTTTTTTTTTACTGCTGTGTTGATGATCAAAGCCTGGCCTCCACTTTTACCTCAGTGACTGATTCAATTTCATGTGTTCTAAAATCCATTCCGTACACACTGTTTGGCAGTGGTCGTAACTAAGTATATGCACTGCATAAGTACTGTACTTAAGTATAATGTTGAAGTATTTTTTTACTTGAGTATTTCCAATTTTCAATATTTCTACTCTACACTACATCTCAACTTCAGTTACTAATAGTAGCCTACTTTTCAGATTTGTATTATATTATTAAACAGCCCTTGACACAAACAACACAACGTTAACTGCGTCAACACTTATATACTTAGCTCTGAAGCTCACTATGTACAGTATGGTGTGGTGAGCTGTGAGCTTGTAGATCTGCTTGTTTCAAAACATTTCTATACATTTGGAAAACGTTGCTACTTTAACCCATTAAAACCGGGAAAGTATCTGTGTCCTTTTTTATTTCTTTGGCTATTCAAAAAAGCTCTGGTAGATTATTATATTTTTTTTATCATAACATTTTGTGCAAATCTTTGATGAGAGGTTTAGAGTATTTCTGCATTGCAGTATTGATGTGAGTACTTCTTCCAAGACTGCTGTTTTGGAATGCAGCCCCCCTCCCCAAAGACTGCACTTACTCTGTCCATCACTGAACATTCTCACCATGTGTGTAAATTACATAATCTCTGTTAGGAAATCATGCTCAGAAACAACGTTCCTGCTGGCTTGTGGCAAAAGGTTTTGGATAAATGTATAGCCTTTAAGCTTGGGATATTACTACCGTAGACCTCTGGGTTAACCGATTAGCTACTGATTCCATCTTTGACTTTTCTTGATGGGGCCTTTGGCCACTGGGGCCCCCAAGTGGTTGCATATACCTTTGCCAAATAGAAAAGACCTCCCCACATATGACAGTATAACTAATCAGCACAAGGTTATACCTGCCACGGCATACTGAACTGACACCAGGAGTGACCTTGCTGAGCGAGGGAGCGGGTGGGCAGGTGGTTGAAAAGTAACGTTGCTTGTCAAATGCAATCCCGATATACAGTACTTTACTGTTACAGTACAAGCCAACGTCTGCAAGCCAGCCATTCTGCCCAAAGCTATTGGTTACACCCCATTTAAGCTGTATAGCTTCACCGAAGGCTGAGGCATCATGTTAAACTCCATTTCTCTCGTTCATTAGTGCTGCTATTCCCAACACCTGTCTCACTGCGACAGGTTCACTTAGCACAGGTTCAATTAGCACAGATGTCCATATATATTTCACTGAAGGAGTCTGGGGAAATCAGGGTATAATTATACATATATACATGAGGTTGGTGTTGGCATTGGTCCATCATGTCACAACTAAGACTAAAACATAATTGATAACAAACTAACAACAAGCATTTTTCTTTTCTGAAATTCTAAAATATCTAAAGCTGAGGCAAATGATGAAAAGAGTGTTAACACAATCATTCCCGGGATTCCTTCAAAATAGGAGCAATGGGGGGCCAGAAAGACATGGAGACATGGCCGCTTTTACTCTGAATGGCTGCACGCGCACCTGCAGCCCATCAAGTATAATTTATGCTTCGTCCCACAATGGTGTCGCGCACGCAGACCTCTACGCTCACAATAGTCGCATCCGCGATGCGATGTGAGCTTGTATATCAGCTGTTCTCTGTGTGCAATACTGTTGCGCTTTGAAGTATACATGTCTCACTATAGCCAACTCACAAGAGGAGGTTGAATGGACTGAAACCAGCGCTCCCCAAAACAACAGGTTTGGAGATCTGTTGGGAATTGATTACATGAAACAGTCACCCATGCGCCCAGTCCCAATGTTTGTAAACAAATAATTGGTCTACTAGTAGGCACTAGGCAGTGCACACACATAACCCTGACATAGGCCCTGGGGCCATCACAATTAATACCAGAGAGGTTTACTCAGGGTTACCTTCCACACTTCACCAGTTATACAGTAAGATATAGGCAAAGCTTTTACAGCATGTTGATGTTCCAGAGGTGTTTGATTTGTAGTAGAAAGAACTGAACAATACAAACATACAATACTGTACATGCATGCACACACTGTTGTCACCAGAACGATCAGACTGAGTGCAAGGATGAAAGAAAAACAGCGGCACTGTAGCACTTTACTTTTAAGCTCTTTACACGCTTGGGGCATGACAAATAAACTATGAAATGTTTCTGATTAAAAAAAATCACTTATCACTTTATCGTTGCATAGTATGTGTACCTGACACAAACAAACAAACATGACAGCATGCAGCGAGGGAAACTGTCACTGTACACATAAAATGCACCTCATTCTGTAAATTATTTTAATTTAATTTATACTTTTTTTATCATCACGTTAATAACGGTTCTATAGCTTATTGGGCCATTGAAAGCTTAAATGACTGTTAACTTAAATGTTTGTGTTCAATCACGTGTCAGGTGCCTGTGTGACATGTTTATATAATACAGTTTGCGTGTGCGCGCGGGTGCTTCTATGTGTACTGGTGCTGTCAGGCTTCATAAATGAAGCATGAACGTGTGAAAATATTGATTTGTGATGTGTATGTGCACAGCTGCCTGTGTGTGTAGTAGGCAGACGACAGGCACCAGGCCTTTAAGTCTGTTGTTTATACACCTGGTGGAAGTACTATAGCTGTCTCTGAGCCTGCTGGTCCTGGCCTCGAGGCTGCAAAACTGCCAGCCAGATTGTAGCAGCTGAAACAGTCCATAGCTCGCGGGGCTATCCTATGGGCTTTACCAGCACAGTGCAGCTGGTGTATATATTGTAAATGGAAGCTCGCATCCACTGATTCTCTGGGCTGTCTCTGTACGGCCCTCTGCTGAGGGCAGTGTGGTTCCCATGCCAGGCGGTGATGCATCTGGTCAGGATGCTCTCAGTGGTGCTTTTGTAGAAGGACCCGTAGGATCTTGGGCCCCATGCCAAGCTCCTTCAGCCATCTGAGATGGGAAACAAGCTGTTGCTGGGCCTTTTTCACCATTATGTCCCGGTGACGGTGTGTGTTGTGTACCCATCCCAGGAGAACTTGAAGCAGTTGACACTCTCCACAGCAGAGCCATCGATGTACTGTAAATGGGGTCTAACCTCTCTCCTCTCTTCCTGTAGTCTAGGATCAGCTCAATGGTCTTGTTGACGTAGAGAGACAGGTTGTTTTTTTTCTTTTTCTTTTTTACAATTTTATTTATACATTTTCAGAATTAAAGACAAGACATACTGTACAAACATTCACATATACATATATACACACAAACCCTCCCCAGCCCCCCATGCAAAGGAAAAAAGGAAAAATTATAATACACTTAGCACAGAAACCAAAACAAAACAAAACGTACACAAATAAAAATAATACCTCTGTCAGGTTGTTGACTTCTCTCCAGGAACCTAACCCATCAATCCGGGAAAACATCTGCGTCATATTAGATTTTAGCTATATACTATATCAGATCCTGAGATTCTAATATGTACAATATATATATATTAAAAATAAATGCTAACCACTTTAACCATTATTGGCTATTTAAACAAATGCCAGATTGCTATTTTGACAAATCCTAAGGGAGCATTTAAACTCAAATCTTTGCATCCCGGGGTCCCTGGAACAAAGTATTTTAAGATGGGGGACCGTGGCCAAATACATATCATTTTGGGGGGTCCTTGATATGAAGTTTGAGCACCATGTTTTTCAGAACTTTTTTTGAAGACATTTGGAGAATTGGCCTCAGGTCTTTACGACTTAATTACCAGATTAGAACTATATGCTTGGCCACGCAGTGATGGGTATATAGGGAAGAACAGGAGGAGGCTCAGGACACAACACTTAATTACCAGATTAGAACTATATGTTTGGCCACGCAGTGATGGGTATATACGGGAAGAACAGGAGGAGGCTCAGGACACAACCCTGCGGGGATATATACAGTACATGAAATGATGCGCAGCTTGCGAACTAGTTCAGGCAGAATACACTCGAGAAGTTACCACATGCACATTGCTATGTGGGTGTATACAGTGTTATGCAAGACCCATACACCGTATACGCTGACGTATACTGTGTGTGGTCATTTTATCATCTACTCCGGCTTATGTGAACACCAAAGACGTTTTTTATGCCACCAGACAATCAGAAATAAATGAAAAATCACACATGTGTGAAGTGAGGGGCGCTAATATATTAAAGTCTAACTCATGTTGATTACAGTAGGTGATGTAATGGTGATGTAAAACAAACGGTGCCAACACAAAGGTCCCCACACACCGAGCTTTCGGATTTCCGTAAAATTTTCCGTAAAACGTGTCCAGTGTGCAACCACCTTAAACGGCATTTACAATAAAGAGACAATATGACGAAAATGGCACATTATGATGTAAATGTTCCATTCATTGTCAATGGCCTTTACAAAACAAACATTGAACTAAAGACAAACAATAAACCTGTGTATAGGAGGGTTTAGCGCCCCTCAGAAATTTAATAAAAAATCACACTCGTGTGAAGTGAGAGGGGTGCAAGCTTTAGTTCCGACATACTATTGATCCGAAACCTCAATCCTAACCTAACCGCAAGCACGGGAGCAGCGCATGTCGGACCATCGCTTTTTCGCATCGCATCGCATGTCCCCCCGCTTCTGATCTTCGGTGTGTCGGAAAAGCGTGCACACCCCAATAAAGTGAGAGGTGCCTCTCATCATGACGATGATGTATGATGATGAGAATGTCATCATACATCATATTCTGTGCTCAGCCAATCCAGCGGAGCACATTCCGTGCTTAAACGGACATACCGGTATAGACCAAAACAAGATGATACAATTACTTTTTTTTTTTAAGTGAAATATCCCACCAGGACCTGTTTTTATTAAGCTACAATTAGCAGGCATTAGACATGCAACCATCTCCTACCTTCATTATGCTTTAGACTGGAAATAAGATCTGCAATGATTCCAGCATAGGGAATAACACTCAGTAGCAGCCAGGGAGACTTAAAAAAGATATGAGGCTTTGATATAATTGCATAGGGATCGATCACTGGCTCTGTTCAAGCTTGTCATGATAGAAAAGTGATATGCCCTAGCTGCTGCAGTGCTTCCAACGTGTGATGTATATGGCAGGCATGATGGATTTACTGTGACATTTTGTATAATGGCCTGCCACATCTGCACCGTTTCATAACAAAGGACCAACATTTTGTTAGAGTTGTGTTCTGTGGATCCGTCATAGATATAAACGAAGGGTCATAAGGGCCCTATACTTCCGTGTAGCGTTTGTATGAATGGATCTGATTCTTTTTGAGCAGTGCCTCCACCCTCCGCTCCATTACGCAGCTATTACGTATCTATACGCGTCCTAGCATGGAAGTTGCAACACGATAACTCTGTCATTTCTCGACCTTTTCGGACGTGGGAAGGCTCGCCGGAAACCGGGCCGGCCACCTGGCCATGTTCCCCATGGGGGTCCAGATGTTTTCCGGGAATCCCCCGGGGACCCCCACACGGTAACTCTGTCATTTCTCGACCGTTACGGACGCGGGAAAGCTCGCCAGAACCGGGTCTGGATGTTGCCCCCGGGCACCCCCACACTCTATAGTTGCACCGCTCACTTCACACAGGTGTTTATTTTTTGGTGCACCACAACTGGAGTTTTATGAATTCACAAATATGAATACGATGCCCCAACATCCTGTATTCAATGAATTGGAAGTGCAGAAAAAGATGATAGTTAACATCAAATAAACTGCGTTTAGTTTGTAATAATATTACAAACTAAACGAAGTACC